>NC_064828.1:114932523-115237419 GCF_024166365.1 Elephas maximus indicus | reverse complement strand
TTGCTGATGTCTTAGGAACTCGTTGCATGGCTCCTTCCTGATTTTCATGCTCAGAAAAATGTGGGAGATGGAGTCTGAGGTGTGCTTCCACTCTAGAACAACTGGCAAGCACCCCTCAGGGAAGGAGAAACAGCTCCCACCTCCCTGGATGCGTGAGGGACCACTGGTCCTTCCCCCAAAAGGAAGCATTAATTGTTGATTGGCTGAAATGTCTTAGCAGAGTTTGCAACATCCCCGAGCTCTCCTACCTGCCTCTTCTAGGTTCATTCTATGAAACACACCTCTGGCCCATCCTGTCTTGCTCAATAATGAACAAATGAAACTCTTGGCCTCTTGTTTGGGCATTCTAGACCAGAGGTGGATTACCCAACAGCAAGGTAAACACTGTGTTTACTTTGCTTAGCACATCACCTGTAGTGACCAATTTCACATTTTTTCTCCACATCAAGGACTCTCATTCTAGGTATGGCTGGCATCTGTCTCTCTCCCAACCCCACAGCATCTTCCTACAGAATCAAAGTCTCCTTTCAAATTTACAGTCCCTGACAGGAGTGGATTACCCAGGAAACAAGGAAGCATGGCTTACTTGTGCTTACTTACTAAACGATAGTGAAATAATCTGTGAAATTTTTCCCTACAGATGATCTGGTTAAGCGAGATAAGCTCTGTGTTTACCTTGCCCCTGCTGGAGGCTTTAACATCCACAAGGAACTTCTGTTCCTTCCCCCACCTTAAAGGATGCCTGTTGCTGTGGAAAGAAACTAGATTTCTGAGAAGACTACTTTTGAAGTCCATCTCTGCCACTTTCTAGCAATATCCTTTCTGTGAGATAGGCAGTCCCTTAGAGCTTCCGTTTCTGTATCTATTCTATGGGGAAAGTCATTCCTAAGGTGTGGGTCCACGGGCGGGGCGATTGTGCTCCAAGCATATTTGGACACTGGGACTCAGTCTAATCCAGTAGTTCTTAACCAGGAACGATTTTGGCCCCTGAGGTACAACTGACTGCCTAGACACAGTTTGGTCACCCCAGCTGGAGGCTGGTACCACTGGCATCCTGCAGGTTGAGATCAGGGGTGCTGCTAAACACCCTACAATGCTCAGGACAGCCCCACATGACAACCAGCCCTAAATACCCATCCTGCCAAGGCTGAGAAACTTCGCCTAAATGGGTATGTATTTCTTTCAAAAGCTTAAAAATTATTTTATCAAACAGAAACTTAGAATTCATGCAAAAATGTCACAGATGTGTTTTTTTTTTCTCTTTTATGCTATGTATACAAAGGTATTTGACTGTGTAGATCATAACAAATTGTGGATAACATTGGGAAGAGTGGCAATTCCAGAACACTTAATTGTGCTCATGAGGAACCTTTACATAGATCAAGAGGCAGTTGTTCTGACAGAACAAGGGGATACTGATCGGTTTAAAGTCAGGAAAGGCGTGTGTCAGTCTTGTATCCTTTCACCATACCTATCCAATCTATATGCTGAGCAAATAATCTGAGAAGCTGGACTATATGAAGAAGAAGGGGGCATCAGGATTGGAGGAAGAATTAACAACCTGCGTTACGCAGATGACACAACCTTGCTTGCTGAAAGTGAAGAGGACTTGAAGCACTTACTGATGAAGATCAAAGACCACAGCCTTCAGTATGGATTGCACCTCAACATAAAGAAAACAAAAATCCTCACAACTGGACCAGTGAGCAACATCACGATAAAAAGAAAAAAGATTGAAGTTGTCAAAGATTTCATTTTACTTGGATCCACAATCAATAGCCATGGAAGCAGCAGTCAAGAAATCAACAGATGCATTGCACTGGGCAAATCTGCTGCAAAGGACCTCTTCAAAGCGTTGAAGAGCAAAGATGTCACCTTGAAGAGTAAGGTGCTCCTGACCCAAGCCACAGTATTTTTGATTGCATCATATACATGTGAAAGCTGGACAATGAATAAGGAAGATCAAAGAAGAATCGAGGCCTTTGAATTGTGGTGTTGGCAAAGAACATTAAATATACCATGGACTGCCAAAAGAATGAACAAATGTGCCTTGGAAGAAGTACAACCAGAATGCTTCTTGGAAGCAAGAATGGCGAGACTGCATCTTACATACTTTGGACATGTTGTCAGGAGGGATCAGTACCTGGAGAAGAGCATCATGCTTGGCAAAGTACAGGGTCAGCGGAAAAGAGGAAGACCCTCAACGAGGTGGATTGACGCAGTGGCTGCAACAATGAGCTTAAGCATAACAACGATTGTAAGGATGGTGCAGGACCGGGCTATATTTCGTTCCATTGTGCATAGGGTCACTACGAGTCGGAACTAACTCAACAGCACCTAACAACAACAACATGCTTAACAATCTCTATAGTAGCAAAAGATATATATATATATATATAATAAGATTATATATGTCATATATTATGTCATATATAATTACACACACATATACTATTTGCCCAGCAAAATGGAGTAAAGGGAAGAACAGGTTAAGAAAGGCAAGGGTGGAAGAGAAATCACAGAATGGTTGATTGAAAACGGAAGGGTGACACAGTGTTGTTCACAGTAGACTTCTTGCCTTCACTGCTGGGAAGCCAGGTTTGATTCCCGGCCATTGCACCTCATGCACGACTGACACCCATCTGTCAGCGGAGGCTTCCGTTTTGCTAGGATGCTGAACGTGTTTCAGGAGAGCTTCCAGACTAAGGCCTGGTAATCTACTTCCAAAAATCAAATGTTCCTCAGGAGATTATTATGCACACCAAAGTGTGAGAACCACAGGTCTAGCCATTTGATGTTCAAGAAATAGAGCATTTTCACATCTATAACCCATTTGATGTCCATCTCAGCTCTCCATGTTGGGCAGGGAAGGTCTGATGATTAGAAGAGCAGAGATGGAAGCTTAGCATTTATTCTGTTCACCAAGGCCAGACAGTATCTTCAAGAGTTCCAACAAGGACCTGACACTGGTGACATTTCTTCTTCTAGGCCACAGGTTCTCTCTTCTGAAGGATTGCCATTGTGAGCTGCTGTTGAGTTGCCCCTGACTCGTGGTGACCTCATACACAATGAGACAACACATGGCCTGGTTCTGTGTCATCCCTATGACTGGTTGTGTATCAGACAGTTGTGACCCATAGGGTTTTCATTAGGCGATTTTCAAAAGTAGGTTACTAGGCCTCTCTTTCCAGAATGTCTTAGCCTGGAAGCTCTCTCGAAACCTCAACATCATGGCAACACGAAAACCTCCAATGTTGGTTGGGTTGTGACCGTGTATGAGGTTACTGGCTGAGAATCAAACCCTTGTCTCCTCCATGGAAGGTGAGAATCCTACCACTGAGCCACGGCTGCCTCCTTTACTGAAGGATGGCTAGGGTTTACTCTTTGACCTCATTCGAGTACGTATTAAATGCTGTGGCCACCTGAGAAGGGACTTGTAATTGGCTCTCCGACTGTTAGTATTTACATACTGAAAGACAGCTACATCAGCTCTTAGGCTAAAGATGAATCAGGAGTCTTAACTCTCTCATTTCTGACTGGAGTGCAAAAATCAAATCAATTACTCATAAACACTTGTGATAAGATTAATTTAATTTTTTTTCTTAAACAAAGAGGGTAAATTAAAAGAATCAGCTTGCTCCTTCCCACACTGTAGTGACAAGATTAAAAATTAAATTTATACATATTTCATTTCTACATAATAAAGCCTTTTTGCAAAAAGGAAAAAAAAAATGCTACAGTTCATCTAATTAAATCAAAGAAAATTGCCTGTAGCGATGTTACAGTATTGCAATTAAGCCACTGCCAAACCAGCCCTCTGAATTCTTAAATATCACTCTGGTTTTAAAAACCAAGTCAGTTTTTTTGTAAATTTTTGGGGAGATATCAAGCAAATAAGGAATACTTTCCTATATCAGTCCATGGGTGGGGGGGATATCTTCACATTCATTCTGTAGTCATTGACATATTGACAATAGCAAAAAGGTCTAATATTGGTTAAAAAAAGCAAACACAAAAACAAAACCACTCAGCCTGAAGTTTGGAAGAAGTCAAGAAGCAAATCAAAGGTGTTTTCCCCTCTTTTCAGAATTCCCAGGTGGTGCAAATGGATAAAACCCTTGGCTGCTAACCAAAAGGCGGGTTGTTTGATTCTACCCAGAGGTACCTCGGAAGAAAGGCCCAGCGATCTGCTTCTGAAAAATCAGCCACTGAAAACCCTTTGGAGCACAGTTCTACTCTGACACACACGGAGTCACATGAGTCAGAGTCAACTCGGTGGCAACCGGTAAACTGGGACCCTATTTTCATTTTCCAAATACGGAAACCAGAGAAACATAGATACCTTCAGTGAAATGCCTGAAGTGGAGTGCTTTCTCAGCCTGTGGAGCTGACCCTATGATACCCTATCACTTTGCTGATATAGACGTGCTCAGTGTGTAGTGCCAGCGTTTCCAATAATTATCATGTCAGACCCTGCTGGACAATCCCCAAAACCTGGCTTAGTCCAGCCTAGGGCTCCATAAGGGCTAGCTTGGACCTCTCTCACAGGGACTTTGCTACCACTAGGCTGGGCAGGTTGGTGGCTCCAAAAAGACAAAAAACACTGGCATGGGCCACCCACCCTTCCTGCACACGATGTGGTCTTCAGGAAACTTTTAACTTGGTTTCCGATGACATTCTGGCAGGACTGAATTTTGTTCTTGGAAATCAAGCCATGGAACAGGGGGAGGCTTACACAGGCATTGGCTTGGATCCTGGTTTTGGTGACTCATCCATGCCTTCTCTTAGGTTTAGACAATATTCCATCACAGGTGCTGGGCAAATGTTTGCTGCACAGTTGTTTCTCTAAGCAGCAACTTGACCAGCAATGTCAGGGCCTGGCTTAGCCATGGTGGGCTGCCATATTTCTGGCACCTTTTTCTTGGCAGAAGGTGTGTGCCTTAGTGGGAGGGCCCTGTACTGGACGTTCATTGTCAGGTGTCGCAGGAACCAATTATTACAGTGCTCTGCAGCTCGCTAAGTACGTTTCAAGCCCGTTGTCATTTCCTCCTGGGGCATCCTGAAGAGATGGGGTAAGAGGCCCACCACCATTTATGTGAATCCCCAAATGCAGAAAGACGTGAAAGCCAGATGTTTGTTCATAAATTTGGCACAAACTAAGGTGGCAGCAAAATCTGAACTGAACAAACGTGATGTTATTATAATTTTTATTTATCCCAGAGTCAGAGTAAGTGTAGGTTTGGGATCAGAAATACTGAGTTTAATTATGGGGTGATCTCCTGGACCCCACTGAAGAATACATGAAATACTGCGTAGGCAATTATCACCTGTATAAGTAACAAGGTACCCACAACCTGGGCACAACACAACTGGGCCTTCTGCATCAGGGTCTCCTGGAGTTTTAGTTGCTGTTGAAACACTGCTTGGTCCTGCATCAACCTCAGGACTGTTGGTCTGCTCTAGTCCATTGAGTGTTTTGAGTGCCTTCCAGCCTGGGGGAGGTGGGGGTTGATCTTCTAGCGCTCTGTCAGACACTATTCCGCTGTGACCCACAGGAATTTCACCGGATGATTTTCAGAAGTAGATCTCTCAGTCTGGAAACTCCACTGAAACCTGTCCACCATGGACAACTCTACTTGTATTTGAAATACCGATGGCATAGCTTCCAGCATCACAGCAACACACAACCCACCAGAGTACGGCAATCTGGCAGACAGGTGCAATCAAGGTGTCGGGGGCCACAGTTGTCTCAAGGTGTACCTAGAATAGAGTCCTGCTCTAAGATTACTCAGCGGTTTTTGGCAGACTGGAAACCACCCCATCTTCTTCCCAAGTGGCTTGCTCCATGAGAACAAGCCAAACACGTAAGGAAGAAACACCAGCAAGGCAGAAGGATCACCTTTGTAAGCTAACCACAGAAGTAACAACAGTCCCTCACCTTTGCCATATCGTCTGCCTTAAAAGAGGGTCCACAGATGCTGGCTTCTTAGAAGGGATCCAGCCCACACTCCAGCGGGGGGAGGCTAAACAGGGACGTGACTCCCAGGAGGTAAAAATCATTGGGATCCAGGTCAGAGGTTGCGTCCTCATTACCTTTCAAAATTTTGAAAAACTCTCAAATCTGAAATGTCTAATTCCCTGGAGGACCTGCACTATCACTTCTGGTTCAGAGTGAGTGACATCATGTGTTCAAGGCCTCAGGACTGCCAAGGGCAGCATAAACACTAGAACTTCACCCCCTCCTGTCCTGTGACACTCATGCAGTGAGCTTCTTCCTGCACCTCTCCACCTGCAGAGCGAGTAAGGATGCCTGGTGGAAGGGCACCCACTCTGTTTCCCATAAACCTTGGCTGATCTTGGTCGCATCCCTCACCAGCTATGTGACTTTGGGCAAGTCACTCAGACTCTTTGAGCCTCATCTCCCCCCACCCCCCAAAATGTAGATACTACTCCCAGCTGATGGTGCTACCACGGGGAGTGTATGACAGTTTTTCACCCATGTCTTCAGTGTCTTCCCATGGCATCTGGAAGCAACAGGTGCCCAGCGGAGGGCAGCTCCTTCACCTGCGAGGTTCCCCTTACCTCTGCTGTTTTCTGCTTCCTTACACAGCCCTGAGGCTGCCAGAGGAGGCTCAGAGGATGTTCAGCAATTCGCCAAGTATTACCTAACTCGTCATAGCTACCACCTAGCATTGTTTTATAAATTTTACTCACTATCTCACAACTAGTGTAAAAGCTACACAAGAGCAGGAACCTCGACTGTCTTCTTTACTGCTGTACCCCAGCACCCCAACCCCTAGCCACACAGAACTGGGGTTTAGCAAAATCAGAGAATGAGCCCAGGCTTCTGTCTGTAAATCCGTCCCTTGGTTGGAACCACCCTGCTAATCAGCAACGGTCATTGAAGCCTTCAGCAGAAGTCCCAGTGGCTCTGAAGGACATACAGGGTTAGTAGTTGTGAAACATTTTTATTCATTCGTTCATTTGGTTGCTTATCCTGAGAACCTGTTAAAAATTATCCATGAACCTACCCAAAGCCTTACAAATTTACACTTTTCAAGGCTATTAAAGGTCCTCTGAGACAAATAAGGGTAAGAACGCCTGCTCTCAGAGGCATCTGAGTAGAGACACTGTCACACTCAGAGGAATCAACCTGTTCCAAACACGGGGTTAACCTACATCTCTGTTTTCTGAAAAACAAGATCACAGTCATTAAAAGAGACAGTTTGAGGCTTTAACCTGCCCCTGATTCTCTCAGCTGCCACGTTTGATTTTGAAGAAAGAACCATATAGATACCACTCTTTCCACCTGCACTGAAAACTTTGGCAAAAAACAAGGCTCCAGGAATTGACAGAATACCAATTGAGATGCTTCAACAAATCGATGCAGAGCTGGAAGCTTTCACTCATCTATGCCAAGAAATTTAGAAGACAACAGACTGGAAGAGATCCATATACATACCTATTCCAAAGAAAGGTGATCAAATGGAGTGGGAAAATTATCGAACAATATCATTAATACGGTAAATTAGAGGGTCAGTGAAAAAGAAGAAGACCTTCGATGAGGTGAATTGACACAGTGGCTGCAAAAATGCTTCCAAAACATCCAAAGACAGACCCTAGCCGATGCTGTCTCCCTCACCACTGGTCCGCACAGCCCTAGTCCTCAACACCCCATCTAGCTTGCTGCCTACAGTAGGCTCCTCAGGGCCTTTATCTTGTTCAAAAGCCAGAGAGACCACACCCATTGAGTCTTTTGGAACAACCTGCCTCTGGCACTCTCAGCCTAAACACCACTGCTGTGGTCTGGGGCTGTGGGGTAGGGCTGCTGGGAGCCATCTGGAGCACCACCTACTAGCTGCACGTGACTTGGGCAAGGCTTGCAACCTCAGAGGTTTCCAGCTTCCTTGTCCTTAAAGACAGACCAGATAGTCACTCCCTGCCCCACAAGCTTGTGGTAGGAATAAATCTCCTGTTTAATATAGAAAGAAGGGTTTACCTTTGTGTACGTGACTTAAGTTGGGGCTGCTGAAGAAAGAGGCAGTTGTTACGGGCACAGAGCTACAAGTACAAACCCTTGCCTTCCTCATTATAGTTGTATACTCTCTGGAAAATTACTGAACCTACCCAAGCCTCAGTTTCCTCATCTGTAAAATAGAAATGATATCAGTGCCCACGTCATAGGTTGCTGGGAGCATTCAATAAGTATAATGTACATAAGGCAGTTAGGGCATCGCCTAGTTTGCAGCTCATGCTGTGGATGAGCACTGGATATCTTTATTATTATATCCGACCCTTGGTGATATTGTGTCATCCTATGGTATCTGCCTGGTGTTTGCAAGGGGAGGGAACATATCTGCAACACTTATTCTGAGCCCTGGGCCTAAGTATTTGATCTGTTAATGCTCCAGTGTCCTCTTATAAAAACAATAAGTAGGTTGTCCAGCGATAAGTATGCACCCCATTAATGCCTGTGTCTGGGTCCAGATGGAGAATTCGTTTCCCAGCCTAAATAAATAAAATAAAATTTTTATTTTATTTCTGGAGTTTGTTGAGGTTATGCCCTTGAGACCTAGCCAACAGGATATGAGTGGAAGTCTCTTCATGTCTTCCACTTAGCCGGTACTCTTTCTCCTTCAGAAGTCATGAATTACAGATGGTATAGCTACCAAGGAAACACATTATGGGTCCCTGAGTCACTGCCCAGAAGGACCACCCAACCCACAAAAGATGGTGAAGTATACAAGACATAGTTATAGAACATATTAATTGTGAGATATTTATTGAGCATTTCTATATGTGAGGTGAAGAAGGAAATCCAACATCAATTCTTCTCCCTTAAATTTGTTGCTGTTATTAATTCCCATTGAGTTAGCTCTAACTCTTGGTGACCTTATGCACAAGAGAACAAAACATTACCTGGTTCTTAAAATTAATAACAGCTAAAATCCGAGTGCTTACCACATAATGGACACTGAGCTAGGTCCATGCATTATCTCAACACACTTTATGATTGTTTTAGTTGGATATTGCTGGTACCTTCCTGGTAAAGCTATGTGAAGTAAGTTACTTTGGAAATTTTTTAATTTCCATCTGGGTGGCCTAGTACGTTATAATCACTGAAGTGAAAGCCAGGATTGTATATCTTGATAAAGCTCTCTAGGTGATTTTGAGGTATACTATTCAATAACAAAATCTGTTGTAGAGTAAGAGAATTGGTGTCATGTATCAACTATACTCATGAGTGTGGGCACAGGTATACATAGGCCGACAAAGGGAACGTTCCACAGCACTAGCTACCTGGGTGTCACTAGCAAAGACATCACTTTGAGGACTAAGATGTTCCTGACCCAAGCTGTGGTGTTTTCAATCACCTCATAAGCATGCGAAAGCTGCACAATGAATAAGGAAGGCCAAAGAAGAATTGATGCCTTTGAATTATAGTGTTGGTGTAGAAGAATGAATATACCATGGACTGCCAGAAGAATGAACAAATCTGTCTTGTAAGAACTACAACCAGAATGCTCCTTAGAAGCGAGGATGATGAGACTTCACCTCACGTACTTTGGACAGGAGGGACCAGTCCCTGGGGAAGGCATTATGCTTGGTAAAATAGAAGGTCAGTGAAAAAGAGGAAGACCTTCAATGAGATGATTTGACACAATGGCTGCAATGATGGGCTCAAACATAGATTGCGAGGATGACGCAGGACCAGCAGTGTTTCCTTCTCTTTTACATAGGGTTTCTGGGAGTCAGTACCGACTCCACAGCACCTAACAACTAAGCTACCTGGAAGGAGGAAGCAGGGCCCAGGCTCCACTGAATGGTGATTGAAATTAATCGTCTGGTTTTATGCTTTTCTCCTTTGAAGTCTTCATCAGGTCATTTTTTCATGACTCCAGGAATGGGATTATTTGAAAGTCAACACCAAGAGGAAGAACTTGCCCTCAGAGATCTGAATTAGGAATAATTACCATTGATATTGGCTGGAGTGTGGAGTAGCGGTTAAGTGCTACTGTTGCTAACCAAAACGTCAGCAGTTCAAATCCACCAGGCACTCCTTAGAAACCCTATTGACCAGTTCTACTCTGTCCTTTAGGGTCACTATGAGTTGGAATCGACTCGACGGCAATGGGTTTTTTTTTTTTTTATTGGAGGTGGGGAGAAGATGAGAAAATTCAGCCTCAGAGACATAGAAGCCTTTGCTCAACCAGGAGTATTTCTCACATGCTTGAGTAGAGAAAAAGTGCAAACCACCCAAATCCCCATCTGAGGAGTCACTAGACCAGCTAGTTCATGCTGAGACAAAACTGTCCTCTCAGAACAAATATCCAGCCACCAATGTACAAAAAGATTGTAGAAAAGGAAAAGAATTTCAGTGGTTGTTTGATTTCACTACCCAGGTAGCTGAGGCAGAAGAATCAAACTCATTTTTTTTGGCGGGGGGGGGGGGGAGTTGCCATTAAAATAAAGCGTTTTGTCAACTTGATAAAGTAAATTACAGAAGTGAGTTCCAAACATTGGCATCTCAAGATGACCAGCTGCAATCCTGATGATCATACAGACAATCTAAATCATCTCCAGTTGAAGGTAATTACAAGATCACATTGCTAATACTACCAATTTACAAGTGGGAAAACTGAGGCCCAGAAAGGGCAGCGGCTTGATGGAGATGTTATAGCCCGTGTTGTCTAAATGACCTGTGCTTGGGAGTTCCCTGAAGAATTTGGCTGGTAGAAAGTCTCTGCATCAGAATTGCAGAATTTCTCTCGCTGAAATGACCCAGACAAAGAGCACGGAGGACCACTTAAACACAACCCTGAATTTCAGAGGTGAAGCAACTAGGATCCAGACAGACAAAGAACCTGAAACACAGATTTCTGTGCCTACTTTATCATGAGAAGACACATTACGTATTGTTGCTGTTGTTAAGTGCCGTTGAGTCAGTTCCAACTCATAGGGACCCTATGCACAACAGAACAAAACACTGCCCGGTCCTGCGCCATCCTTAGAATCATTGTTATGCTTGAGCTCATTGTTGCAGCCACTGTGTCAATCCACCTTATTGTGGGTCTTCCTCTTTTCTGCTGACCCTGTACTCTGCCAAGCATGACATCCTTCTCCAGAGACTGAGCCCTCCTGACAACATGTCCAAAGTATGTAAGGCGCTGTCTCCCCATCCTTGCCTCTAAGAAGCATTCTGGCCACACTTCTTCCAAGACAGATTTGTTTGTTCTTTGGGAGTCCATGGTATACTGAATATTCTTCACCAACACCACAAGTCAAAGGCGTCAACTCTTCTTCGGTCTTCCTTATTCATGTCCAGCTTTCACATGCATATGATGAGATTGAAAATACCATGGCTTCGGTCAGGTGCACCTTAGTCTACAGGGTGACATCTTTGCTCTTCAACACTTTGAAGAGGTCCTTTGCAGCAGATTTACCCAATGCAACGCGTCTTTTGATTTCTTGACTGCTGCTTCCATGGCTCTTGATTGTGGATCCAAGTAAAATGAAATCCTTGACAACTTCAATCTTTTCTCCGTTTATCACGATGTTGCTCATTGGTCCAGCTGTGAGGATTTTTGTTTTCTTTCTATTGAGGTGTAATCCATACTGAAGGCTGTGTCTTTGATCTTTATTAGTAAGTGCTTCAAGTCCTCTTCACTTTCAGCAAGCAAGGTTGTGTCATCTGCATAACGCAGGTTGTTAATGAGTCTTCCTCCAATCCTGATGCCCCCTTCTTCTTCATATAGTCCAGCTTCTCAGATTATTTGCTCAGCATACAGATTAAATAGGTATGGTGAAAGAATACAACCCTGACGCACACCTTTCCTGACTTTAAACCAATCAGTATCCCCTTCCTTCATCCAAATAATCGCCTCTTGATCTATGTAAAGGCTCCTCGTGAGAACAACTAAGTGTTCTGGAATTCCCATTCTTTGCAATGTTATCCATAGTTTCTTATGATCCTCACAGTCGAATGCCTTTGCATAGTCCATAAAACACAGGTAAACATACTTCTGGTATTCTCTACTTTCAGCCGGGATCAATCTGACATCAGCAATGATATCCCTGGTTCCACGGCCTCTTCTGAAACCAGCCTGAATTTCTGGCAGTTCCCTGTTGATATACTGCTGCAGCTGTTTCTGAATGATCTTCAGCAAAATTTTGCTCGTGTGTGATATTAATGATATTGTTCTATAATTTCCACATTCGGTTGGATCACCTTTCTTGGGAATAGGCATAAATATGGATCTCTTCCAGTCAGTTGGCCAGGAAGCTGTCTTCCATATTTCTTGGCATAGATGCGTGAGCACCTCCAGTGATGCATCTGTTTGTTGAAACATCTCAATTGATATTCCATCAATTCCTGCAGCCTTGTTTTTCACCAATGCCTTCAGAGCAGCTTGGATTTCTTCCTTCAGTACCATCGGTTCCTGATCATATGCCACCTCTTGAAATGGTTGAATATCAACTAATTCTTTTTGGTATAATGACTCTGTGTATTCCTTCCATCTTCTTTTGATGCTTCCTGCGTCGTTTAGTATTTTCCACGTGGAATCCTTCACTATTGCAACTTAAGGCTTGAATTTTTTCTTCAGTTCTTTCTGCTTGAGAAACGCCAATCATGTTCTTCCCTTTTGGTTTTCCATCTCCACCTCTTTGCACACGTCATTATAATACTTTACTTTGTCTTCTCGAGCTGCCCTTTAAAATCTTCTGTTCAGTTTTTTTACTTCAGCAATTCTTCCTTTTGCTTTAGCTGTTCGATGCTCAAGAGCAAGTTTCAGAGTCTCCTCTAACATCCATCTTGGTCTTTTCTTTCTTTCCTGTCTTTTCAATGACCTCTTGCTTTCTTCATGGATGATGTCCTCAATGTCATTCCACAACTCATCTGGTCTTCGGTCACTAGTGTTTAACGTGTCAAATCTATTCTTGAGATGGTCTCTAAATTCAGGTGGGATATACTCAAGGTCTATATTTTGGCTCTCATGGACTTATTCTGATTTTCTTCAGTTTCAGCTTGAACTTGCACATGAGCAATTGATGGTCTGTTCCACAGTTGGCTCCTGGCCTTGTTCAGACTGAAGAGATTGAGCTTTTCCATCGTCTCTTTCCACAGATGTAGTCAATTTGATTTCTGTGTGTTCCATCTGGCGAGGTCCATGTGTATAGTTTCCGTTTATGTTGGTGAAAGAAGGTATTTGCAATGAAGAAGTCGTTGGTCTTGCAAAATTCTATCATTCAATCTCCAGCATTGTTTCTATCACCAAGGCCATATTTTCCAACTACTGATCCTTCTTCTTTGTTTCTAACTTTCGCATTCCAATCACCAGTAATCATCAATGTATCTTGATTGCATGTTTGATCAATTTCAGACTGCAGCAGCTGATAAAAATCTTCTATTTCTTCATCTTTGGCCCTAGTGGTTGGTGCGTAAATTTGAATAATAGTCGTATTAACTGGTCTTCTTGTAGGTGTATGGATATTATCCTATCACTGACAGCGTTGTACTTCAGAATAGATCTTGAAACATTCTTTTGACGATGAATGCAACACCATTCCTCTTCGAGTTGTCATTTTCAGCATAGTAGACTATTTGATTGTCCAACTCAAAATGGCCAATAGCAGTCCATTTCAGTTCATTAATGCCTAGGATATCGATGTTTATGTGTTCCATTTCACTTTTGACGATTACCAATTTTCCTAGACTCATGCTTCATACATTCCAGGTTCCAATTATTAATGGATGTTTGCAGCTGTTTCTTCTCATTTTGAGTCGTGCCACATCAGCAACTGAAGGTCCCAAAAGCTTTACTCCATCCATGCCATTAAGGTCGACTCTACTTTGAGGAGGCAGCTCTTCCCCAGTCATCTTTAGAGTGCCTTCCAACCTAGGGGGCTCATCTTCCAGTGCTATATCAGACAATGTTCTGCTGCTATTCATAAAGTTTTCACTGGCTAATGCTTTTCAGAAGTAGACTGCCGGGTCCCTCTTCCTAGTCTATCTTGATCTGGAAGCTCAGCTGAAACCTGTCCTCCATGGGTGACCCTGCTGGTATCTGAATACCGGTGGCATAGCTTCCAGCAGCACAGTAACATGCAAGCCCCCACAGTACAACAAACTGACAGACACGTGGGGGACATTATGTATTATATCATATACATTTTAGCTGTTATAGTTGTGTCCCATAATTTAGTAAAAATGACTGCCTGTAGAACTAAATATATTATATACATTTTCTCTACATGCCAGCATGTTAGAAATTCTTTTCCCCACTTTGTGGTTGAGTAATTGGGTTCTTAGAGGTGAAGTAGCTTGCTGTGCCCATTGAGATTGTTATATCTAGAGCCAGGATTGTAACTTGTGTCTGCTTGAATGCATGGTGCCCAATTGCCCCATAACTACTACACTGCTTCCCTCATCTAGCTGATACGCTCAGTACTCAAAGGTCAAGGAAAAGGAAGTATAATAATTTGGAGGAACTTTAGGATCAGGACTCTTTTATTTCTTCATAAAGTTATAACATTTTGGAAATAAAAGAAGTAAAATAGCCAAACATCTTGAAGCTTTGCTATGTAGATATTCATTCATCCATCTATCCATTCATTAAAATCTTGCTGAACACTTACTATACATTAGCCATATTGCTAGACCTTACAGATGTCATGGAGGAATTATTCCCAAGCTCTGCTTTCAGGAGTTCAAAGCCAGTTAAGGAAGGCACGATGGTTGAAGATATGATTGATTTACGTCATACATCCCTTCTCATTCATTGCCATGTGACTTACTTCTACCTCCTATGGAAGCTTTATATTCCTTGCTCCATTGACTTTGAATTTGACCAGTTGGATGGGGAGACATAAAGTGTATCATGTCAAAGGCAAAGCTTTAAAGGCATTGCACATTTCTTCTGCCATTTGTCTACTTATGCCATGATAGTGGTAGGTTCCAGATAGGTGCTGCTCTGTAAGAATGGGTCTCGGAATGACAAGACATGGAGTAGAGCTCCATCCCACAGTTACAACATGGAGCAGAGCCAAACTGAAGTCTACAATTATCATGAGTGAGAAATAAATCTTAATATACATTGCTGAAATATTGGTGTTGTTTGTTAGAGCAGCAAAGATGACCAATGGAGAGAACATGAAGATCAGACAAACCAGTTCTATTACAAGTTGAAGTAATAACTTCTGAGAGAAATACAAGCACAATTGTACAGTTTCATGGAAAGAAATAGATCTTTTCTGTTGATAAAATTCAGAAAGCTCTTTTGAGGATGGTGATATGTAAAGGAGACTCTGAGCATGGTAGGATTTGAATGTGGAAAATAGAAGGGCCAGATACTAATCCCCCGTTATTCAAGGCTAGTGCAGTGAGTTGAGGGGAAGAGGCAATAAGGTTGGAATATAAGTAAAATCGCTTGCCTGTTTCTTCTCTGTTATCTTGAAAATCCTTTAGGGCCATACTCATTTGGTAAACCACTGACTGTGTATAGGACCTTAGGAACCCTGGTCATAATAGACTGATTTTTCCCCCAGAGGTGTTCTGGCAAGTGGAGCACATACTGTGATATACATTTGATGGAGACTGAGGGGCCTGCCTTAAATTCAGAAGTGAGGGGAAAGTACAAAACAAAACATCAGAGTAGCAGGATTCACTGCTGTTCTTGAAACGAAAGGGCTTCGTGAATGTAGAGTATGTTCTGTCCCTAACTAGCCTCAATTTTCCCACCCACAGGCCGAGGGGATAGAGTCAGAATCTCTAAGGACCTTTTCAAATGGGAAAATCTAAGCTGCTAAGGGTTAATTTTCATGAAGAACTCCAATGTTAAGTCTGATTTCAGCTGCCAATTAAATGTCATGTCACACATACATATGAGGCTGCCATGTTGACCCAGACTATGCAAAACATCAGCTTTGTCTGTGATAAAGGTCTACCAGTTAATTGCCAGTCTCCTCACTCCCCTGGGTCTTGTTCTTTCACATCTATGTTAACCTTCAATTTTCCTCTGTCAGTTCTTAAAAACTGCATTATTCTTTAGGGAGCGTTTCTTTCTCCCACCTTTTAAATCTCATCTGTTTACAAACAAATGCTGAATCCCATAATCATTTTCTTCCAACTTCCTTATTCCTTCCTCTAATTCTGTCAGAACCTTGGATTTCTCACTCCATAGCTGGGTCTGAGCTGCTCAGGCTGAACCCCTCAGCTATCCCTGATATCTATCCCATACGTCAAAGCTATGTCAGAAAATTCTGTTGGCCGTATGTTCAAAAGAGAGCTAAAATCTGAGCTCCTCTTGCCAACTTCAACACTAGCTGTGGTGGTTAAGATTGTGTGTCAACTTGGCAGGACCATGATCCTCAGTGTTTTGGCAGTCTTATAATATTGTAATCACTTCCCTGTTGAGATTTGTACATGATCACCCCATGATGGGATCTGCTGTGAGTAGCCAGTCAGTTGAAGGGGAATTTCCTTGAACAAGTAGCCTGTGAGTATGGGTAGACATTCTGGCAAGGCTCAGTGGCTTTTACTCATTCTGGATCCTACAACTGGCTCCTGTTTGTCTGATATCCAGTTCTTGGGACTTGAGCTAACAGCTTAACTGTGGTCTTGCCTGCCTATGTTGAGATTCATTGATCTTCACAGCCTGTTAGCAATAGCCTTGCTCTCCAGCCTACCAATCTTGGATTCGCCAGCCCCTGTGGCTACATGAATCAGGAGAAGACTCTTTCCTGACCCATAGACATGGGACATTACAGCCTCTACAACTGCATGAGCCATTTCCTTGATATAAATCTCTCTCTGAATATATATATTTATACACTTTACTGATTTTGCTTCTCTAGAGAACCCAGCCTAAGACACTAGCACTGTGATCTCTCATTTGTAGTTGCAGTAGACTCCTAACTGGTATCCCTACTCCTTCCGTTGTCCCTAGATTCTACTCTCCACACAGCATCCAGAATGATATTTTACAAAGTAAATCAGATGTGGCAACCATGAAAATGTGGCAATCAGACCTCCTGAGGCAGGGAGCATCATCAGTTGAGGACACCAGCTGCTTTCTCTCTGGATACATGACCATGTTCGTGCCAAGGCCATCTGCTCCAAGGCTGCTCCCAGTCAATGATCAATCATAATAGGGACACTTACGGAGACCCATTCCTAAAGAATGTGGAATCTTTTCAGTCAATGGCTTTGGATCAAGGAATCCCATAGGTCTGGCCAAACCTTTCCTGGATCTACACTGCAGTCCCAAACACTTCCTATCCAATCATCCTTTCTTCTCACTTTTCTGTTTAGAGACCAGGCCTGCATGAATACCTGAAAGCTCTCCACACTTACTCCAGCCTTCACAGGCATTTCATCAATGTATTTCTAAGAGAACTCCATAATAATAATAATATTCAAAATAACTGTTCTCAGACACGTTATAATAAAACTACTGAAAACTAAATACAATTAAAAAATGTGGAAGCAACCAGGGAACAGTAACACATTACTTCTAGCAGAACACAGTGTGGATGACTACAAATTTCTCATCTGAAACTGTGGAGGCCAGAAGAAAGTAGACAACATTTTCAAGGTGTACAGAGTAAAGAACTGTTAACCCAGAAATCTATATCCAGAGAAAATATCCTTTAGTAGTGAAGATGAATTAAAAAAAGACAGATGAAAGAAAACTAAATAATTTGTCATCAGAAGGCATCCTCAACTTACAAAAAAGAAGTAAAATGTAGAACTATAAAACTAGTAGAAGTCATAGAAGAAAACTTCATGGACATATGATGGGAAAGTTATGATCCATAAACAGATAAAATGATGGATTGGATTTCAAGAAAGTTAAAGAAGGTGTGCAAATGATGGTGTTAAGAGAATGAAAGGATAAACTATAGACTGAGAGAAAATATTTGGAAATCACATAGCCAATAAAGACGTATATCAAGGACATATAAAAGCTTCTTCAAATTCAACACTATGAAAATAAACAACCTGAAAAGTGAAGAAGAAATTGAAGTTGTTAATGATTTTATTCTACTTGGATTGACAATCAATGTCCATGGAAGCAGAAGTCAAGAAATTAAATGACATATTGCATTGCACAAATATGTTGCAAAAGACCTCTTTAAAGTTTTGAAAAGCAAAGGTGTTACTTTGATAACTAAGATGTGCCTGACCCAAGCTATATCTTTTTAATTGCCTCATATGCATGTAAAACCTGCATAATGGAAAAGGAAAAGAGAAGAACTGATGCATTTGAACAGTGGTGTTGTTGAAGAATATTGAATATATCATTGACTGATAGAATAATGAACAAAAATCAGTCTTAGAAGAGATGCAACCACAATGCTCCTTAGAAGCGAGAATTATGAAACCCTTTTATTGATTTTATTATTATTATTTTTAATTGTACTTTAGATGAAGGTTTACAGAACAAACTAGCTTCTCATTAAATTATAGGGTCACTATGAGTCAAAATCTACTCGAGGGCACTGGGTTTTTTTTTTTTTTTTGTTATGAATATTGTTTTATGACATTGGTTAACAACTGCATGACATGTCAACACTCTCCTTTCTTGACTTGTGTTCCCT
The DNA here is from genome assembly GCF_024166365.1 of Elephas maximus indicus. Classification (NCBI taxonomy): domain Eukaryota; kingdom Metazoa; phylum Chordata; class Mammalia; order Proboscidea; family Elephantidae; genus Elephas; species Elephas maximus. Next base: position 115,218,819 of record NC_064828.1, on the reverse strand, counting down.
ATTACCAGGTTTCCTGGCCCCTCCTGCCTCTAGTCCTTGCCCCTGGGCTGCTGTGCCTCTTTAGTCTCATTTTGTTTTATGGGCCTGTCTAATCTTTGACTGAAGGGTGAACCTCAGGAGTGACTTCATTACTGAGCTAAAAGGGTGTCCAGGGGCCATACTCTCGGGGTTTCTCCAGTCTCTGTCAGGCCAGTAAGTCTGGCCTTTTTCAGTGAGCTAGAATTTTGTCCTACATTTTTCTCCAGCTTTGTTTGGGACCCTCTTTTGTGATCCCTGTCAGAGCAGTCAGTGGTGGTAGCTGGGCACCATCTAGTTGTGCTGGACTCAGGCTGGTGGAGGCCATGGTAGTTGTGGTCCATTAGTCTTTTGGACTAATATTTCCCTTGTGTCTTTAGTTTTCTTCATTCTCCCTTGCTCCCAAAGCTGTGAGACCAGTGAAGTATCTAAGATGGCAGCTCACAGGCTTTTAAGATTCCAGACTCTACTCAGCAAAGTAGAATATAGAACATTTTCTTTATAAACTATGTTATGCCAATTGAGCTAGATGTTTCCTGAAACCAGGGTCCCCACAGCCCTCAGCCCAGTAGTTTGGTCCCTCAGAGAGTTTGGTTATGTCTATGGAGCTTCCATGACCTTGCCTTGTCCAAGTTGTGCTGGCTTTCCCAGTATTGTGTACTGTCTTACCTGTCACCACAGTCACCACTTGTCTGTTGTGTATTCAGTATTTTTCCATCCTCACCGCTCCCCTCGCTCATAACCATCAAAGATTGTTTCTTTTTGTGTGTAAATCTTTTCATGAGTTTTTATAGTAGTGGTCTCATACAATATTTGTCCTTTTGTGATTTACTTATTTCACTCAGCATAATGCCCTCCAGATTCATCCATACTGTGAGATGCTTTGCAGATTCATCATTGTTCTTTATCATTGCATAGTACTCCATTGTGTGTATATACCATTGTTTGTTTATCCATTCATCTGTTCTGCTGATGGGCATCTAGATTGCTTCCATCTTTTTGCTATTGTGAACAATGCTGCAATGAACATAGGTGTCTATTCATGCGATGGCTGTTATTTCTGTAGGATATATTCCTTGAAGTGGGATTGCTGGATCATATGGTATTTCTATTTCTAGCTTTCTAAGGAAGTGACATGTCATTTTCCAAAAGGGTTATACCATTTTGCATTCCTATCAGTAGCGCGTAAGAGTTCCAATCTCCCCACGGCCTCTTCAACATTCATTATTTTTTGTTTTTTTTTTTTGATTCATGCCAGTAATGCTAGGGCGAGATGTTATCTCGTTGTGGTTTTGATTTGCATTTCTATAATGGCTAGTGATTGCTAGCATTTCCTCATGTGTCTGTTAGCCACTTGAATGTCTTCTTTGGTGAAGGATCTGTTCATTTCCTTTGCCCATTTTTTAATTTGATTATTTGTCTTTTTGTTGTAGAGGTGTTGGATTTTCCTGTAGATTTTAGAGATTAGACCTTTGTCAGGTTTGTAATAGCCAAAATTTTTTTCCTAGTCTGTAGATTCTTTTTACTCTTTTGTTGAAGTCTTTTCATGAGTGTAAGTGTTTACTTTTTAGGAGATCCCAGTTATTTAGCTTATCTTCTGAAGTTTGTGTGTTGTTAGTTATGGTTTGTATCTTGTTAATGCCATGTATTAGGGCCTCTAGCATTGATTCTGTCTTTTCTTCTATGATCTTTATAGTTTTTGGTTTTATATTTAGGTCTTTGATCCATTTTGAATGAGTTTTTGTGTATGGTGTGAGGTATGGGTCTTGTTTCATTTTTTTGCAGATGGACATCCAGTTTTGCCAGCACCATTTGTTAAAAAGACAGTGTTTTTTCCATTTGATTGACTTTGGGTCCTTGCCTCTTACTTACTTTGGACAAATCATCAGGAAACACCAATCACTAGAAAAGAACATCATGTTTGGTAGAGGGTCAATAAAAAATGAAGGAAAGAGTGAGATGGATTGACATACTAGCTGCAATGACAAACTTAAGCATTTATCAATAATTATGAAGACAGTGTAGGACTGGACAAAGTTTTGTTCTGTTATACCTAAGGTCACCAAGAGTCAGAGCTGACTTAATGGCAACTAATAGCAACAGTTTTAAAAATGAACATATCTTTAGTAAATAAGACATGAATCTTTGCTCAACTTCATTAACCATTAGGGAAGTGCCCATTAAAACTATGATGAGACACTACCACAAACATATTAGAATGGTTAAAATAAATATTAAAAAATACACAGTCACACACCACATAAAGTCCATTTGAGCAATGACCTACTGCATACACATCCTGGTCCCATAAGGTTATAATCATTATTGTTGTGGTTCAGTTCAGACTCATAGTGACCCTGTATACAACAGAACAAAACACTGCTCTGTCCTGTGCCATCCTCACAATCATTGTTATGCTTAAGCCCATTGTGTCAATCCATCTTGTTGAAACTCTTATAACATATTTCAGAAATCCTGATCAGAGAATGGGACATAGCAGATGTAACTGGACATAAGGAACACAACAGCTTCCCACATGCAACATGTGTATCTCATGTCTGTTGTACACAAAGCAATTAGGTTGCCAGGCATATTATAGTACAATACATGGATAATCCATAATACATATATTTTGATTATTATAATAAAAGCCTATGTTACTGGCTTACCTATGTACTGTACTATACTTTGTACCATTATTTGATGTGAACTTTCCCTACTTACAATTAAAAAGTTTACCATATAATAATGTATACTTTGACTCATCTTCAGAGTATTAATCCCAGAGAATTAGAAAGTTATGCACACTCACATGGGCAGAGCATATAAGTGTTTATAGCAGATTTATTCATTGTCACCCAAAACTGGAAACCACCCAAATGTCCTTCAGTGGGTAAATGTATAAATGAACTGTAGTACGTGGAATACCACTCAGCAATAAAAAGGACTAAACTCTTGATATGACAACATCTCAAAGACATTATGCTGGGCGAAAGTGGCCAGTCTCAAAAGATTACACAATAGATGGACAAGGTGCAATTAATAAAATTCAAGACCCATTTAGGATAAACAAACAACAATAGCAACAACAAATTCTTTGCAAATGTGGAATAGATGGGGATATCCTTGATGTGATTAAGTGTGTCTACCCAAAATATATGGCAAATATCACTCTTCATGATGAGCCATTAGATGTATTCCCTGTTAAACTATGAACAAGGCAAGGATGCCAGCTCTCACTAATTTTATTCCACATTGTCCTGAAAGATTAACCATCAGAGTAAGGGTATAAATATTAACATTTATAAGGAAATAAAAAGGAAGAAAAAGACTATTATTTTATAAATTATGATTGTCAATATAGAAAACCACAAAATATCTACAAATTATTAAAAACTACTGTTTAGTGCAATGGTTACATATGAGGTCAATATTTTTAAATTGCCTTTCGATATCTGGGCAAAAAATAATAAAATAGGCTATTTACAATAGCAATAAAAGCATGTGGTACATACTCATTCTTTGTTAAAAGACGAGTAACAGCTATATTAAAATTATAAACTTTTATTGAAATACACATACTTTAAAAGATCCAGATATATGGATCAAGCAAAAATCAAACTCATTGCCACTGAGTTGATTTCAACTCAAATCAATGCTACAGATGCAACATATTTAGCAATAGGAGGGCTCGATTATTTAAAGATGTTCCATCTCTTCAAACTGATTTATAGAATTATAAATTCTATAAATTTATATTATAGAATTTATATTTTAATTTTATATTATATTTATATATTGCTATCTAATTCCCAGCAGGTTGCTTTAGAATGACAAATTGATGCTAAATGCAAATGGAAGTGCAAAGGCCTAAGAATATTCAAGACACTCTTCAGGAAGAGTAAGGTGGGGTCCGGGGGGATTGCTCTACCACATTTCTAATTCCCCAGTAAAGTTATATTAAATAGGGTAAGGCAAACAGTTAATGCTATGAACTGATAACCAAAAGGTTGGAGGTTCAAGTCCACCCAGAGAAGCCTTGAAAGAAAGGCCTGGTGGTCAACTTTTGAAAATTCAGTTGTTGATAATTCTATGGAGCCCAGTTTTACTCTGACACACCTGAGATCACCTTGAGTCAAAATTAACTTGAAAGTAACGGGATTTTTTTTTTTTTTATTAACTTTTATTGAGCTTCAAGTGAACGTTTACAAATCAAGTCAGACTGTCACATATAAGTTTATATACACCTTACTCCGTACTCCCACTTGCTCTCCCCGTAATGAGTCAGCCCTTCCAGTCTCTCCTTTCGTGACAATCTTGCCAGCTTCCAACTCTCTCTACCCTCCCATCCCCCCTCCAGACAGGAGATGCCAACATACTCTCAAGTGTCCACCTGATATAATTAGCTCACTCTTCTTCAGCACCTCTCTCCCACCCACTGACCAGTCCGTTTCATATCTGATGAGTTGTCTTCGGGAATGGTTCCTGTTCTGTGCCGACAGAAGGTCTGGGGAGCATGGCCGCCGGGATTCCTCTAGTCTCAGTCAGACCATTAAGTCTGGTCTTTTTATGAGAATTTGGGGTCTGCATCCCACTGATCTCCTGTTCCCTCAGGAGTTCTCTGTTGTGCTCCCCGTCAGGGCAGTCATCGGTTGTGGCTGGGCACCAACTAGTTCTTCTGGTCTCAGGGTGATGTAGGTCTCTGGTTCATGTGGCCCTTTCTGTCTCTTGGGCTCATAATTACCTTGTGACCTTGGTGTTCTTCATTCTCCTTTGCTCCAGGTGGGTTGAGACCAATTGATGCATCTTAGTTGGCCGCTTGTTAGCATTTAAGACCCCAGACGCCACATTTCAAAGTGGGATGCAGAATGTTTTCATAATAGAATTATTTTGCCAATTGACTTAGAAGTCCCCTTAAACCATGGTCCCAAAACCCCCGCCATTGCTCCGCTGACCTTTGAAGCATTCAGTTTATCCCGGAAACTTCTTTGCTTTTGGTCCAGTCCAGTTGAGCTGACCTTCCATGTATTGAGTATTGTCCTTCCCTTCACCTAAAGCAGTTCTTAGCTACTAATTAATCAGTAAAAAACCCTCTCCCACCCTCCCTCCCTCCCCCTCTCGTAACCACAAAAGTATGTGTTCTTCTCAGTTTATACTATTTCTCAAGATCTTATAATAGCGGTCTTATACAATATTTGTCCTTTTGCCTCTGACTAATTTCGCTCAGCATAATGCCTTCCAGGTTCCTCCATGTTATGAAATGTTTCACAGATTCGTCACTGTTCTTTATCGATGCGTAGTATTCCATTGTGTGAATATACCACAATTTTTTTAACCATTCATCTGTTGATGGACACCTTGGTTGCTTCCAGCTTTTTGCTATTGTAAACAGGGCTGCAATAAACATGAGTGTGCATATATCTGTTCGTGTGAAGGCTCTTATTTCTCTAGGGTATATTCCGAGGAGTGGGATTCTGGGTTGTATGGTAGTTCTATTTCTAACTGTTTAAGATAACTCCGGATAGATTTCCAAAGTGGTTGTACCATTTTACATTCCCACCTGCAGTGTAATGAGATTTTATTGAAGTATGGCTGGGCAATTTTTTCAATGTAACAGAAGAGAGTGCCCAGATATCAGTTGCAGTGGTCTGGTTAGATTTGAACTTCCAGACTTTTGGTTGACAGCCAAGCACATTAACTCTTTGCACCCACCCAGGATCCCATACATTCGAACATTGCATTTGGTAGGGATGGCATTTCAGAGAACTGGGGGGACAATGACCCATCACATGGATGATTTTAATCATTTGGTTATTTATACACAGAAAATGAAAATTCATCCCAAATTTACACAAATTCCACATACGTTGTTGTTGAGGTTGTTAAGTGTCATCAAGTTAGTTCCAACTCATAGCTACCCTATGTACAGCAAAACAAAACATTGCCTGGTCCTGCACTGTCCTTGCAATCTTTGCTATGTTCGAGCACATTGTTGCAGCCACTGTGTCAGTCCGTCTCACCGAGGGTCTTCCTCTTTTTCGCTGACCTTCTTCTTTGCCAAGCATGATGTCTTTCTCCAGGGACTGATCCCTTCTGATAATATGTCCAAAGTACGGGAGACAAAGTTTTGCCATCCTCGTTTCCAAGGAACATTCTGGCTGTACTTCTTCCAAGACAGACTTGTTTGTTCTTCCGAATATTTAATATTCTTTTCCAACACCATAATTCAAAGACATCAATTCTTCCTCATTCCTTATTCATTGTACAGCTTTCCCATGCGTATAAGGCAATTGAAAACACAATGGCTTGGGTCAGGAGCACTTTTAGTCCTCAAAGTGACATCTTAGCTTTTTAACACTTAAAAGAGGTGTTTTGCAGAAGATTTTCCCAAAGCAATATGATGTTTGATATCTTGACTGCTGCTTCCATGGTCATTGATTGTGGATCCAAGTAAAATAAAATCCTTGACAACTTCAATCTTCTCTCCATTTATCATTATGTTGCTCACTGGAGCAGTTATGAGGATTTTTGTTTTCTTTGTGTTAAGATATAATCCATACTGAAGGCTGTACTCTTTGATCTTCATAAGTGCTTCAAGTCACCCTCATTTTTCGCGAGCAAAATTGTGTCATCTGCATAATGCAGGTTGTTAACGAGTCTTCCTCCAATCCCGATGCCATGTTCTTCTTCATACAGCCCAGCTGCTCAGATTATTTGCTCAGCATACAGGTTGAATGGGTATAGTCAAAGGATACAGCCCTGACGCACACCTTTCCTGACTTTAAACCAATCAGTATCCCCTTGTTCTGTACGAACAACTGCCTCTTGATCTATGTACAGGTTCCTCATGAGCACAATTAAGTGTTCTGGAATTCCCAGTCTTCACAATATTGTCCATAATTTGTTACGATCCACAAAGTCAAATGCCTTTGCAGAGTCAATAAAACAAGTAAACATTTTTCTGGTATTCTATGTCTTCAGCCAGGATCCATCTGACGGCAGCATTGATATTCCTTATTCCACGTCCTCTCTGAATCCGGCCTGAATTTCTGGCAGTTCACTGTTGAGGTACTGCTGCAACAGCTTTTGAATGATTTTCAGCATAATTTTACTTGCGTGTGATATTAATGATATTATTTGATAATTTCCACATTCTATTGGATCATCTTTCTTTGGAATGGGCACAAATATTGATCTCTTCCAGTCTGTTAGCCAGGCAGCTTTCTTCCAAATATCTTGGCATAGATGAACGAGCACCTCCAGCACTGCCTCTGTTGGTTGAAATATCTCAATTGGTAGAACCACTAGTTAGCTAAAAAATAATATACCCAACAATGTCGAGTGTTGGTGATAATATTCATATTTTGCTGCTGGGACCATAAATTGGTACAAGCTCTTTGGAAAGCAATTTGGCATTATCTTGTAAAACTAAACATTTCCTTTCCCAAGTATCTTGCATTCTGTTTTCAGGTTTATATGCTCTCGTACATGCGCCCCAGGAAACATGTAAAGGAATGTTTATAGGAGCAGTCTTAGTACTAGCAAAAATCTGGGCCCAATTCTATACTCATCAACCATAAAATGAATAAATATATTGACATATATTTATACAGTGAATTCTTTCATACCAGTTATGAAGTATATGAAATATGAACACTTTCCACACACCAACATGAATATATCTTAAAGTATAAAGTAGATTGAAAAGCTACAGGTGTAGAGGGCTCTGCATATTATGAATCTGTTTATAAAAATAAACAACATATTGTTTGGGAATACGCTTACATATATGATAAAAACCTGTAAGGTAGAAATTATAAATCCAAAATTCTGTAGAGTGGTAACCTCTGGGAGGGGATTCCATAGGGTAATGGACGAGGTAGACATGTAAATATTCTGGTTGACAAGTGTGCATTTTACTATTACGCTTCTTAACATTTATGTATTAAGTGCATTATTTTGTAGGAGGCAAATATGAAATGATTTTTTAAAAAGATACAGGATTACACAGAAGATAAACTGAAAATATGAATGCTTAAAAGAAAACAAAAATTCTCACAACACCAGAACACTTCTTAGAAGCAAACGATGGCAAGGCTCTGGGTTGCTTACTTTGGACTCTTAATTAGGAAACACTAATCACTAGAAAAGGGCATCATGGTTGGTAAAGCGGAGGATCATCAAAAACAAGGGAAACCCTCGATGTGATGAATTGATACAATAGTCCAAACAGTGGATTCAGACACAGCAATGACCATGAAGATGGCACAGGAGAGGCAACATTTCGTTCTGTAATATATAAGGTGGCCATGAGTCAGGGCCAGCTTGAGGGCAACTAACAACAACAATAACAGCAACAACAAGGGCTTAAGGAATGCGGAGCTATTAGAATAGGGTAAGAGAGATCTTGAATGGCTTAATGAGAGTGAGTGACCTGGGCATCAAAAGTTGCTTGGGACTGTGATTACTAAAAAGACAGGAAAAATTGTCTGCCATGGAATAATGGCAAGAAGAGGCAGGAAGTGTGTCCTGGTTATCCATTACTACAGAAAATAGTCCAAAATATAGTGGTGTAAACAAAAACACTAATTTTGCTCATGAATCTTCATTTAGGGAAGGGCTCAGCAGGGTGGCCTTTTTCTGCTTTACTCAGCATCAGCTGGGCTAGCTCGAGGACTAGGACTGAATCCTTGGGAGGCTTTATTTCCTAGATCTGGACTGGGAAGACTCAAGCAGACAGGAACTGAAATAGCTGGGCCTCCTTGGACCTTTCATTCTCTCTCTACCTCTACGTGGTCTTTTCACAAGTTCTCTCCAGCATTATTGCTTCAAGGTAGCCAGAATTCTTAGACGTTGACCCAGGGTTCCAAGAGAGAGTGCCAGGCAGAAGGTGAACCTCCTTTTGGAACTCAGCCTTGCAAATCAGGCTAGGTCACCTCTGCCACATTCTATTCTTCAAGATGATCTCAAATTCTGCCCAACTTCAAGGGCAGGAAAAACTGACTTCCTCTTTCAATGGGAAAGTGTGAAGTTTCTGAAAGGGCACGAAGACCTGGAAATTAAGATTTTTTAAAAATACGGTTTCATAGCTTGTATGTGTTCTATGGTCCATCAGCAGACTGGCGAGCACAGAGTTGGAAGCCAAGGTAAAGAAGTAAATAAGAGTCAAGGTTGGGGACAGTTGGAGAATCCTTAAGTGTAGGCTAAGGTGCTTAGCTTTGCTAGGAGTTAGAGGGACTTGCGGCGAACAGGGATTCAAAGAGCGATAAGGAGAAAGTAGCAAAATAACGTTAGAAGGAGATGATTCGTGCCACTATTGAAGGATAAATGTTAGCAGGGGAAACTTTGTGACACAAAGATGAGAAGGAGGTCTTACCCAGCCAGGCAGAAGTAAAGGGGCTTATGAGTGGCTATAGGAATTGAGCAAAATAATAATAATAATAATAATGGAGAAAGTACAGAAGGGAAAGATGAGGGCATGGAGCTGCCAGAGGGAGTGCCCGTGGGTAACCAGAGATGCTGAATAGCTGCAAGGACTCAAGGTGGCATCTTCCTCACTGGATGAGATCATCCAGAGGAAGCATTCCTGAAACGCCCAGCCATCGGCTCTCCAAGCTGTCTCCCCAAGCAACCAGAGGCGCTGCGCTGCAGCCGGAATGTGATGTCCTGTCAGAAGGGGACCTGAATAATTTAGACTGATGTCGGACATAAATATTTAATGATATGAAAAAATGTTCATGAGACAATCTTAAGCAAAAACAGGCAGATTGCAGAATAGTATATCTGCGTGGAAAGAAAGAAAAAAAAAAAGATGTTCACTAAAATATTAACAGGATTTAGCTCCACGTAGGGAGGGTGTCATCATTTTAATTTTCTTACTTATTCTTTTTTTGCATGTCTACATTTTCTATGATGAAAAATTAACTTTTTAATACCTAAAAGATATTAAGTGTTATATATATATATATATATTTTTTTAAATACCCAGTCTCATGCTAAACTAAATCAGGTACAGCATCTTTTAATGAGACCAGCCCTTTATTATAAAATTATATTTCTACTTTTTCTTTTTTAGGAGGATTTCTTAAGATGTTTTCTTTCTTTCTTTTTTTTTTTTGCTATTAAAATAAGCAGCAATTCTTAAAGTATGACCCTTTCCTGGACACAGTGATGGCAACACTATCTTCATAGTAGTACTAAGACGTTATTTCTCTTTGTCACTGTGTTAACATTTACACCAAGGGTGGAAAAGCAATGGAGGATGAAACTGCAGACTCCTTGGCTAGAATCAAGTTGGTGACACCAAAGTGTGCTAGTAGTTACTGTATTCACTGCCATGTGCTCACAGTAGGCGGGGGGAAACCCAGTTTTACTGAAGCCTGTCTTTGGTGAAGCCGAGAAAATACCAATTTTATTGAAACTTGACCCTGGAGTACACATCTTTTTACTCTTCTGTGTGAGAAAACACATGGTTTTTCTGCTGTATGCTCAAGTGCTTGGGAGAGATGTGTGATTGTTGGAGTCACAAAATGAAGTAGATGCTTTTTCCATGGGGCCACCATTTTTACATGAAAAACTGACAAATAAATGGTAGTTATTAAACTTGGGTATTTGACCGACATTTTTGTGAAAAAGAACAAAGAGAACCTTCCACTTCAGAGGAAAAGCACTGATAGTGTCTGTTGCTGGTGACAAGATTCAAGCTTTCAAGACAAAAATAGAATTTTCTGAAAACTTGCATCTTCTACCACGCTCTTGGCAGCTTCCTGATACTTAAAGATTTTTCTTGACAATAAGGATGGCGATTTGTTTTAAAATATTGGGCAATGAAATTTGGAAGTTCTGCATAATTTAGTAAAGCAATATTTTCCAAATAACCAGTACGTGAAGTAACAAAATTGTGCAAAGGAAAATATCCATTCCAAGTGCTGGAGAAATAAAGACCGCAACAGAGTGCAGAACGTTCACCGATGCGGTTTCAGATCCCACTTCACAATTAACCTTTAAGAAGTTACCGCTTGCTGAGTTTTGGTGAAGTAGCAAAGAAAAATATCAGCAGTTATCTGACTAGACTACTAAAACACTCCTTCTTGTCTCACCCACCTGTGTAAGGCCAGCTCACTGTCATATGTTTCAACCGACAGAACATATCCCCGCAGACGGCGTGCAGAAGCACATATGAGACCTGGCTGTGTTCTGGTAAGCCCGATGCTAAAGGCATTTGCAAAAATGAGAAGTCATGCTACTTCTTCTTTTTTTTTTTACTTACAAAACAGCTATATACATACATATGTGTGTGTCTGTGTGTATATACATATATGTGAGCCCTGGTGGCACTGTGATTAAGAGCTCAGCAGCTAACCAGAAGGTCACTAGTTTGAATCCACCAACTGCTTGTTGGAAACCTATGGGGCAGTTCTACTCTGCCCTATAGGGTCGCTATGACTATGAATCGACTCAATGACACAACAACAACAATATATACATGTATATATTACCCTGTGTCTGTCAATTTTTCGTACTGTGGTGGCTTGCATGTTGCTGTGATACTGGAAGCTTTTCCATCAGTGTTTTGAATACCATCAGGGTCGCCCTTGGCGGACAGTTTTCAGCGGTGCTTCCAGACTAAGACATATATATATATGTGTGTATATATGCTGTTGTTTGTTTTAGAACATATGGTTGTTTTTTAATTAAAAATATGGTATTTGCATTAGCATGAAATGGATATGTTATTGTTATTTTTAAAGAATTAATATATTTTTAAATATGTGTTATGGTAAATGTCACTATATATAATGCATATAGACAAAAGCTCTTTGGGCTCCTCAATAATTTTTAAGAGTGCTAAGGGGTCCTGAGACCAATGTGCTTGAGAATCACTGCATAGGCGAAATTTCTCTTCTTTCTGTCTGTCTTTATATAGCCACATGAAATCTGGAGATACAGAAACCATCTTCAAGCAGATGAAAGACGAAGCCAAAATGCTGAGGAGTGCAGAGCAGGATGATGGGGGAGAAAATGGACCCTTGCTAACACCATTGAGCTCTTGAATCAACCAGCTCTATTGACATAGCTCTGGACTTCTCATTATGTGAGATAATAAAATGTTCTGATTGCTTAAACCACTCTTAGTTATACTGCTCTGCTATTGGAGCTAAAATCATCTTACCTGCTATACGAATCCTCCCATCTTACAGGACTAGAGACTCAACATTTGTCCAGCTGAGTGTGGTGCTGGGATGGACTATCCAATATATATTATGCCATTCAACCCTCAGCACCAACATTGTGACAGGGACTGTATTATGCCATTTAACAGATTAAGAGCCGGGACACAGTGTGTATATTAATGTCAAAGTCTATTCTCTATTATAACCTTCACCAATGCCTCAAGTCTGTACTTCTTATTATACAAAATATAAATATCTCAGAGTTCTTTTCAAGCACCACTGTAATCTTTCAAATTTAATAATCAAATACAATTGAGCTTTGTTTGTTTATTTTTAATTTTCAAATTTACTTCGTAATTATCTAGGCAGTTTTTCCTCATTGTACTTGCAGATTTTTGTTTTCATATTTCAGTCAAGTTTTTTTTTTTTTTTTGGTATTATAATGCTATCTTGCTATGTCTGTATTCCCTGGGCCATGAATTTCAGCACAGGGCTTGCCACGTAACAGGGATTTGGTAACTGTATGTTTAGTGACGATGCTTACATAGACCACTCAGGATGGCCTAGGTACTTGATCTGTTATTGTTGGCATAAAATACTGCTTGGCCATCCATCATCCTAGTGATTTGTTGCACACCATACCATTGTGATCGATAGGGTTTCTACTGGTTGATTTTCAGAAATAGATCACCATGTACTTGACACAGGTAACCAATAATCATTACAGCAAGTCTTCAGTGTGGTTATTATTCCCATTTTTATAGATAAGGACATAAAGGTTCAGTTAGGTTGACCCATCCAAAGACACCTGGATAGTAAGTGTTTGAACCACACTTCATTTTGACAATAATAAGGAGTAAAACTTGGTAAGTTATTGAACCCTCTTGCAATTGATATCTCTAACTGGAAACCCTGGTGGTGTAGTAGTTAAGTGCTATGGCTACTACCCAAAAGGTCAGCAGTTCGAGTCCACTAGGTACTCCTTAGAAACTCTATGGGGCAGTTCTACTCCATCCTACAGGGTCACTATGAGTCGGAATCGACTCGACGGCAACAGGTTTGGGGGTTTTTTTAGTGACAGAAAAGTCACTCATCACTGGATTTTGTTATTTTCCTCAAAACAGTGTTGAGTTTTTGTTTGCTTCGCAGGCAACTAAATTGCTAGGACAGCACCTTGATCCTGTGGCAACTGGGATGTGTGTCTTCTAAGACCAGTTTATTTTGGCTTTACACTTAGTCACGTCTTTAACTCCAGCTAACAGTTCTTGCTTCTGTGGAATAATATTTCCTAAGGAACAGCTACTCCTCTCATCTGATGGGTCTTCAGCTAAAAATGCTCTCTTCCCTAGTGGTACGACTCATCTACTCAGTTCTTTAGCTCTCAAGTGCTGGTGGTTCCTTGGTGTCCCCCCATGAATGTGACATTTAGAAGCCAGCTAAAGATTTGAGAATAACTGCTGTACAGAATCCAGGGCTCTGCCTCTCTGGCACCCTCTGATCTCCAGTGAAACCTGCGAGAGCCGGAATTCAACAGCATTGCCTTGTTTTTCCTGGTCTTGGAAATTTTCTGTCTTTGATTGGGTGTAGTCTTACCACTTTTCTATCATTCTCTATTTGTAGAATGTATTTGAGTTTTCCTTGTCTGATAGGTTTCTGCCTTACACAAGCTCCGGTTTTCACAAGTTTTACGCATTACATTTCCCATCAGTTTCCAACATTGAATTCATACTTCTTTCTCTTTTGCCCTGTAAAACTGCACTTTCATGTGTGAGTTATCTCCCTCCAAGTGCCATAATAAACTGGGGAATGCCTTTAGAAGGAAAACCAGTTAAATGGGAGCCCTCACCTATTTTGCTTCTCTTGTTTCAAAAACCATGTCTGTCTTCTTTTGCTTGCTCTCTAAATTCCTTTAAATTTTTACTTTTATGTTTTGTTTAGAGTTGTAATTATTACTGGTAGTTATGTCCAGTAAAAGTCACTCTGATTTGACCAGAACACAGCTCCCTTTGAAATATTGATACCAATGGAAAATATTTTGTGAACAAGGATACTGCTACCTAAGTTTTAGTCTAGGAATTCTCACTTAACTATTTTACAGCGACACAGACTTTCCACACAGACTGGGTACAGCAGGACCTTACAGTAGACAAGAACTAACTTTTACTGAGACCGTACCTTGTCCCAAAGGCTTTGTAAATAATGTCATTTAAGACTGATTACCACTCTGTATGCTGTTGTTGTTGTTAGGTTCCGTTGAGTCAGTTCCGACTCATAGCTACCCCATGTACGACAGAATGAAACACTGCCAGCTCCTGCCCCAACCTCACAATCATTGTTAAGCTTGAGCCCATTGTTGCAGCCACCGTGTCAATCCATCTTGTTGAGGATCTTCCTCTTTTTCCCTGACCCTCCACTTTACCAAGCATGATGTCCTTCTCCAGGGACTGCTTCCTCCTGATAACATATCAAAGTATGTGAGACGTAGTCTCGCCATTATTGCTTCTAACGAGCATTCCGATGGTGCTTCTTTCGAGACAGATTTTTTTCATTCTTTTGGCAGTACATGGAATATCAATATTCTTCACCGACACCACAATTCAAAGGTGTCAGTTCTTCTTCAGGCTTCCTTATTCTTTGTCCAGCTTTCACATGCATTTGATGCAATTGAAAATACGTGTCTTGGGTCAGGCCCACCTTAGTCCTTAAAGTGACATCTTTGCTTTTTAACCCTTTAAAGAGGTCTTTTGTGGCAGATTTGCCCAGTGCAACTTGCCCTTTGATTTCTCCACTGCTGCTTCCATGGGCATTGATTGTGGATCCAAGTAAACTAAAATTCTTTACAACTTCAATTTTTTTTTCCGTTTATCATTATGTTGTTTATTAGTCCAGTTGTGATGATTTTTGTTTTCTTTATTTTGAGGTATAACCCATACTGAAGGCTGTAGTCTTTGATCTCCATCAGTAAGTGCTTCAATTCATCTTCACTTTCAGCAAGCAAGGTTGTGTCATCTGTATTTCCCAGGTTATTTATGAGTCCTCCTCCAATCCAGTTTCTCAGATTATTTGCTCAGCATACACACTGAAAAAGTATGATGAAAGGATACGATCCTGACTCACATCTTTCTTGAATTTAAACCTCGCAGTATCCCCTTGTTCTGATCTAATGACTGCCTCTTTGTCTAAGTACAGGTTCCTTAGAAACACAATTAAGTGTTCTGGAATCCCCATTCTTCAGAATGTTATCCATAATTTGTTACGATCCACACAGTGAATGCCTTTGAATAGTCAATAAAACACAGGTAGACATCTTTCTGGGATTCTCTGATTCATCTGACATCAGCAATGATACCCCTTTTTCCATGTCTTCTTCTGAATCCACCTTGAATTTCTGGCAGCTCCCTGTCAATATATTGTTGCAGCCACTTTTGAATGATCTTCAGCAAAATTTTGTGTGTGATTGTCATGGGATGAATAGTATCCCACCAAAATGTCTGTCAACTTGTGATTGTCTACCATTTTGTCATCTGATGTGATTTTCCTGTGTGTTGTAAATCCTAGCTCTGTGATGTTGATGAAATGGGAATAGCGGCAGATATGTAAATGGGGCAGGACTCAATCTACAAGATTGGATTGTGTCTTGAGCCAATCTCTTTTGAGATATAAAAGAGAGAAGCAAGCAGAGAGACATGGGGACCTCATACCACCAAGAAAGCAGCACCAGGAGCAGAGCGTGTCCTTTGGACCCGAGGTTCCTGCCCACTGAGAAGCTCCTAGTCCAGGGGAAGAATGATGACAAGGACCTTCCTCCAGAGCTGACAGCGAGAGAAAGTCTTCTCTGGAGCTAAAGCCCTGAATTTGGACTTCTAGCCTACTAGAAGTCATCCTCTTGTGGTATTTCTTTTATAGCAGCACTAGATATTAATAATATTGATTTATAACTTCTGCACTCGGCTGGGTCATCTTTTCTTGGAATGGGTACAAAAATGGATTTCTTACAGCCATTTGGCCAGGTAGCTCTCTTCCAGATTTCTTGGCATAGACTAGTGAATACTTCCTGCTTTGCACTCATTTGTTGAAATATCTCAGTTGGCATTCCGTCAATTCCCGGAGCTTTGTTTTTTGCCAGTACCTTCAGTGCGGCTTGGATTTCTTCCTTCAGTACCATTGGTTCTTGGTCATATGCTACCTCCTGACATAGTTGAATGTCAACCAATTATTTTTGGTACAGTGACTCTGTGTATTCCTTCCATGTTTTTTTGATGCTTTCTGAGTCATATAATATTTTCCCTGGAGAATCCTTCAATATTGCAACTCTAAGCTTGAATTTTTTCTTCAGTTCTTTCAGCTTGAGAAATCCTGAACATATTCTTCTCTTTTGATTTTCTCTCTCCAGGTCTTTGCAAATGTCATTATACTATTTTACTTTTTCTCTTTGAGCTGCCCTTTGAAATATTCTGTTTGGCTTTTTTACGTCATCATTTTTTCCTTTCACTTCAGCTACTTTATGTTCAAGAGCTAGTTTCACAGTCTTTTCTGACATCCATTTTGGTTTTTTCTCTCTTTCCTGTCTTTTTAGTGACCTCTTGCTTTGTTCATGTATGAGGTCCTTGATGTCATTCCGCAACTCATCTAGTGTTCGGTCATTAGTGTACAGTATGTCAAATCTGTTCTTGAGATGGTCTCTAAATTCATATGGGATATACTCAAGGTCATACTTTGGCTTTCCTGGACTTGTTCTAATTTTCTTCAGCTTCAACTTGAACTTGCATATGAGCAACTAATGGTCTGTTTTACAATGGGCCCCTGGCCTTGTTCTGACTGATGGTATTGAGTTTTTGCATTGTCACTTTCCACAAATGTAGTCGATTTGATTTCTGTGTATTCCAACTGGCAAAGTCCGTGCATACAGTTGTCATTTATGTTGTTGAAGAAAGGTGTTTGCAATAAAGGAGTTGTTGGTCTTGCAAAATTCTATCACATGATCTCTGACATTTTTCCTGTCACCAAGGCTATGTTTTACAGCTACCAATTCTTCTTTGTTTCCAACTTTTGCATTCCAATCACCAGTAATTATCAATGCATCTTGACTGAATATTTGATCAATTGTAGACTACAGAAGTTGGTAAAAATCTTCAATTTCTTCACCTTTGGTCTTAGTGGTTGGTGTGTAAATTTGAATAATAGTCATATTAACTGGTCTTCCTGGTAGGCATATGGATACTATCTTATCATTGACAGAGTTGTACTTCAGGATAGGTCTTGAAACGGTCATTTTGACAGTGAATGCTAAGCCATTCCTCAAGTTGTCATTCCCAGCATAGTAAGACCATATGATTGTCTGACTCAAAATGGCCAATACCAGCCCTTTTCAGCTCCCTAATGCCTAAGATATGGATGTTTATGCATTCCATTTCATTTTTGATGACTTCCAATTTTCCTAGTTTCATACTTCATACATTCCATGTTCCTGGCACTGGGTTTTTATTATTGATGGATGTTTGCAGCTGTTTCTTCTCATTTTGAGTAGTGCCACATCAGCAAATGAAGGTCCTTAAAGCTTGTCTCCATTCATGTCATTAAAGTTGACTCTACTTTTGGGGGGCAGGACTTTAGCAGTCGTGTTTTGTGTGCCTTCCAATCTGTGGATCTCATTGTCTGGCACTATATCAGATAACGTTCTGCCACTATTCATAAGGTTTCTACTGGCCAATTTTTTTTGGAAGTAGAATACCAAATCCTTCTTTCTAGTCTGTCTTAGTTTGGAAGCTCCAATGAAACCTGTCCACCAAGGGTGATTCTGCTGGTATTTGAAATACTGTTGGCAAAGCCTCTGGTATCACAGCAACACACATGCCACCTCAGTATGACAAACTGACACTCATGTGTCTGTTACTCTGTATGAAGGTGATTTTTTTTACCTGTCACATAAAAAAAAAAAGTCATATGGAATCACCTTAATTTACCCAAAGCTGTAGAGTTTAGATGTGCCACAACCAGGGATGACATAACTGTCTGATCCCAAGACCTGTCATCTCGCCATTGACCCCTTGCTATGATAGGTATTTATAGAATCCCTGGAACCTCTCCAAATGAGATACGTGAATGTTCCCATTCATCAGGCCCACCTGACAGGTACAAAAATACATATGGCAGATTAGTTTCATCCTTATTTGGAAATGTTGATGGATTGTCAGTGGTTTGCATGGACTTTTTACTAAGTGGCATTGAGGCTTCCTTAGGATTCTGTGGGAAAGAATTTTGTGAAATGCTAGTAATGCTTGCCATAGACACAATAGTTGAAATTACAAGTATCAGATCACCGAGTTGGAAATGAGTTTTTACTTCCTTGGAGAAAGTATTTCATTACTTCACTTAATAAAAAAGAAGATGACAAAGGTCCTGGGAGGGGCCTGATTTTCACAACAAATATTGACTCCATGTTCTACTCATACTTTCTACTCTGAGTATGTCCATCTCTCAGAAAGAGGAGGGGAGAACAATTTAAGAATCAGCCTCCTTGGAGATCCTCCCAAGGCAAGTTACATGGGTTACAGCAAAAGGATGTTCTGCCATTTGTCAGTCCAAAGATTTTTCCAGGCAGGAATGCTTATGGATAGACAATGTGGATATGTAACTACTTGATATATTTACCCACAATAATGATAGTCACCTTAATTGGCATAGTTATTGTTGTTAGGTGCTGTTTAGCCGGTTCCCACTCATAATAACCCATGTACAACAGAACGAACCACTGCCTGGTCCTGTGCCATCCTCATACTTGTTGCTATGCTTGAGCCCATTGTTGCAGTCACTGTGTCAGTCCATCTCATCGAGGGTCTTCCTCTTTTTCGCTGACCCTCTGCTTTACCAAGCATGATGTCCTTCTCCAGGGGCTGGTCCCTCCTGATAACATATTCAGAGTATGTGAGATGAGGTTTTGCCAGCCTTGCTTCTAATGAGCATTCTGGCTCTACTTCTTCCAAGACAGACTCGTTCACTCTTCTGGCAGTCCATGGAATATTCAATATTCTTCGCCAACACCATAATTCAAAGGCATCAATTTTCTTCGATCTTCCTTATTCATTGTCCAGCTTTCACTTGCATATGAGGTGATTGCCACAGAGTTTGTAGTTATTAAGAGTTATTATTTTCTGTGTGTCATGAAATCTAAGTGCTTTGCTCATATTCTCTCTTTGAATCCTCACAACAATCACATGAGTTAGAGATGTACAGTATCTATTTAACAGATGAGAAAATTGAAGCTTATCATTAAACATATGAAGTATTTGATTAAAACTCAAAGCAGTGAGTTTGGAAGAAAATGTGGTTGCCAGTTACTGAGTGTGAAGGCATGGTGGGAGTTTGGCCCTTAAGTATGAAGTATCCAGGCCTGCTTTGGCGATGTTGGAGCCCCAGGCCTCCCCATTCCTGCTCAGGTTTGTCCTGGGGATATTTACAGGCAGCTCAGCCATACATAGTGCCTCAGGCAGTCCTTAGTGGGATGGTAAGTGTACTGGGAACTTCCATCCCTCCAACTGTCAGGGTCTTAAAATGACTTTGTTGTCCCAGGCCTGACATTCATGTCATCTCTGGGTGGCGTCCACCCTAATCCACACCTCGCTGACTTAGACTATAGACATCCTGATGGGAACATACTTTTTCCACGGAAGAAAGCCCTTTCTAGAACCTCATCTTAATTATCCAGGGCTCTGACACCTACCTAGCCCCTTTCATATCTCTACCTGAGGAACACTGGCTCCTACTATCCAAGTCACTGGTGGAAACTCTTCCAAAAGCAGCCAGATCATCTGAAGGCTTAGCTCTGAGTATTAAGTAAGGCCTGTTTTCCGGACTCTCACGGGCCCAACTCACTTGCCTGATCAGACCCATGTGGGAATTTCCACGTGCTCACGTGCATTGAACATCTCACTTAGGGACTGACACTATGGCCCGAAAAGTTCCCCACTACCAGACTTAGTCTGCACTCAACCATGATGCCCAGGTAATGCCAAATGACATAACAACTGTATTGAACAGGCAAGATTGTCCCATAAGAATAAAGGAAACATTTCTGTCTCTAAAAATGTTACTATTCTTCAGGTACTAAGTGGTACAATTTCAGAATGAAATTACAAATCTGGAAACCACTTTAAACGTTAAGCATGGAGGGTCTGTTACATTTGGCTTTGGTTGAGTGGCTTCAGCTCTTTTCTTCCTCTAATATCTGGGGTTCAGCCAACCACAGGACACTTGTTTTCTGTTCTTTTGTAAATTAATATATCTAGAAGAGAAAATTGTCTCTGCAAAAAGCAGATTCACTTTTCTTCAGATGTAATGAAATTATGCTTGGGGAAGACTCTGTTGATGTCCAAGAATCTTTACAAGCCTTTTAAAGTCATTGTTTTCTTCTCACAAATGATAATGTGCTGATGCCAAGGAGTAATGAACTGGAAAACCACATGGAGACAGTTGGTTCTTAAGTTGGCCCTGGCGCATTAGTTAGGCAGGCTGGGGGAGAAGCTTGTGACTTCCTTCTTTCTTGCCTTTCCTTTCCCTTCTATTTTTTTTCCTCCTTTATTCCTGCTCACCTTCTCCCTCTCATCCTCTGTCCATTATGCATTAAGTTTACATATAAGCTTTGGAGTAGATTGGCCTGTACAAACCCCAATGCTCCCACTTTTGAGTGGTACAGTTAATTTGAGTCGTGTGGATATGATCCTTAATCTCACTGAGTCTCATCTATGAAATGTTGATGATACAGCTATCACTGACTTCCTTCTTTCTAAACCAATCCATCTTTGATTCAAGTTTCCAACTTTCTCTCATGCAACTCATATGACTGTAGGGTGGGGAAGGGAGGGTGGACAAGACACTCAGACCTAACAGTGAGATTTGAATAATCAAAACCAGTAAAGGTAACCTCATCTCTTTGAAGAGTGAATAGTCCAGGCCACAGGCTGACAGCTGGGCCAATTGTAGATGCCTGTAACTTGGAGTGGGTAGCCGTCTCACTCTATCTCTTTGAAAGCTTGCTGCTTCTAGAATCCATCATGTGACCAGAAGCTGAAGCCAACCGAAAAAGACGTTGTCACATATAAAAAGCGAGGGAATAGGAGAGAAAAGGAGCTGGATCCCATATTACACCATACTTAGAGATCATGCTATAGCCTGACGTCCTCTTACATGAGATAAGTTCCTTTATTTTTAAGCCACTCTGAATGATTTATCTATATACATACATACATATATATATACATATATATGTACTTTAAAAAAATCAAACACGTTACCATTGAGTCAATTCTGACTCATAGAAACCCTATAGGACAGAGTAGAGCTACCCCATAGGGTTTTCAAGAAGCAGCTGGTGGATTCAAACTGTCTACATTTTGGTTAGCAGCCAAGCTCTTAACCACTGTGCCTCCAAGGCATGTATATATATAAGTATCCTAACTGCAGACGTGTAAAAATCAAATGTGGTAATTAACACCTGACACGACCGATATGATAGTCTAGCCAAGTCCTCAAATATTGTTTATCAACTTCCTTCCCTCTTCACTCTGTTTCACTCCTTTCATTGATCCACTTCTGTCTTTTTTTCTGTAACCCAAACATCTCGACATTACCAGGACTGAAAAACAACCAAAAGTATGAAAATGTTGTTAGCATTTCTTGGTTTCCAAGGAACAAGAGACCTTCTCAACTCTCTCCAGGCCAGAGGGCTTAGTGTAAACTTTGTACAAAAAGAAAACTGGTTTCTCAGTCTTCTGCCCAGGCTTTAGGGGCTTCAGAAACATCTGGAAGGAACAAGAACTACAGCACAGCCAGTCCTCATGAGCCAGTGCTTCTCTAAAGGCTGGGCTGTCTCTTCAAGTCTTTAGCAGAGAAAACTTGAATATCCATATTCTAACACAACGTAGTGGTTGCCCTTCTGCAAATATTGCCTCCACAAATTGCTCCTGTCTCAGCATCTCCAATTCTGGTCCACAAGAGAAAAGATCTGATGGGTCTATTGTTTCAATTAGGCAAAGCTCTTAGGCAGTTTACCACCCCGTAGCTTGTCTGGCTACAAGGCACTATAACTTTTTTTTTTTTTGACCAGTCATCTTTGGCCAGCATTCTTGGGTCACATAACGTAGGACATGGCCATCGATAGTTATTTAAACAACTGTCATTTATCAAATATTTAAGCACTTGCCTTGGGCCAAATACTGTTCCAAGCTCAGGTCGTGAATAAAATAATCAAAGACACTTCTCACGTGAAGGTGACTTTGAAATGGTGTGGGGGTGCACATGGAGGTGTGATATACAAATCAGATTGTCATAACAAAAATAAAGCAATGCATGAGGATGTAGTGATGGCGTTTGTATGTGCAGAGGGTGTGCTTGATGTATCATAGGCAGAGAATGGCTCTCTGGGTAACACGTGGGCTAAGACCTTAAGTGAAGTACTCGATTATTAGAAGGAAGGGTATGCTAGGCAAAGGGGACCTCTGGTATAAAAGTCAGTACCGTGCTTCACCTGTTGGAGGAGCATCCCCCAGGCCAACAGGGCTACAGTAAAGTGAGAAGAGGGGGAGGGTAGGAAACAAAGAGGGCTGGTGGATATGGTGTCTCTCTTTCATGAGCAGTCACCCTAGAGGGTGATGGCTTTCCTCTGAGGGGATCAGGGTCCTGTGGACATCCTGAGGCTTGGCCTTTCCATAAGATCCATGTCTTTGGCTTCCAAGTCCCTCAGAAGGGTCACTAGACTCACTTATCCCGATTAGGTCCCATTAGTGGATGGAATACTTCCTTCCTTAGCTACTGGTACTTCCTTCTTGTTCTTGTCTTCTCACCCCACCTTTCCTTCTAAGATGCCCTGCTCTGCAGCTGAAAGAAGTCTCCTAGGGCACCCTGCACAGACACCATGAGCATCACATTCTCCTGCTAGAGGAAAGGGGCTTTACCATGTTCCCACATGTGTCTCCCAACTTTGCTTAGTGCCTGGCATACTGTGGGTGCTCGGTAAATCTGAGTGGCTCACAGTGTCTCTGTGTTCAACATTGCTGTGTTTGACCCTCAGCTGAGCCTGTGTCTTAGTCTCCTAGGCTGCTATAACCCAAATATCTCAAGTGTATGGATTTAAAGGAGATAAATATATTTTCTCACAGTTCTGGAGGCTAAAACTAAAATTCAAGTTCTTGGCCGTGTCTATTCCTTCCTTGTCAGCACCTTGAACGTTCCTCTATTCTTTCAGTTTCCTTAGCATTCTTTGGCTTATAGGCAATCCTCACATGGGATCTGTCTTCCCCCAAAAGCATGTCTGCATTTATTTTCATCTTTTTATACCTCTGAAGCTTTTTATACCTCTGAAGCAATTTAGAACCCATCCTACTTTGGTAGGATCTCATTAACGTAACAAAGGAAACCTTATGTTCAAACAGGATTATATCCACAGATAGACAGGTTAGGGTTCCAATACATATTATTTATTTTTTTGGTGGGGTACGATTTAATCTATAATAGCTCCTTTTTATTTTTTGTAGCCCAGGGTCCTGCAAGCTGGAGAAGATCTCTCCCCTTCCTGACCACATAGGTCTCTTTTTAGAATCCTGCTAGGTTGAATTCACTGAGTTCAAATGTTTGTTGGTTTCCCCAGATGGTATCCTGATAGCTCCATGCTTTTAATTCTCTCACTCTGTTTCAAGGATTTAGAATTGAGTTACTGCAAATTGAATAGGACAGCATTAGAGAGACATTACCTAACAAAAACTTTCATCTCTAGAAGTCAGGGACACAGCAAAGTGGGTTGGTGACTGGGTTGGGGTCTGAGAAGTGGGGCTTGGCTTGAGATGTTGGCATTAGGGTCAAAGAAGCCAGAAGCTAAACAAGCCGCAGTTCAGATTGAGCCAAAGTCCATGGAATGAATGTGCCACGGATCACAGCCTATGAAACCAAGCACCAACACATATGGCCATGAGGCCTTAAGTGGTTGCTTAATCCAAGGGTCCAGATCTAAGCCAGGACTCCAGCCAGTAGGAACAGACTGGGAACTGATAGAGGGTAGACAACGGCAATTACTTTCATCATCCCTGCAGAGTCTTCATCCTCCTTATATCTGCTAGTTAAGGCAATTGATGGTGAACTTCATGTGAGGAAACAGGGTCATCGGACATGTCACCTGGTATCATACTCCACAGCAAAGAAGAGAATTACTGAAAGGGAGAGAATTAGGACAGTTGGGAAGTGGAAGACAAAGCAGCCAAACTGAAGTCCTTGATCCTGCAAGAGAAATAAAAGCAGTTGTCTTTGCTCTCTCAATTAGATAGATCACACTGCAGACAACCTGGGTGGTCATTGCCTGCCTCTGAAAACAATTGTCATGGGCTCCATTGGGGTGCATTATTCTGGAGATATGCCACCTTTCCTGTTCCATGATATAGAGTCATCCCAGGAGCCCCATGGTGCTGAGGGTGGCTAATGAGGCAGATATGGGGGTAGAAACGTTTTACTTAAATCACAAGGTAGATACCATCGTGGCTAAGAGGGCTTATGTTGGAGCCAGACTAGCTAGGACTAGGTTCAGTTGCTGGCTCTGTGGCTTATAACTTGTGTGGTCCATTTGCATGCTTTCTTTTTATATGGATTGAATTGTGCCTTCCAAAAATATGTCTTGAAATCCTGGCCTTGAACCAGTGAAAGTAATCTGTTTAGAAATAGGGGCTTTCTTTTGTTATATTAATGAGGTCATACCAGAGTAACGTGGACCCCAAACCTAATCGCTCCGAGTTACAAAAAGAGCAGAATAGATACAGAGATACAGACAGATCTGGTGGTGTTGGGGAGGAATGCCAAGGAACCAAGGAATACCTGGGGCTACCAACGAGGAAGAAATCGCCATGGCTGATACCCTGATTCGGACTTTTGGCCTCCAGAAAATAAATGTGTGTTCTTTAGAGACACCCATTTGTGGTATTTGTGTTACAATAGCACTAGGGATCTAAGATATATTTAGAGTCTGGCTCATCGTTACTCATTAAGCTACTTGGTCACCTATAAAGGAACCCAGGGTATCTGCATAAGGAAGTTTTCATCTTGACTTCTGGTGTCAGTTCCATCCCTCTTTGCTAATACCATCTCCATTCATCCACCCATCCACTCACCCACCCACCCACCCACCCACCCATCCACCCATCCACCCACCCACCCACCCACCCACCCACCCACCCACCCACCCATCCATCCATCCATCCATCCATCCATCCATCCATCCATCCATCCATCCATCCATCCATCCATCCATCCATCCATCCATCCATCCATCCATCCATCCATCCATCCATCCATCCATCCATCCATCCATCCATCCATCCATCCATCCATCCATCCATCCATCCATCCATCCATCCATCCATCCATCCATCCATCCATCCATCCATCCATCCATCCACCCACCCACCCACCCATCCACCCACCCATCCACCCACCCACCCACCCACCCATCCACCCATCCACCCATCCACCCATCCACCCATCCACCCATCCACCCACCCACCCACCCATCCATCCATCCTCCACCCCTCCACCCCTCCACCCCTCCACCCCTCCACCCCTCCACCCCTCCACCTCTCCACCTCTCCATCCCTCCATCCCCCCATCCATCCATCCATCCACCCACCCATCCATCCATCCGCCTGTCCACCCGCCTGCCTGCCCACCCACCTGCCTGCCTGTTCATCCGTCCATCTGTCTCTCTGTCTATCTATCTTTCTCATGAAGTGACACTAGTTCTATTGAAGGAGTCCTTGTGTGGATTGTTTCTTCTCACCAATTAAAGTTCCTTTTTGACACCAAGAGCAATATTTCCCTTCTGACACTTGCCGTTTTTCAAATACCATACCATCACAAACTCACGGGAAATTACTGATGGAAAATCCTTATCCATCATCCATCAATCCCAGCCTCCAATCCAGGTGAATATTATCCCCATAGTACACCTGACAACCTGCGCTCCAATGTCTCTAGTGACAGAGTGTATACTATCCACAGTTCACAGGTGGCATCAAGAGAGAGCAGATGGATAAGGCCCCCCAGAGGAAGGTAGAGGATAGGACCTTTCATTAAATACTGTTGTCGTATGCCATAGAGTCGATTACAAGTCATAGTGGCCCTATATGACAGTGTAGAATTGCCCCACAGGGCTTCCTAGGTTGTAAACCTTACAGAAACAGATGGCCAGATCTTTCCTCTTTTTCATTAAACAGAGATAATGATGTTGTTGTTGTTGTTAGGTGCCATTTAATCTGTTCCGACCCATAGCGACCCTATGCACAACAGAATGAAACACTGCCCAGCCCTGTGCTATCCTTACAATTGTTGTTATGCTTAAGCCCATTGTTGCAGCCACTGTGTCAATCATCTCATTGAGGGTCTTCCTCTTTTTCACTGACCCTCTACTTTACCAAGCATGATGTCCTGAAGGGATTGATCCCTCCCGATACTATGTCCAAAGTATGTGAGAGGTAGTCTCACCATCCTTGCTTCTAAGGAACATTCTGTTTGTACTTCTTACAAGACAGATTTATTTGTACTTTCAGCAGTCCATGGAATATTCAATATTCTTCGCCAACACCACAATTCGAAGATGTCAATTCTTCTTTGATCTTCCTTATTCATTATCTAGCTTTTACATGCATAGGAGATGATTGAAAACATCATGGCTTGGGTCACATGCACCTTAGTGCATAGTCTTCAAGGTGGCATCTTTGCTTCCCCACACTTAAAAGAGGTCCTTCACAGCCAATTTGCCCAATGCAAGGTGTCTTTTGATTTCTTGACTATTGCTTCCATGGGTGTTGTTAGTGAATCCAAGTAAAATGAAATCTTTGACAACTGAAATCCTTTCTCCATTTATCATGATGTTGTTTATTGGTCCAGTTGTGAGGATTTTTGTTTTCTTTATGTTGAGGTGCAATCCATACTGAAGGCTATAGTCTTTGGTCTTCATCAGTAAGTGCTTCAAGTCCTCTTCACTTTCAGCAAGCAAGGTTGTGTCATCTGTGTAATGCAGGTTGTTAATGACTTTTCCTCCAATCCTGATGCCTCGTTCTTCTTCATATTGTCCAGCTTCTTGGATTATTTGCTCAGGATACAGACTGAAATAGGTAAGGTGAAGGGATACAACCCTGACGCACATCTTTCCTGACTTTGAACCACACCGTATCCCCTTATTCTGTTTGAACAACTGCCTCTTAATCTATGTGCAGATTCCTCACGTGCACAATTAAGTGTTCTGGAATTCCCATTCTTTTCAATGTTATGCATATTTTGTTATGACCTACACAGTCGAATACCTTTACATAGTCAATAAAACACAGGTAAACATCCTTCTGGTATTCTCTGTTTTCAGCCAGAATCCATCTGACATCAGCAATGATATCCCTGGTTCTGCATCCTCTTCTGAATCCAGCTTGACTTTCTGGCAGTTCCCTTTCGATATACTGCTGCAGCCACTTTTAAAGATCTTCAACAAAATTATACTTGTGTGTGATATTAATGATATTGTCCGATAATTTCAGCATTCTGTTGGATCACCTTTCTTGGAAATAGGCATAAATATAGATCTCTTTCAGTCGGTTGACCAGGTAGCTGTCTTCCAAATTTCTTGGCATAGATGAGTGAGTACTTCCAGCAGAGACAATGACATTAATCAAGAAATGGCATAAGGCACTGGAAAGATCACTGTAGATGGGAAAAATTTCATCTAGTCTCAAAAAAACCTTTTGCCATTGAGTCAAATCTGATTCATAGTAACCTTATAAGACAGAGTAGAACTGCCCCATAGAGTTTCCAAAGGTGTAATCTTTAAGGAAGCAGATTGCCACACCTTTCTCCCATGGAGTGATTGGTGGGTTCAAACCACCCACCTTTTTGGTTAGCTTCTGAGCAGTTCAATCACTGTTCCACCAGGGTTCCTCAATAGAGTCCCAAAAATTGGTTCACACTAAGAAACCTCAAAGCCCTCCCAACTTTGCATTTTGAGATGTTTTCACTATTCAGTGGATGTGATGGTTAAGGTTGCATGTCAGCTTAGCTGGGCCATGATTCTTACTGGTTTGGCAGTTACGATGTAATTTGGTAGTCATATGATGATGTGATCACTTCCATGATGAGATTTGACATAATGTGGTCACCTCCATGATGGAATCTGCTGTGAGGAACCAGTCAGTCGAAAGGGAGTTTCCTTGGGATTGTGGTCTGCATCCAATATAGGCGGACTTTCTGGCAAGGCTTGTTGGCTTCTGCTCACTCTGGATCCTGCAGCTGGCTCCTATTTGCCTTACCTCTGGTTCTTGGAGCTTGAGCGAGCAGCTTACCTGTCGTCTTGCCTGCTGATCTTGGGATACATCTGTCTTCAAAGTCTGTGAGCAAGAGCCCTACTCTCTGACCTGCCAATCTTGGGTTCAACAGCATCTGTGGCTACGTGAATTGGGAGAGGCCTCCAGCCTGACCCATAGACTTGGGACATTCCAACCTTTACAACTTCATGAGCCATTTCTTTGATATAAATTTCTCTCTATCTATATTTATATGCTTTCCTGGTTTTGCTTCTGTAGAGAACCTGGCCTAAGACAGTGGAGCTGATCCTTAGACAAGCTGTCTTCATAGACCACACCGACCTTTCCCATGCACACTTGCAACTGTTTTTGTACGTGGTCCCACTAAGTCCTCTCTTCTCCTCCCAGCTCCACAATACAGGCTACAGTCAAAGAGGTCATTCTTTAGCCTAGTCTGACACCACCCACTTCCTCTAGCAATATGCCCTCAGTCCCTATGGATAAAGTCAAAACTACTAGCCAAGGCTCACTAGCTCTCCAAGATCAGACTCCTGCTGCTGCTTCCCCTGACTCTTCTCTCCAGACTTGGCATCAGAGGTACTGAACACTCCAAGATAGTAAATGTTTGCCTCTGGATTATCACAACATGGTTGCCTCTTCTGTGCCCCTCCAGTTTCCACTAGTGCACCTGCAAACTCAGGAGCAAGACACACATGACTGTTATGAGTGATATTGAGAAAGTGAGGCTGTTAATTTTATAGAATTATTGTAAAATTTAAGTAAGTGATATAACCATATATAGTATTGCCTATGCCTCATCCCAAATAAAAGCAAAACTCCAACAAGTAAGAACTGAGTGTCTTCTAAAACAACTTTACAATTCTCTTAACTCTTCGTAACACAGGTGACAATCTGAAATAAAACCAAAGAGTTATCTTAGTTTAAATAAATGATAGAAAGGCTATTCAATAAAACCAGTTCTTCTCAACTCAACAAATATTAAGCAGGTTCTAAGATTTGTGCTAAGTGTTGCAAACATCAACTTAAGATAGTCGCTATACTCATACACTAACAAGAGAGGCAAAATTGTAAACAAATAACTTATGGGACAGTGGGATAAGAGCAACAGTAGTAGAGGGTTAGCACAGAGAAAGGGATAAATTAAATCTATGAGGAGAGAGAGATTAGGAAAGCCTTCTGTCTTTGTCACCTAGTGGTGCTATAACAAAAATATCAGAAGTGGATTGCTTTAAGGAATATAAATTTATTCTCTCACCGACTAGGAGTCTAGAAGTCCAAATTCTGGGCACCAGTTCCAGAAGAAGTCTTTCTTTCTCTGCCAGCTCTGGATGAAGGTCCTTGTCCTCAATCTTACCCTGATCTAGGAGCTTCTCAGCACAGGGACCCCAAATCCAAAGGACAGCTATGCTCCTGGCACTACTTTCTTGGTGGTATGAGGTTCCCATGTCGCTCTGCTCACTTCTCTCTTTTATATCTCAAAAGAAATTGGCTTAAGACACAACCTAATCTTGCCTCATTAACATAACCGCCTCTAGTCCCACCTCATTTACATCATAGAGGTAGAATTTACAACACATAGGATAATCACTTCAGGTGATAAAATGGTAGACAATCACACCATACTGGGAATCATGGCCTAGCCAAGTTGACACTTATTTTGGAGGGACACGCTTCAAACCATGACACCTTCCCTGGGAATGTTGAAAACTTAACTAAGCTTTGTAGGGTGATCATTCTGGCAAAGGTGAGGAGTTCATCTTGCAGTGAATTGCCCATATTTGTGGATTTATTTGTATCTCAGTTTCTGAGACCTTTACCCAGAAATGCTTGACTCTTATGTGAAATTGTAAAAATGTTGTATAAAATTATCTGATTTCTCAACTCAAAATGTATTAGAACCCACATATTTAAAGGAAGGGATTAGGGGAAGGAAAGTGGGGCCATTGTCTGAGGTGGCCACACAGGGTGGGAAGAGGGAAAAAGCAACGTCCAAACAGTTAAGGAGGAAACAGAAGGATGACAAGCAGACATAGGCTACAGAAAAGCCATCACTCTGAGGTCTTTGGAGTTAGGGTACATTGTGCTCCAGCAAACTTGAGTGCCTTGGGCTGATGCTGATACATGAGGATCCCTGAGGTGGCCTTTTTTCAAGCTCTATGTTGTGTACTTAAGATGGCAAGTCAGTGAACAATCCATGCAGAGCATTTTATATGAATTTTTTCTGTTGTTAATAGATTTCCATGACCTAGAACTCATGTGACCAATTTACTCTTGAGGAGAATCTCTGATAGTTCTATACATTGGAAGGAGGATTTCTTTTTTTTAATAATTTTGTGTGTGTGTGTGTGCTTTAAGTGAAAGTTTACAAATCAAGTCAGTCTCTCATACAAAAACTTACTCACTTCTTGCTATGTACTCCTAGCCGTTCTCCCCCTGATGAGATAGCACACTCCTTCTCTCCACCCTATATTCCTCTGTCCATTCAGCCAGCTCCTGTCCCCCTCTGCCTTCTCATCTCACTCCCAGACAGGAGCTGTCCACATAGTCTCATGTGTCTACTTGAGCCAAGAAGCTCACTCCTTACCCGTGTCATTTTCTGTCTTATAGTCCAGTCCAATCCCTGTCTGAAGATTTGGCTTCAGGGATGGTTCCTGTCTTGGGCTAACAGAAGGTCCGAGGACCATGACCTCTGGGGTCCCTCTAGTCTCAGTCAGCCCATTAAGTCTCATCCTTGTATGAGAATTTGAGATCTGCATCTCACTGTTTTCCTGCATCCTCAGGGATTCTCTGTTGTGTTCCCTGTCAGGGCAGTCATTGGTGGTAGCAGAAGGATGGGTTTTTATAGCAGAAACCAGCCTTGGCTAAATATTTCTGAATATACCCTATTTTTTAGTTTTCTTTCTTTCTTTTTTTTTTAAATTTGGGAACCATGTAAATGTTTCCTATAATTAAAAAAATTAAATTAAAAAAAATAAAATAATTCTTAAAGAGAAGATGTAAGTTCAAGAAAAAGTAGAATTTCTAGTGTTGGCCAAGATGGAGTAAGTCAACTACAGTTTGAATACAATGAAAACTTTGAACAGAATACAAAAAGCAACTATGTGAGGATTCTGAAAAATAAACAATAGCAGGAGTGTTGGAGACTAAAGTAAAAATGTGAATAACTTTCAATTAAGGGAATAATATTTGCAGGTGTTTTTCTCTTTTCTCCCAGCTTTTATTCAAGGATGAGTCAAATAGCCAAATACCATTTGGCTATAGTAGGTACAAAAAGAAAAGCTTTCAGAGAAAGTTTTTTTTTTTTTTTTTGATTGTTTTCTTAATAGCCAAAGTACTGGAAAAGGGGGCTTTCCCATGCCAGAGAGTATGGGGGAACATCTCCCTCTACTTTTTCTATTATTTTCTCTCCCAGCCATCCTCTGAGCCCAGCCCCAGTAGTGAAACCGTACTGCTGACACTGCAGCAGTGCAGGCCCCTAGACCCTGCAAAGAATACCCTCCTCCTGTTAAGAAGGACTGAGAAGATGGGCCCTTGTTTTTGGAAGAGGGTGAAGATAATTCCTGATTTTTTTTTTCCCCTCTACTTTGCCTCAAAGGCAGCCTTAGTCGCAAGAACTTATACAACGGTATAGGGGTATAAAACCTAGAGAGACAACATTTTTTTCTATCGAACACTAGGAAAGTGGCCTCTGGAAGCTAGCATAAAAGGAAATCTGGAGAAGAGAGATCCAGAGAATAAGCTCCTCCATTTTCTGTCTATGAGCCAACATAAGCTCAAGGCTCACTTTTGAGTCTTGCATGGGACAGCCAATTCACAGTCTTTAAGAACTGAGCTATGAAATAAACCACAGCCTAAATCCCAGACTAACTCCTAGGTGGTGCTATGAAGGCAAACAGCATAGCAAAGACTTTAAAAACTGAACTGACATTGAAACCAACCATGCAAAGTGAGAGATAACTTGTAATCTGAGGCTAACCAACTTGATTGCCTGTTAGAATAAAACAAAACAAAAATCAACATTCTCTAAAGGGTTTTAACAGAACCCAGAATCTTACAAAATGATATTCAAAATGTCCAAGATACATTCCAAAATTACATGATTAAAAACAAACAAACAAAAAACAGGGAAATCAGATCAATTCTAAAGGGTTATACAACTCTAAGATGAACTAGATGCTGAAATTATCAAAGACTTTAAAGCAGCCATTATAGCACTTTTCAATGAAGTGAAGGTGAACACTCTTAAGATGAGTGTAAACATGGAAGTTTTCAGCAGAGAAGTAGAAATAATAATAATAATAAAAGAATAAAACAGAATTTAAAACTAACAATTTCAACATATTGCAGTTGTTAGTTGCCATGAAGTCAATTCCAACTCATGGCTCCTTAAGGTTTTCAAGGCTGTGGACTTTCAGAAGCAAATCACCAAGCTTGTCTCCTGAAGAACCTCTGGGTGGACTTGAACTGCCAACCTTTTGGCTAATGGTCAAGTGCTTAAGTGTTTGTGCCACCCAGGTACTTTAGGTAGATAGATATTAAACAGGTTTTTTTTAAAGGAAAAACTAATTTAAAAAAAAAAAAAAAAAAATGAACAGAGCCTCATGAATCCAGGGAAAAGTTTTTAAAGGCCTAATATCATGCCATTGGAGTTCCATAAAGAGAAGAGAAAGAAATAGACATGGGAAAATATTTGATGAAATAATGGCTAAAATATTCCCAAATTTTACATTTATAAGATTCAGTAAGTTTGGTGAAATCCATACAGGATAA
The DNA here is from genome assembly GCF_024166365.1 of Elephas maximus indicus. Taxonomy (NCBI): domain Eukaryota; kingdom Metazoa; phylum Chordata; class Mammalia; order Proboscidea; family Elephantidae; genus Elephas; species Elephas maximus. Next base: position 115,185,521 of record NC_064828.1, on the reverse strand, counting down.
ACTGGAGGAAAACTATGGCTTGATATATGATAATAATAAAACCTGTTGCCATCTAGTGGATTTCAATTCATAGCAAGAGTAGAACTGCCCCATAAGGTTTCCAAGGCTGTAACCTTTGTGGAAGCAGACTGCCACATCTTTCTCCCCTGGAGCATTTGGTGGGTTAGCACCATCGATCATTTGGCTAGCCGCTGAGTGCTTAAGCACGGTGCAACTAAGGCTCCTTTTATAATAATAATACTGCTGAAAATTAAGGGGGGAGAAGAAACTTCTGAGCAGCCAAAAGTTATATAAGTGAGCAACAAGTCAAATGACTATGGAGTTTTCATCAGAAACAATAGAAGGCTGAAGACAGTAAAATATCATTTTAAAGTGCTGAAACAAAGAACTTTCAATTCAGAATTCTGTATCCAACAAAAATACCAATCAGAAGTAAAAGCAAAATAGAGATATTCTCAGATGAAGGTAAATTAAGAGAATTTCTCACCAACAAATATACTTTAAAAAAAAATGTGAAAGGAAATTCTTCATGGTGAAGAAAATGATTTTACATGGAAACCTGGAACTGCAGCAATAAATAAGGAAAAATAGAAATGATAAATATTTGGGTATGTCTAATAGAGTGTTTTTCTTCACTTAAATTCTTTAAAATATGAAAGAATGTTGAAGGCAAAAATTATAAACTTGTTATAACATTAAAAACCAGAAGAACATACAGTTATATCTTCAAATTGCTGGAGAAAATGAGTCCACCAAGAATGCTATAACCAGCTAAATTGTCATTCAGGTGTGAATGTGAAATAAAGAATTTTTTATTATTATTATTGTTGTTGAAAGTATACACAGTAAAAACATACACCAATAATTTCTACAAGTACACTTCAGTGACATTCATCATATCCTTCAACTATACAACCATTCTTGCTTGCCTTTTTTGAATTGTTCCTCCCCCATTAACATGGACTCACTCCCTGTAAGCTTCCTGTCTGACCTTTCAAGTTGCTGTTGTCAATTTGATCCCATGTTGTAAGAATAGTTTGGTGGTGGCATCTGATTTCCTTTAACTTCACAAGGGGGAAGGAGAATCAAGACCAACCGCCCAAGGCTGATTCCTATGAGGTGGAGGTCAGACATGCCTCTTCCTTCTGCCATCTTTATCAATTCTGACACCAATGGTCCCTCCCATGGCACCCTGTACTTCTCTGCTAAGTTCGATAATTCATTGCAATGGCCATACAGAACTCACAGACCATACTTAGGGTTATGAGGTTTATTAGGGAAGTAACAGGTTACAATTCAGGTTCAGGAATGCTCAGGATACAGTTCTTCCATCAGCACAGCCTCTTCTCAGCCATACCTTCAGGAACATCTCTCTCTGGCCCTCAGTCTCTGCCCTGCTCAGGCAAGGGTTACAAGATCTTTTAGCTCTGCCAATAAGAGGCCGATAAGAGCACCCCAATACACCAGTAAGCTTTAGCTGAAGGTGCTCAGCTCTAGCTTCGTGAGTCAGCAAACCTAGCTCCACCAAGGGCCCAGAAACACCCTATTCCACCAGCAAGCATCCTGCCTGAAGTCACTCAGCTTTCTCGCTCTGTGGGCTGAGAAGCCCACTGCATTATCTCCTGCCAGTCTCTCCTACAGCCTCTTCTCTGCCACTGCTTCTCACCGTCTTCAATGTTACAGCTCTCTCTTTTGGTCTCCTGGTTCCAGGAGGTTCTCAGCAAAAGGATCCTGGGTCAGTCTAACGAACACTCTCCTCTCTTGGCTCTTCTTCCTTGGGGTGACTCATGTGAAGCCTAGCAGGATGGCAAAACTGACCAATCCCCTTGATGGGCCCCAATTGCCTTATTTGCACAGTCTCACCCAATCGCTTGGGTGGGAGTTACAAGACCATGGCAAGAAAGTCCACACAAAAAGCTGTCCATTGTGCCATTCATATAGATAGAAATAAGGAGACTTTAAGATAAAAAAATGATTTTCCAAAAGCAGAACTTTGCTGAAAAAATAGCTTTAAAATTTGTCAAAAAGAAACACACACACACAGGAGTCCATAACACTGTGGTGCTAATATTTTGAACAATAACACCTAAAGTAAGGGTGTAGAATAAGGTCCTTTTCTCATTCCAGAAGAGAGAAGACACATCGTTTCATTTTTTACTTTATTAATCATATATGAAAAATGAAATTTTAAGTGTAACCATGGATGTATAGTAATAGAATTAATAAGATATTCTTCAGTGGGGGGAGGGTAGCAGGAATAAAAATACTTCATCAATAGAAAAGTAGAAAGAAAGAAAACAAAAAGCATGATAAATAGAACACATACAATAAGAAATTATAAACAAATCAAAACCTCCAAATACATTAGTAATTATAATATATATAATTAGACTTAACTTGCCAGATTAAAAAATAAATTGTCAAACTGGATGAGAGAGAGAGAGAGAGAGAGAGTGCTGAAGAATAATCGGTCATTAAACTTGAAAGTCAAGCAAAATGTATATCAAACAAAAACTAACAACAATAACAAAAAAGTTTGTGTAGCTATTTTCATGTCAAGAAAAATGGAATGCTCGAAAAAAAGGTATTACTGGGGACACAAATTGCATCAGGAAGTTATAGCAGTTCAGAACTTCTATATATGCAATTACATATTCTCAAATTATATAAAAGAAATGACAAAATTGCAATAAAATGTTGAAGAACCCACCATGATAGTGGGGGATATTTACACACCTATCTCAGTAACCGATGTCTCAGGAACAAAATAACAAAGATCTTGACTATCTGACAACATAATTGATAAATGTGATATAATACATGTATAGAACTACCCCTTCAATTATTTCAGGAGTTAGCATAAGATCAAGAACTGATGGTACTGAAGAAAGAAATCCAAGCTGCACTGAAGCCATTGCTGAAAAACAAGGCTCCAAGAATTGACAGAACACCAATTGAAATGTTTCAATAAATAGATGTACCGCGTAAGGTACTCACCCCCTATGCCAAGAAATTGGAAGATAGCTGAGTGGCCAATTGACTGGAAGAGATCCGTATTTGTGCCCATTCCAAAGAAAGGTGATCCAACAGAATGTGGAAATTATCTAACTATGTCATTATTATCACACACAAGTAAAATTGTGTTGAAAATAATTTAAAAAATGGTTGCAGAAATATATCCACAGGGAACAGCCAGAAATTCAAGCCAGATTCAGAAGAGGATGTGGAACAAAGGATATCATTACTAATATCAGATGGAATTTGGTTGAAAGCAGAGAATACCAGAAAGGACTTTACCTTTGTTTCATTGACTATGCAAAGACATTCGACTGTGTGGATCATAACAAATTATAGATATCATTGCAAAAAATGGAATTCCAGAACACTTAATTGTTCTCATGATCAACCTACACGTAGTCCAAGAGGCAGTCTTTCAAACAAAACAAGGTGATACTGTGTGGTTTAAAATCAAGAAAGGGTTGTATCCTTTCACCATACTTATACAATCTGTATGTTGAGCAAATAATTTGATTAGCTGGACTATATGAAGAAAAGCGTGGCATCAGGATTGATGGAAGACTCATTAAAAACCTGCGATACGCAAATAACACAACCTTGCTTGCTGAAAGTGAAGAGGACTTGAAGCACTTACTGATGAAGATCAAAGACTACAGCCTTCAGTATGGATTACACCTCAACATAAAGGCAACAAAAATCCTCACTACTGGAACAATAAATGGAGAAAATATTGAAGTTATTAAGGATTTCATTTTACTTGGATCCACAATCAACACCCATGGGAGCAGCAGTTAAGAAATCAAATGACTAATGACTTTGTATTGGGCAAATCTGCTGCAAAAGATCTCTTTAAAGTGTTGAAAAATGAAGATATCATTTTGAGGACTAAGATGTGCCTGACCTAAGCCAGGATATTTTTAATTGTCTCATATGCCTGCAAAAACTTGGCTATGAATAAGAAGGCCAATGAAGAATCAATGCCTTTGAATTATGGTGTTGGTGAAGAATATTGGACTGCCAGAAGAATGAACAAGTCTCTTGGAAGAAATATAGTCAGCATGCTCTTTGGAAGCGAGTATAGTGAGACTTCATCTCATGTACTTTGGACATGTTATCAGGAGGGACCAGTCCCTGGAGAAGGAAATCACTCCTGGTAAGGTAGAGAGTCGTGGAAGAGAGGAAAACCCTTGATGAGATGGACTGACACAGTGGCTACCTCAATGGGTTCAAACACAGTAAAAATTGGGAGGGTGGTGCAGGACTGGGCAGTGTTTCATTCTGTTGTACGTAGGGTCGCTTTGAGTTGGAACTGACTCGATGGCACCTAGCCACAACAACAACCCCAGTCTCAATTGGAGATTAAACTTTCATTTTTAACATGCTTGAAGCATATACAAATATTGACCATTCCTAGACCACAGATGCAAGTGTTGGCCAGAATGTGGAGCCAAAGGACCTCTCAGGTCATAACAGTGGGTGTCTGCACTGGTACAGCCATTTTGGAGAGCAGCTTGGCAATGGCTAATACAATGAGAAAAGCGCATTCTTGCGCATCAGCACTTCTGCTTTTAGAAAACCCCTACTCATTTCACAAGAGTCAAGGTACCTGAATCATATAGTACGCCGTTTGAAACTGTGAAAAACTGGAAATACTTCATATGTCCATCAACTGAATAAATAAATTGTGCCGTTTCATACAATGTAATATGATCAAGCTGTTAGAGCTGTTAAAATTAATGCATTAGAGCTTTATAAGTCAGCATGGGTGATCTCAAAAACACACCAGTCCAAATTCCTTTTTTCCAAAACCCTTGGGGGCTTAACCTGTTTCAGAACTCATTTTTTTTTTTTTTTTCGTTTTGTTTTGTTTTTATTTCAGAGGGGCATATATCCTATACATGGTAACAGTGCTCTGCATAACCTGGGCCAACACTACATAATCAAGCACACTAATATTTCTGTAGAAAAACATATGCAGTTTCTCCTGAATGGGATAAATTAAAGCTATGAATAAATTCCCATCAATTCAGGTCACATTTTGTCACCTCAGGGACTCAGATGATGTCAGATGTTGCTGAGAAACACATTACAAAAAAAAATTGGTTTTTAGGCCTATTGAATTTGAGAGTTTTAGTAAAGAGATTCTGGACTTTTATCCAGTTGCAGGGGTGAGAGCAAATTGTAAAAAAAAAATGCTCATGTAGCATACATATGTCTTAAAACACCCTAAGCAACACAATATAGTTTATGGCAACATGCGTGTTTAGACATTTATAACAAATAATCCAGGGATTGATAAATAGCCTAATTGAAGCTGCTGTTTACTTCTGGAGAGGAAGAGGGGTAGATCAGGGAAGGGAACCAGGCAATTCCAACCATGATGTTTGCTGTTGATTTGTTGTCACTGACGCTGTTGTTAATATAAAGCTGGGGCAGGTCTTCTTATAAAGAATGGCACTTAAAGGACCAGAAGATTTTGACCAGATGGAAGACGTGGGGAAGGGTATTCTAGGCAGTGAGTGAAGCTCATCAACATCTCTGAATTTTATAAGAGGATGACGTATTGAGTCTGCAGGTGGGCTACATGGCTGGGTTGGGGAAGATGGTAGGAGCTAAGGCTGGAAATGAAAACAAAAAAGTTACCAGTGCTTTTTGAAGGTGATAGGGCCAGGACATGGCATTATCAAGTTTTTGACTTCCATCTGTCTCTCAGCCCAACAATGGATGGATTTAGAGACACAGACGAGAAGCTGTTACTGTTACTCATGCAACTCTTGGAAGCAAACATCCTTCTCTTAGATCTTGCAAAAATCGCTGTGAGGTAGAAGAGTGATTGCATTATTTCTTTAGTTTCAGAAGAGAAAATTCAAACGGCATAGCTTACTCAAAATTACAGAGAAGAAACAAGCAAATTAAGATCTTCTGATACGATCCATCCAATCCTATGTTTTCTCTCCCAGTGATTAGCAAGTAGACGGCAAAGAATTATGAGTGACGTTGAGATAATATTCTTGATTGTCAAGAAAGATGATTCTTTCTTTCTTTCTTTCTTTCTTTTTGTCTTCAGAAAAGTGAGGAAAATTTCAATTATTGAAAATTTTGGATAGGGAACTCCTGAAATAAGTAAGCTTTTTTCTTTTTTTTTAATAGAGTTTTCATGGGTGAAAAGATCACAAGAGTAGAGCAGAAAGTGATCCCAGGCATAATCTAATCCTGTCTCCTTGTTTCTGCACAGGGAGAAGCCAAGTCCAAAGGGAGGAAGTGATGGGCCAGATGTCACAGAGGGAAAAGTGGCCAAGTTGTACTTAGAATAAAACGTCTTTACTCCAGGTTCCAACTTCCTTGCCAATTCCCTTCCTTTGTGGCTAGAGGGAGGCTTCTAGGTAAGGACCAAATGTGGATGTAACCTGGACTTATATTACCTGTTGCTATCGAGTTGATTCCGACTCATAGCGACCCTATAGGACAGAGTAGAACTGCCCCATATTGTTTCCAGGGGGCAGCTGGTGGATTCGAACTGCCAACCTTTTGGTTAGCAGGTGAGCTCTTAACCACTACTCCACAGTGTTCTGGAATTATATTAGATAAGAATAAACAATAGAGGAGTAAACAATAGAGGGATCACACAAAAAGACAGCACCAAGAATAGAACGGAGGAACCAACTTCTGTGTGTAGATTTCAGACTATAGTTTCATAAAAAAAATATTGTATGTGCACATAAGACAATTAGAACCTCTGGCTATGGGTGGGAGGCAGGCTCTAATCTACTAGGAGCCTGAAATATCTTCTTCCAGGTCTTCTATGAAACAACAAATGATGGAACATGCCTCTCCATTTCAAGATTGAACATATCTGAGGCATAGATTATATGTGCTGAGGATAAAGTATGGGTCTTCATAACTGATTAAATTGAATAGTTTTAAATCAATCATGAGCAATTGACAAATGGTGAAGCTTTCATCTTAGCAGTCATTTCTGCCTTTAAGAACGGAGGAACTTTGAATTTAATTAACCCTCACAATGTCAGTTGGGTGCATCACATGGAAAAAGCTGTAAATGTTGGGTGCTTTCGAGTTGATTTCGACCCACAGCAACCCTGTGTGACAGAGTAGAACTGCCTCATAAGGTTTTCTTGACTGTTGTAATCTTTACAGAAGCAGATGGACAGGCTTTTCTACCGCTGAGCCACTGGGTGGGCTCGAATAGCCAACCTTTAGGCTAGCAGCTGAGCTCTTAACCATTGTGCGGCCAAGGTCCTTGACGTCATTCAATATTCTTAATAAACCCTATTTTATCAACTTGGAGGCTTAACAATACACCCAAACTGAACATGGAAGTAAACTTTGAGTGGTAAGGGAATGTCACAAAATGAACCCAGATCTCGTTTACCAAACATGAAATTTCTCAGAAAAAATATAGTTCTGTTCCGATAAGCCAGCTATAGATTCAGTGTCATTTTCTAACAGCCATGAATCTTAAAAAGACTGGCAATCTAGTTCATTTGGAGTCCTGAAAAAAAATAATTTGAGTTGCACATCTCTAATAATGAAGAGATATTAAGCCTTTCCTCTGGGGAGTATATCAATAATATTCTTTTGTTTATTCACTTGTTCAAAAACATGTTCAAACCATGAAGTTTTAATATCTGCATCGAGCAAAGGTTATTGCAATGGTATAATATCGAGTTTATATATGGAACCAACGCACTTCTATGTGTATTCTATTCCTTAGCATCCGAGATCTAACCAATTCTCTCCTGGCTCCTGCAAGCCTTACTGTTCCTCTTTTTTTTTTTTTTTTTACCCCTGACTTGATTATCTTTCTTTGAATTGCTAATGTATTAATTTGCTCACTTTAGAAGAAGTGATGCTCAAAAATCCAGGATGACTGAATCTCTGGGTGTGGTTTGAACAGGGTCAAGATCTGAATGCCCTGGATAGGGGGCATTCTGGCTTGTCTGTAGGATTTTCATACCATTGCATTTTGAGATTTTGTTAAATCACTTGCTAAAAGTAACTGTGTTTGGGGATTTCATCTCTGCAGCAGTTGTTAACACAACAGTGGAAATAAAGAGGTCGGAAAGAAGGTAGGGAGAGCTGAGTCTGAGGGCTCTCCCTTTTAATTATTCTCCTCTATACTTACGTTTTTTTTTTTTTTTTATACTTACGTTACGGGTGAGATCAAATCTCCAGATGCCCGGGTCTGTTTTAGAATCAGTTCCTGGGCAATTTATTGTTTATATACATATGTTTAAAAATTTTTTTTTTTTTTTTTTTGCCTAAGGATCTTCTTAATATTAGCATTGAAAAGTGCCTGCTCTCCCCAAGATGCCAGTGTCTGCTGCATCGGAGAAGGACAAGCTGGGGCTGGGGAGGCAAAGCAAGTGAGAGAGGAATGATGTTGTGGGATAAATCAAGGAAGCTAAGGCAAGCCATATCTGCAACTTGGTACACTTGCCTGTACCCAGAGAAGCACGGGGTCATGTCGACACCCTCCCGCCAAGTCCATGAGAGTCTGCGGGCCAAGCAAAGGATTATGCCTCAAGGGTAGGGCATGGGGTTGGAGAACGAAACCCTGAAAGGACATAGCAACGTCCGTCAGCTACCTTAGGTGGAGTAATGCGGTGTCTCCAGGACTGTGCCTTTCTCAAATGTCACTTTTCTGGGCCTTACATGAGTCACCATGGGGTTGGCAAGGAGGGAATTTGCAAACCGCTTTGTGTAGACAGAATAATGGCCTCCCTAATCCTGCAATCTGCGATTACATTACCTGACCTGGCAAAATGGATTTTGCAGAAGGGATTACGAATCCTGAGATGGAAGGATTAGCCTGATTATCCGAGTGGTCCCAATATAATCGTTGTTGTTCTTAGGTGCCGTGGAGTCGATTCTGGCTCAAAGGGTACTTATGAGAGGGAGGCAGGAGCAACAGAGAAGGAGATGTGGCAATGAGTCTAAAGGTGGGAGAGATGCTATCATTGGAAGGAGGCCTCAACTAAGGAATGCAGTTGACCTCTAAAAGCTGGGAAAGACAAGGAACAAATTATCCTCTAGATCCTCTGGAAGGAAACCTTGATTTTAGGAATTCTGACCTCTGAGACTATGGGATGATACATTTGTGATGTTTCAAGTTGCCAAGTTTATGGGACTGTTTAACAACAGTGACAGGAACTATATAGCCCTTTCTCAGAGTTTTTGTTCTGAGGCCCTTTCTTCAGCCACGAGGGCTGAAAAATGTCTGTGGATGCAAAGCATCGGTGATTGTTTTCTTGCAACTTCAGTCCCCCTTTGTCTGCAGCTGACTGACTGTCCAGTGGCATATCTCACGTGGAGGCCACCACTCACCTCAGCACCAAGAAGTCAACAGGAGAATTTCAAAGGTTAGTCTCACAGCTCTGTCAGACCCTTGATGAAGATGACCAGCTCAATTCTCCAAATAACTAACATGCAAGTCCTAAAAAGCCTTCACACTAAGCTATTTTCAATCTTCTTACCGTGTGTGTCCCTGCTGTCACCTGGTTCTCACACCTCTCAGAAGTGCTTGCAAAATCTGGACAGCAGAAGGGCGTACCCAACCCTGTAAGCTATTGTAGGGGGTAGCATGCGGGCAACAGGAGAGAAACCGTCCATTTTGGCTTCCCACTTAACGATCACCATTCTGGCTCAAAGCCAGCACATTCAGCTTATAATAATAACTGGCAGTGATCCAGAGCTATTTAGAAAATAAGGAGGAAAGGCAGAAAGGGAATTAAGAAAGGAGAAGAGGAAAGAAAAAAAAAAATGGAAAGACGAGACCCAGGAAAAGCAAAAAAAAAAAAAAAAAAAGGAAAAGAAGACCAGCAAAATTATAGTGTTGTTGTTTCTTAAAAAAAAAAAGGGCGGGGGGGAGCACACACACAGAACATATTTTCTAAAACCATCTGTTTTAATCATACTCCACGGCCTGTAATTAAATTTAAGTGAGCATCTTACCTTTCCTGCTTTCTGAAATCAGCATGTAAACATACTCAGCTTTATGGTGGATGTCACAGAAATGCAACAACAAAGCAAAAAAACCACTAAAATGATGTGGGGCCTGAGGTCTGCTGGTGTGACTCATAGACCAGGGTCATATGTCCAACCTTGGTCTCTTACTAAGCTCTGAATCTACACTGTGTCGATCTGAGAGCAAAGAGGTTAGGGGCATGAGGGAGCTGGCCTACACAGCAGACAGGGCAGGGGACAGGGAGGAAGCACTTGGATTAAGCATCTCTTTCTGGCAGGAACTGCACTAGGTACAAGGCAGGCATGAAGTCAAATAACATCCCCAGGTGAGAATTGTTACCCCCATGTTTCCAATGAGGACAATGAGGCTTCCGGGTGGGAAGGACCTCCCCACTTCACAGGCCCATCAGGTGAGCAGCCCTGTCCTTGGATTGGCCCTTTCAGCATCTTCAGCCTCACTGTGGCTTCTAGGCTCTTCCACAGAACGCTTTCTGGGCAATTGAGGATTGGTACACTGAATGGCTCAACTGTGTTGAGAGGTATCAAAGACCACCAAACTTAACGTGTCCATGACTTACAGGGTTGGACACAAAATAAAATGTCTACCACCCCTTCCCCACTGAAACCCTAAAAACTGCCAACAGTCCATCAGTTTCCTTAACTGGTGTAAAAACAGCTTGGGGTGGAGTCTGACCTCCTCCAGCGTCACAAGGGGGAAGGAGAATCAAGATCAAAAGCCCTAGAGTGATTCCTATGAGGTAAAGGTCAGACACGCCTCCTCTCTCTGCCGTCTTTACCAATTCTGACACCAACTGTCCCTCCCATGGTAATCTCTACTGAGTTCAATAATTCATTGCAATGGCCACACAGAACTCATAGACCATACTCACAATTATGGGGCTTGTTAGGGAAGTAACAGTTAAAATTCAAGCTCAGGAAAACTCAAGATACAGGTCTTCCATCAGGACAGCCTCTTTCCAGCCATGCTAGTAAGCACGCCTCTTGTGACCCTGAGTCTCTGCTCAAAGGCACTCAGCTTTCTCTCTTCGTGGGCTGGGAAGCCCACTGTGCTGTATCCTGCTGCCAGGTCTCTCCTTCTGGTCTTCCTGGGTAGCGGTAGGATCCTCTCTGCTCTGGAATTGGCTCTTTTTAAGGCAAAACTGAGCAATCCCCTTGGATTACCCTATCACACCGTCCCGCCCAATCTCCTGGGTGACAGTTACAAGACCATGGCTAGAAAGGTCACACAAAAGTAATCATTCAGTAATCAGTCAAACCCCAACTGGCTAACATCATCTGGCAGTTCAGGAGTTTGGTGAAAAGGAGCAAAGTACATCTGGAGAAATGTAGCTAAACATGCATCAGAGAATAAAGAAAAACAGAGAAGTAGCACAAAACAGTGCAATGAAAGGTTGTTTGTAATAACAGAAAAATTAATAACAAATACCAATAGAATCTTGGCAAAGGATAGGCAGTTTCCATTTATTTCAAAGATATCAAAATACTAAATATTTTGCATTCCCATGTGAGATTATTTTTGGACTTTTAACACCCAGATTGTTTTAGCCAAATTAATGTATGTGGCTCAAGATGTGAATTAATTGTTGCAGGGAAGGTTTGGAAATATTATCTTGGTCCTGAAAAAAGGTGACAAGAAACCATGGTTGAAAATGACTTAAGGTGAAGGTCAGTGGTCAATCAACAAAGATCCCTGGGCAGAGAGCCAAAGATCCCTGGGAGGAGAGCCAGGGACTGAAATACTCATCTGACCCACCGCAAACACCGGGGCAACGTTGGGAAGGTGCCTTCTGCTCCCTGGCCACAGGGTCCTCATCTGTCGATGACTCATGAAAGGCTGGCTGTAAAGTGGGGCATGTGCTGCTCACAGAATTGTAAGGGGGTAGACAATGCGTCTTTCAATCTGCCTTTCCGTAAGAAAGACAAGTGTCCATGTTCCAAATGAGAGCTGTACATCTGAAGCAGGCAGCTTGGGATGGTGAGGGCTGAGATGAATACTGCTTCACTGAGTGCCAGCTCGAAGCTAGATTATGCATACAATCATTCATTCTCACAGCTACGCCGAGAGGTAAATATCAGTCTTTTTACAAATGAAAAGGTTGAGGTCCAAAAAGGTTAGATGGCCTATCCAATGCTGAAGAGTTAATTAGTGTCAGAGCTGGGGTTTAAACACAGAACAGTCTGAGTCCAAGGCTTCTGTTCTACTTAACGGTAAACCTTGTCTTGAATTGCAAAAAGGTTTGCCTCCACACTGTGCTGTAGATGGAGTCCCTGGGTGTTGCAAGCTGATAAAGCACTTAGCTGCTAAATAAAAGGCTGGAGGTTTGAGTCCACCCAGAGGCTTCTTGGAAGAAAGACCTGGTGATCTATTTCCAAAAAATCAGCGATTGAAAACCCTATGGAGCACAGTCTCATTCTGCCATACATGGGTCGTGATGAATTGTAGACGACTTGACACGACTGGTTTTTATGCTATAGATACGAACCGTATGGCACATCAAGGAGCACCCAGCTACAAAGAGGGAATGGAATTCTTTCTCTCCCGCCAGCCCTGGTAACAATTGGGTTCTCATCCTGCCATCAGCTCACTGCGTGCCTCAGGCTCTGGGCAAGTCTCTCTGTTCTTAGGGCCTGGTCTCCTGCACTGCTGAGTGGAGAACATGAGAGCGATGCTCTGATGTCTTGGTACTCAAAGTGTGTGCCACCCAGAGCCAGCAGCATCAGCATCACCTGGAGCTTGGAAGAAATTCAGAATCTCAGAACCCAGCCCAGATTTACTGAATAAGAATCTGCATTTTAACAGATTTCCAGGCAATTGGTGTGTACATTAACCTTTGATGAGCACTTCAAATCTTCTGAGGCTGGATTTTATGCCCAGAGTATCCACAGAGGCTGGTGTAGGAAGGAGAGGGGAAGGAAGAAGGAAAGGACTACAAGAAAGGGAAGAGAAGGAATGAGACACAGGGATAAGAAGGAGAAGTGAGGAAATGAGAGGCAGGAATAGAGGGGCTGGAAAGAGAAAGAATGCAAAATAAAATTTAAAGGAGGAGGGAAAACAGTGAGGAGATGGCAGAGAAATAAAAAGCAAAAGGATAATACAGAGAAGGAAGGAGGAAAGTGAAAGGGAGAGAGGTTCTCTCTAGCAGGGAGCGACCGGAGAGAGAAGTGGCAGAGGACATCCTGGAGTGGTGGACAGGCAAAAAGATGGCTCCCCAGCCTGAGCACCATATGCCCAGTGTGGTGATTTTTATGACACAATGAACTCTGAGTAGATTAATCACTGAAGTTGGCTTTATTGTTAATGAGAAAAATCATCATGACCTAGTCCATCCACACATACATACACATACTTTCCTGGATATGCCCAGCTATAAATTAGCCATTTTCATTATTAATTTTTCCTGAATGACTCATGCTTCAGGAACTCAGCATCAGCCTGGGCTGGGGAGAGATTGATTTCTGTGGTCCTCAGCTCCCAAGCATCCCAGTGTGAGTTAATGAGTAAGATATGATAGAAGCAACTGTGATGGAGATCAGTGGTGACTGGGTTCCCAACAAAGCACACTGAAAGGAGCTGGTTTAGAAGACCTCAGCCCATTCCTGGCTCATCTACATAAAGCAGATGTGAGTGGAAAATAAAAAGATGAGATCAAAATTTTATCTATTTGTCTTCCTGGTCTCAGAGGCCAGGTAGGCAGGTGAGGGAATGGCTCACATTAAGCCTTCTAGGAGTATACTGGAAAGGGCTCGTAGAGTTTTTGTTTCATAATTCTTGAACCAAGTTATTTATTTTTCCTTTTACAAGCAGTGAGAGGACAGCATAATGAGAAGAAAGACAGGATCAGCAGCTCAGCAAGCTGCTGCTCAGATCCTGTCCTGTCTTGGCTGCTCACAGCCATGACCTTGGACAGATTTTTGAGCTATGACTTGTGCTGTTGTTGTTAGGTGCCATTGGGTTGGCTCCAACTCTTGGCAACCTGTATATAACAGAGTGAGACAGTGCCCAGTCCTGAACTGTCTTCATGATCATTGGTATGCTTGAGTCCATAGTTGAGACTATTGTGTCAATCCATCTCATTGAGGGTTTCCCGTGTTTTTGCTGGCCCTCCACTTTATCAAACATGATGTGCTTACTCAGGTGTAAAATGGAAAAAGTGATACTCACCAAGTAATCTTGTTGTAAGGATGAGGAATAATTTAAAGATTAACAGTAAATAAATAAATAAACTTGCCAAACTGAATTCTAAAAATGAGTAAACAATTATTGAGAGATAAGAATGTCATAAAGGAAACTTTGTTAAAAACTGAAAGTAGTTTTGTCATAATGAAAACCTGGTATTTCTTTCTTTTTTTTTTAATTGTGTTTTAGGTGAAAGTTTGCACCTCAAGTTAATTTCTCATACAAAAATTTATGCACATGTTGTTATGTGACACCAGTTGCAATCCCTATAATGTGACAGCACACTCCCCCTTTCCACCTGGGTTTCCTGTGTCCATCCAACCAGCTCATATCCATATCCCTTTCTGCCTTCTCATCCCACCTCTGGATAGGAGCTGCTCCTTTAGTCTCTACTTAAACTAAGAAGCACACTCTCTATGAATATGATTTTATGTTTTATCATCCAGTCTAATCTTTGTCTGAAGAGAGGGCTTCAGGAATGGTTTTAGTTCTGAGTTAAACAGAGCATCCAGGGGAGAAAACCAGATTTTCTCATGTCTTAATGAAAGATTTCAGAGTACGGAGATCCCAATAAAATAAACCTGTTACTGTCAAGTCCATTCCAACTCATAGCAAACCTACAGGACAGAGTAGAACTGCCCCATAAGGTTTCCAAGGATAGGCTGGTGGATTCGAACTGCTGACATTTTGGCTAGCAGCCAAACTCCCCGTTACAATGATTTTGAAATAGTGATTGATTAAGAAAGCTAAAGATCATAAGCATATTCCATAGAGTTTTACATTGGTGTGGGATCTGGTGGTTGGTTGGAAGGAGACTCAGGATAGACTTCATCCACTCAAATCTAAGAGATGTTAGCTAAAGGAAAGACCCCTATTAGCTATGAGGTGTTGCCGAAATAAAGAAAGTTGAGAATGGAAGATGACAAAGATAACCTGCCCAGTATAGTTGTGTCCGTATGAACCCCACTTTCTCATTGTCCTGGTCATCTAGTGCTGCTATAACAGAAATACCATGAGCAGGTGGCTTTAACAAACAGGAACTTTTGGCAAAGAATATTGAATGTAGCAGAGATTGCCAAAAGAAGGAAAAAATCTGTTTTGGTAGAAGTATAAGTGGAATGCTCCTTAGAAACAAGGATGGACATATTATCAGGAGGGATCAGTCCCTGGAGAAGGACATCATGCTTGGTAAAGTAGAGGGTCAGTAAAAAAGAGGAAGACCCTCAAAGAGATGAACTGACACAGTGGCTGTAACAACGGGCTCAAGCATAGCAACAATGGTGAAGATGGCACAGGACCAGGCAGTGTTTTGTTCTGTTGTACATGGGGTCGCTGTGAGTTGAAACTGGCTTGACAGCACCTAACAACAACAACAACACAGCCCAGGAGTCTAGAAGCCCAAATTCAGTGTGCCAGCTACAGAGAAAGTCTTCCTTTCTAGGCTCTGGAGGAAGGTCATTGTCATCAATTTTCCCCTGGTCAAGCAGATTCTCAGTGTAGGGGCCCTGGATCCAAAGGATGTGCTATGCTCCTGGTGCTTCTTTCTTGGTGGTACAGGGTCCCCATGTCTCTCTGCTCACTTCTCTCTTTTATATCTCAAAAGAAACTGACTTAAGACACAACCTAATCTTGTAGATTGAGTCATGTTCTTTAACATGGCTCCCTCTAATCCCACCTCATTAACATCATAGAGGTAGGATTTACAACACGTAGGAAAACCACATCAGGTGGCAAAATAGTGGACAATCACACAATACTGGGAATCATGGTCTAGCCAAGCTGACACACATTTTGGGAGGATACATTTCAATCCATGACACCTATATTGAAGCTCCCCTCCTTGTTTCACGCCTCCTTTCCTTTGCAATAGCATTTCTCACCTTGAAGCGCTTTCGTACTTTCTCATCTTCTCCCACTTGCCAAACTTCAACTCATCCATCACGTTCCAACATAAAGTTCACCTTATCAGACTGGGGTTGGTTCTGTCCACTCATACCATCTGAGGGGGGCTTTCTAGGGACGAGGACTGTTAGGTGCTCAGGAAAGACAAAGGCACCTTCTGCGGGGCTTGGGAGCACTGTAAACACCTCAGGGTCTGCACTGAGGATAATTCAGTGTCATTACTTTGTCTTTGAGGGCAGTGGTGGCTCTCAGTGGTAGAATTCTCTCCTTCCGTACAGAAGACCTGGGTTCAATTCCTAGCCAATGCACCTCATGCAAGTTGCTGTGATGCTGAATAAATTTCTGCGGAGCTTCCAGACTGTGAAGAAAGGCCTGGTTACCTACTTCTGAAGATCATTCAGTTCAAACCCTGTGGGTCACAACATCTGATCTGCAACTGATCATGCTGCATTTGGTTCTGTGTGCATGGTGTTGCCATGAGCCAGGTGCTGACTCGACGGCAGCCAACAATAATGACGATTTTGTCTGTTGGATCAGACTTTTTGAAGAGCACTCATGTCTCCTTCAATCCATTTTCTCCAGAGCCAGAATCCTGCCTGGCACGTGCTCCGTGTTTATGAATGTCTCTGCCATAAATGACTGTATCAATTTAACTGCTTTGCATCTTCAAATCAAGCAGGCCTTGTGTTTTGTTAGCTGGTGTCTTTCTCGGGTTTTATCTGCACCAGCATGGCTGAGCCAGGTAGCAATAACGGTTGCCAACGGTGAGGGGAAAAGGCTGTGCCCTCCAACATTTTTAATGTGTTTACCATCTTGCACGTAAAAACAATATGTGTACTAACTGTTTAATGAGAAGCTAGTTTGTTCTGTAAACCTTCATCTAACATACAATTTAAAAAAAAGAAAATTTACATTGAACATCAACTTTTTTATCTGCTGAGTACATTTCTAAGGTAATACAAATGAGCCATTGGCATGGGATCATGCCAAGGAGGCCTTGATTCCCATCTCTTGGCCACTCTGTCCTTTCTGTTCCAAAGCCAAATGCTAGACACCATTCCTGGTGGTAGATCGAGCGCACTCCCCTTGGAAGCAGCAGTTCCAGGGCTCTTTGGTGCCTGCTTCACCGTGTGAAAGCCCCAATAGATCACATTTCTCACTTACCCATCTGCCACCACCTGCCTCTCGGGGAGCGTGCAGTCGTGCTTTTCCAAGCTGCCTAGCGGCTGAGGGAATATGCTTTGAAAATAAGTTAAGAACCAAAGATGAATGAGCCCCCTCCTGCCCTCTCCAGAGAGTGGGCCAGTCCTCCGAGGCAGGACAGAGGAAAGGCCAGGCCCTGAGCTTCGGTCCCCAGCTGTCCTGAGCTGCCCTCCCCACCAATGCTGCCTGCCTGGGGACAATTTGGAAAGACCCCTCTGCTCCTGCCTAGTTGGGGTGGAAGCTGTTCGAGCTTCTTGGGAATAATCCTGAGTGATGGGGCACCTGAAGTGAATTATCACCCATGTTATTTCCATTCAGCTTCAGTGATTATAACTTTGACATCACAACACATTCACTGGTGACACTGTGGCCCCTTTGATCTCTACACCAGGCACACGGTTCCAACAAGATGTTCCAGAGGAGACCCAGGTTCCCAAAGAAGAGAGGAAGAAACTACACCTGGAAGAAGGAAGTAGGCAGGGACACGCATGGAATGAGACTGGCTCTATCCTACAAGGACTGAGTCTGGAAAGCAGCTGCTGAGACTTGTGGGTCCGGAGCATCATGTCACAATGCGAAGCAGCAGTTTCTGTACCTTTTGGGCAATAAGCTTAAGCCTAAATCAAAATGCCCGTTAGTTGTCATTGCTGTTTTCTTTTCTTTCCCTTCTTTTTCTCCTTCTTTTGTTTAGTTCATTTAGTGCTCGCTAAACAAACGGCACAGTGTGGCTCTCTCTCTCACCCATTTCTTTGGAATGCTTTGGTTGACACAGGCTGTTAGAAAGAATTCAGACTTTAGATCCAGAGGGGGGTTCTGACCCCTGCTGGACCTTCTGCGGAGAAGCCATGGGACCAGGGGCAGATGGACTGTCTTCCTGTGCCTTCGTTTTACTTGTTCATTATTAGTAAAGTAGAGGGAATAAACCTGACTTGCTGAGACTCTTGAGCTGAATAAGGGGAAATGGGTTCAGTGTGTCTAGCACTGTGCCAGACAAACTGCACACATGCAGAAATTAGATCTTGTTTTCATCCACATTATCTTATAAAAATAAAAAAGACTGCTGGGCCATAGTTTTAAAACAAATAAATAAATAAACACTGCGGTCTAGTCAATTCCAACTCATAGCAACCCCATAGGATTTCCAAGGCTGTAAATTTCTATGGAAGTAGACTGCTACTTCTCTCTCCTGTGGAGCTGCTGGTGGTTTTGAACTGCCGAACTTTTGATTACCAATCCATAGCTTTAACCACTGTGCCACTAGGGTTCTTTCAGGGCTATAGTTTAGACAGTCTACTTAGTTAAAGGTCAGGGGCAGGAGTGGCTAATAGACAGAGCCTCCCTACCCCCCACTATGTCACTGCTTTGGTCTACCCTCTGCTCTTTCAGATGCCTGGATCTGGCACCATAGACCCGGAGCTTCATGGACAAACTCCTTGAACCAGGTGAGACCACTGCCTGTGTAAACTCGGGTGATTGCTAGTCATCCCTTTCTTCCTCTGTGTTTCCCTGGCTCACTGTCCTCCAACATCTTTGCTGGTTGGACTAATGGCAGGCCCTGGTGGAAGATGGGAGGGCAGGAGGAGGGGAAGAAGCCAGAGCATACCTCCCTGCCCCTCCTCTGAGCACCTCTGGTAGGGGATGTGTCTCTCTCTGGCTCCAGTTCCAGAGCCTCCATAGTTGGTCCCCACTCCCCTGGCTGCCCCTGCTGTGGGTGCCCTGGGTAGGTCTTGATGGCCTTCTCCATCTGTTATCACTTGTTACCAATGCTGTCTTTCCCACGTATCTGTTGTTATTGTTGTTAGGTGCCATCGAGTCAGTTCCGACTCATAGTGACCCCATGCACAACAGGATGAAACACTGCCCCGTCCTGCGCCAACCTCACAATCGTTGTTGTGTTTGATCCCTTTGTTGCAGCTACTGTGTCAGTTCATCTCATCAAGGGTCTTCCTCTTCATTGCTGACCCTCTACTTTACCAAGCATGATGTGCGAGATATCTGGTGGTTCTGTTTCCTTGATTAAAGAGGAAGTTTATTGTGAAAACACATTTGGACTTTGACTTGAAACTATCACTACCTGAGAAATCTCTACACAGGGCCCTTTCTCTAGCCCCCTTTAAGCCACAGGGTCTCTTTCTTTGCATATTTGCTTTGGTCTGCGTATTGCCTTGGAACTCATCCCCAGTTGAGAAATCTCTGCAGACTTCTAGAGAAATGGAAAGTGGAGCCAGAGGAGGTACGCGATTCAGTTGGTCCAATAGAGTCAGTTCTGGATCTTTTGGTGGCTCCAGTGTGAAGAGAATCGATCCCTCCCGTGGCCAGGCTTGTTGGGCTGGCAGGTTGTGCACGTGTGTGTCTCTGAAAGAGCTATTGTCCTTCTATGCCCTCTGAGACCCCTGTCACCTGCTAACATCAGAAATGCCTTAAGGAGCTCAGCGACGGGGGCTGACAGCTGTGAAGCAGGCTGAACTTTCAGCATTGTGGAATGAGTAAGAGAAAAAGCACTAAGCAGACTGGACCAGCCATTGCCAGTTCAGAAGGAGCAGAATGTTGCCACGAGGGGAAAGGAAGAAATTAGGACAACCAAGAAGTACTGGCCTTTGTTTCACTGTTGGAACTCAAGTTCAGGGTTCTGTTTGTGACTCAGATTTTCTTGGGGCCACACTTCCCTCCCACCTTGGCCCACAGTAGAAACCACAGAAAGTCAGCCTTCTTCTTCTCACACAACAGGCCCAGCTTTGAGAATTCAAACGGACAAAGGGAGTTCGGGAAAGGAGCAACCTTAAGTGACCCACTCCCTCTGGCTAAACCCTTTATTTGTTTTTTCCCAAAGATGATTTATTCATTTGAAATGCCTTTATGACACCAGTTTGAGCAGGTTCAGCGTGACTCATGATGCTCTACCAGCCCAGCAGTGTCCCGCAGACCCTCTTTAGGTATGTGGGTCTAGTAATCATACGCTAAAAATCAATGAACAGACCTCTGAGTTGGAGTCCATCCAGCAGAGCAATTCTCCAACCAGCTCAGTTTTCTGTTTCGCCACAGGTTACTCAAGCTTCCAGACAAGGGGTGGCAAAGGGTTAAAAGTAGTCGTAGATGAGAACAGGTGGGTCAGCCTTTCAAGAGTTAAAGCAAGTGACTAGGAAATGGACCACCTTGAGCGGCAGCTTCACGTCCTTGACCACATCAACCCTGCAGCTTGTGGCCCACCTTGCTGACCAGCACCACCATGCCTGGCTCCTTGCCCTCCACTGGCACATGGAACAGGGTCTTGTGCTCATAGGGTCCAACTGACACAATAGCAACCCTGGACGTTTGCATAATGGGCATGATTACTTGATGTTTATAAAGGTGAGGCCTGTCCCTCAGAGAAGTTAAACACCAAAACCAAACCCATTGCCATTAAGTCAATTCCAACTCATAGTGATCCTTTAGGACAGAGTAGAACTGCCCCTTAGGATTTCCAAGGAGTGGCTGGTGGACTTGAGCTGCTGACCTTTGATTAGCAGCTAAGCTCTTAACCACTGCACCACCAGGGCTCTCCAGAGCAGGTAAAGGATATACTAAAGCCAAATGAAAAAATAATCAGTTGCCATCAACTCATTTCTGACTCACAGAGATCCCACATGTGTCAGAGTAGAACTGTGCTCCATAGACTTTTCAGTGGCTTTGAGTTTTCAAAATAGAGCACCAGGCCTTTCTTCCTAGATGTCTCTGGATGGACTTGAACCTCCAACCTTTGGGTTAGTACTGAGTGTTTAACTACTTGCACCATCCAGGCGCTCCAAAGCATACCCTGAAAGACAAAGCAATGGTGGAAGGAGGAGCACCCAGAGCTGCCTGCCTCCACATCCCAGCATCCCTTGCTGCGCCAGCCTCTCCCTGGTGTCAAATCCCGGCTCACAAACAAGGATGCTGCCTGGCACATAGAGAGTACTCAGTAAATATTTGTAAAATGTGGAAGCAAACTTAGAGACCTCATTCAACCTCATTTTTTAACTGAGGAGCGGAGGCCGGAATCAGTTTGCTGGGGCCTGTTGTTAGTGATGCTTTAGGCGGGTGATTCTCCACCAAGAGATGAGAAGAGCAAGCAGGTACACCTGCCACCTGCCGACTTTGGCTCCAAGGACCAGCAGTGACCTTGGCCAAGCTAATCAATGACCTCCATAAGGTATAGTTTCTTACACTGTAAAATGCACAGAACGGTACCTATTCAGATTTACTGAAAACACTTAAGGAAAAATAGAAGGTGCTTGTTATAATGCATATAATCAGGTGCCATCAAGTTGATTCTGACTCATGGTGACCGCGTGTGTGTCAGAGTAGAACTGTGCTCCTCCTATAGGATTTTCAATGGCTGGTTTTTCAGAAGTAGATTTCCAGATATTTCTTCTGAGGTGCCTCTGGGTCAAACCTCCATCTTTTGGTTATGAGCTGAACCTGTTAACCATACGCAAAACACAGGGCCTAGTAAACATTAAATCAATAGTGTTGCTTATTATTATTTGATAGCATACTGAATAATCCCCACAGATATCACCTTCCTCCAATTACACACACACACACACTTGAGAGAAAGGATGGGTGGGTCTATATTTTAAGGACAAAGAGACTGGGAGTGATGGGAAGATAGTAAAAAAGCCATGAGGGTGGGGGCGGGAGAGGAGATTTTCCTGCTGGTTTACTGGAAATGTGTGTAAGGCGAGTGGTGCTCCACGACAGTAGCGAAGAAAACGAAGGGCGTGAGGGTGAATGTTTCTGAGCGCTATACCTGAATTCTGTTCAATGGGTTTCAAGAAAAAAAGAGTAGAGAATGGAAATCTTTTTTAATTACTTTTGGTCTTAAAACTGTGCTTCTTGGACATAACAAGGCTCCAAAACTTGACCATGTGTGCCCAGCTCTTATGAGGGTTATAGTGGTTACCCGTCATTTCCATGGCGTCACCATTCTATTGACAATTACTGTCCCTCCCTGGTTTGAGGCTGTAGACGGAGAGCTCCTGACCGCCAAGGGCGGCGGTCTCTCGGTCGTCTATTGTCCAAACAGAACATGGTGTTGTCGTCTTAGTTACTGTGGAGTCAGCTCTGATTTATATTTATATATCAGAACAAAGTGTCGCCTGGTCCTGCGCCATCTTCATTATCATTGGCATGTTCGAGTCCATTGTTGTGGCTACTGTGTGGCTACTGTCTGATAGAGCGCTAGGGCTCATCTGCCAGCACTATAGCAGACAATATTCTGTTGTGATCCACAGGGTTTTCATTGGCTGATTTTCAGAAGTAAATCTTCTGGCCTTTCTCCCCAATCCGTCTTAGTCTGGAAGCTCCACTGAAACCTGTCTACCATGGGTGACCCTGCTGGTTTTTGAAATACTGTGGCATAGCTTCCAGCATTACAGCAATATGCAAGCCACCCCAGTAGGACAAACTGACAGACAGGTGGTGGAAACAGGAATAGACAGATCAATTCATGTAAAAGGAACTTCTCCCAGGGCTACAGATTAATAGGAATAGGCTCATTCAGGCTGGCAGAACCAACAAGCTATTCTAACTCAGCCCCCCTAAGACTGCTATTCCTTGAGTGGTCATCAGGTAACTGGGCTCCTTGTGGCTAGCCGACTTCAGGAATGGGACCACAAAGTAGAATTTTGAGGAACCACGCTTCAGTAAACAACATCTGGACGAAGCAAAGAGGAGACAGGAATGTAGCTGGGCATCACCCATGTGGTGACAGATTGCATCTTTAACAAGCAGACACTTAATTAGAAAAGTAATTTGTAAGAGACATTAATGGAATGTGAGTATTCAACGTTGACCAGCGTGCTCAGCGTCTCAGCCTAGGCTCTGCCACATATTGAAGCTTATGTTTGGGACCTGATGGAGCTCCTTTGTTTGTGAGCTTTCCGTGTGTGTTCACAATAGCAGTTCCAGAGGAGAGAATACTGCCAAGCGTTTGCCAGCACTCTAGAGTTTACATTTGTCTGCTTCCCCTCCCCCAGCAGGAGCTAATCAGGAGAGGAAGACGGTCCAGGGAGTGAGGAAGGGAAGAGTGCCCCTTACCCACCGTCATGGTGCATGCGGCTAGGAGACAAATCACAACCTGTGGTAGAAAGAATTGCTGAGATAGGTTGTCAATGAAGACGGCAAGGTGAATTATAGACACCAAGAAAATAGAACCAAGTACTGGGCCGATGATAGAATAACATGAAGCCACCGGTCAGCACAGGCAATGAGGTGGTGGTCTGGATTCACAGGGCAATGGCGGAGCCACCCCATGGAGACTTTATTCTACTCAGTCTTGCCTAGACAAGGGCAGGTGGCTCCATGAGAGCAGTGGTTTCCAACCCTGACCACACAGCAGAATATGGTTAAAAAAAAAAACACAGATGCCAATGCCCTGCCCTATAGCCCTACCTACCCTATAGCAATTGTATGAGAAAGGAGCTTTGCTCCAGACCTTGTTTGTTTTGTTTTGCTTTGTTTTTTTTTTCTTTAAGTTTCCCAGGTGTTCCTAATGTATATCCAAGGTTGAAAACCATTGAACAGAAGTATCCAAAGTAGTGTGAAGTGGAAGCTTCAGAATCAGCTACAAAAAAAAAAAAAAATCTTTGGTTATAATATAAGCAGGTCTGTCAGAGTCTTAGTTTCCCCAGCTATAAAATTGGAATAATAATGCTGACTATTTAGGATTTTTGTGAGAATTAATGGGATATCCTATGTAAAATTCTAGTATACTATGTCTCTCAATAGTATACCCTCTAATATGAAATTGCTCTGGTAATTCCATAAATACTTATCAAACGCTAACTATTGGCTGCAATATTCCCAGGTAAATAAGACAGAATTGGTATTCATCCTCTAGGAAAGCGCTTCTCAAACTTAGCATGCATCAAGATCACAGAGTGGGCTTGCTAACACACAGATCCGGGACTCCACCCCCTGATTTTCCCATTCTGTAGGTCTGGAGTGGGACCCAGGAATGAACATTTTGAAGAGGTTCCCAAGTGAGTCTGGCGTTGCTCGTCAGGGAACCCCACTTTGAGAGCTATTGCCCTAGGAAACGACAGACCATTACAGTTATTCTGTAAAATGTGCTGTGAATAGAGGACTGCTAAGGGTGGGGGATGGAGCCCCAGTGGTCAAGTAGTTAAGAGCTCAGGCTGCTAACCAAAAGGTCAGCAGTTCGAATCCACCAGTCACTCTTTGGAAACCCTACGGGGGAGTCCTACTCTGTCCTATAGGGTCACTATGAATTGGAATCAACGTGATGGCACACCACAACAACAACTACAAGGGTGGAGGATGGAGACCTACAGGAGCAAAGAAGAGATAACCATGAACTCAGTCCAGGGAGTAGATCATGTCCAAGAGTGGAGGATGGAGACCTACAGGTGCAAAGAGGAGATAACCACAAACTTAGTCCAGGGAGTAGATGATGTCCCGGAAGGCTTCCTGAGAAAAAAAGTAAGGATGGGAAGGAGTTAGAAAAGCAGAGAGGGGGGGAGGACAAGTGTACCAGGTAGAGGGAATTAGATCAGCCTAAGCCAAGAAATGAAGAGCATATTTGACGTATGTGGATACCTGGAGAAGTCGATGAGTTTGGAGCATGAAATGAGGATGGTAAGTATGCTGAGAGCAGACAGGTAAGGCGTAAGGCTGGAGAAGGAGCTTGGTTCTCCTAAGCCACTTACGTGAAGGGTGATTGGAGGCTACTGCAGAGTGCTAAGGAGGGGCGCCAAATGGTCAGGTTTGGGTTCTGTAAGTGTCCCCAAGGCTGTTCCCAGGGAATTGGATGGGAGATGAGGGAGGTCAATGCCTTAACTGCACTCTGGGTGGGTGGTTGGACTGGAGCTTGATTCAAACCATTTCAAGTTATTAAATGGAATTGGCACTGAATGAAAGGTAAGCATACCCGATATCTAGGAGAAGGAAACTTAGATACCAAAAGAGAGGCTGCTTCTGAGTCTCAGGGGCTCAAAGATTCATGGACAAACTTGAAAGAAACTTGTCTGGGAGACATTTAGGGAAAAAAAAAAGAAAACATCAGGAAGAAAACTTGATAACATATTTTTTTTTAATAATTTTTATTGTGCTTTAAGTAAAAGTTTACAAATCAAGTCAGTCTCTCACACAAAAACTCATATACACCTTGCTACACACTCCCAATTACTCTCCCCCTAATGAGACAGCCCGGTCTCTCCCTCCACTCTCTCTTTTTGTGTCTGATTTGCCAGCTTCTAATCCCCTGCCTCCTCTAATCTCCCCTCCAGGCAGGAGATGCCAACATAGTCTCAAGTGTCCACCTGATCCAAGAAGCTCACTCCTCACCAGCATCCCTCTCCAACCCATTGTCCAGTCCAATCCATGTCTGAAGAGTTGGCTTCAGGAATGGTTCCTGTCCTGGGCCAACAGAAGGTCTGGGGACCATGACCACCGGGGTCCTTCCAGTCTCAGTCAGACCATTAAGCCTGGTCTTATGAGAATTTGGGGTCTGCATCCCACTGCTCTCCTGCTTCCTCAGGGGGTCTCTGTTGTGCTCCCTGTCAGGGCAGTCATTGGTTATAGCTGGGCACCATCTAGTTCTTCTGGTCTCAGGACGATATAGTCTCTGGTTCATGTGGCCCTTTCTGTCTCTTGGGCTCGTAATTACCTTTTGTCCTTGGTGTTCTTCATTCTCCTTTGATCCAGGTGGGTTGAGACCAATTTATGCATCTTAGATGGCTGCTTGCTAGCGTTTAAGACCCCAGATGCCACTCTTCAAAGTGGGATGTAGAATGTTTTCCTAATCGATTTTATTACTCCAATTGACTGAGATGTCCCCTGAAACCATGGTCCTCATACCCCTGCCCCTGCTACACTGGCCTTTAAAGCATTCAGTTTATTCATTAAACTTCTTTGCTCTTTGTTTAGTCCAACTGTGCTGACCTCCCCTGTATTGTGTGCTGTCTTTCCCTTCACCTAAATTAGTTCTTATCTACTCTCTAATTAGTGAATGTCCCTCTCCCACCCTCTCTCCCTCCCCCCTCTCGTAACCACAAAAGAATGTTTTCTTCTCAGTTTAAACTATTTCTCAAGTTCTTATAAAAGTGGTCTTATACAATATTTGTCCTCTTGCAACTAATTTCACTCAGCATAATGCCTTCCAGGTTCCTCCATGTTATGAAATGTTTCACAGATTCCTCACGGTTCTTTACTGATGTGTAGTATTCCATTGTATGAATATACCATAATTTATTTATCCATTCATCCATTGGTGGGCACCTTGGTTGCTTCCATCTTTTTGCTGTTGTAAACAGTGCTGCAATAAACTTGGGTGTGCATATATCTGTTCGTGTAAAGGCTCTTATTTCTCTAGGATATATGCCAAGGAGTGGGATTGCTGGATCGTATGGTAGTTCTATATCTAGCTTTTCAAGGAAGCGCCAAATGGATTTCCAAAGTGGTTGTACCATTTGACATTCCCACCAGCAGTGTATAAGTGCTCCAATCTCTCCACAGCCTCTCCAACATTTATTATTTTGTGTTTTTTGGATTAATGCCAGCCTTGTTGGAGTGAGATGAAATCTCATTGTAGTTTTGATCTGCATTTCTCTAATGGCTAATGATCATGAACATTTCCTCATATATCTGTTAGCTACCTGAATGTCTTCTTTAGTGAAGTGTCTATTCATATCTTCCACCCATTTTTTTAATTGGGTTATTTGTCTTTTTGCAGTTGAGTTTTTGCAGTATCATGTAGATTTAGAGATCAGGCGCTGATCAGAAATGTCATAGCTAAAAACTTTTTCCCAGTCTGTAGGTAGTCTTTTTACTCTTTTGGTGAAGTCTTTGGATGAGCATAGGTGTTTGATTTTTAGGAGCTCCCAGTTATCTAGTTTTTCTTCTGCATTGTTAGTAATGTTTTGTATACTGTTTATGCCATGTATTAGGGCTCCTTACGTTATTCCTATTTTTTCTTCCATGAGATAGATGGCATATATTTCAGTGCTTCACAGAGTGTATTTGTAGTAGTTTCCTACGGCTATTATAACAAATTACCACAAACTTAGTGGCTTAAAACAACATAAATGTATTAGTTTATAGTTTTGTAGGTTATAAGTCCTAAAGTTAAGGTGTGGGCAGGGCTGCGTTTCTTCTGGAGGCTCTAGGGAGGAATACATTTCCAGCTTCTAGCTGCCCCACCACATTCCTTGGCTCGTGGCCCTCTTTTCCAACCACATCACCCCGACCTGTGCTTCTATACTCACTTCTCTTATAAGGACCATTGTGATTCCACCGGGCCCACCAGATGATCCAGGATCATCTCCCCATCTCCAGATGAGGAGACAAAGCCCCTCTTTGCTACTTGAGTAACATCTTTAGAAGTTTTGGGAATTAGGATGTAGACAAATTTGGAAGGCATTGTTCTACCAAACACAGTAGGAAAATGGGCATGGGTAATTGTTTGAAGGCACAGATTGCAAAAAAAAAGAGAGAGAAAGAAGACAACCAGGACCAGAATGTTAAAGATTAAGAAGAAAAAGTATAAAATGAAATGAAGCCCCTTTCATGCACTCTTTTTGTGTCCTTGTAATAACTCAATAGGACAGACATGAGTCAAAATCTTTTCTGCAATGACCAATGGGAATGATTTTATTTTATTTTTCAATTTTTCTAATGTTTTAAAGCCTGCCTTCCCTCCCTTCTTTCCTTTCCTCCCAGCTTCCTTCCTACCCTCCTTTCTTTCCTCCTCCCTTCTTCCTTTTTTCTTTCCTTCCTTCTTTTTTTCTTGTTTCCTTCCCTCCTTCCCTCCCTCTCTCCCTCCCTTCTTCCTTCCCTCCCTCCCATTTCCCTTCCCTCCCTCCTTCCTTCCTTCCTTTCTTCCTTCCCTCTTTCCCTGCCTCCCTTCTTCCTTCCTTTCTACCTTTTCAGATGCTGTTTTAGTGGGCTCTGATTTCAAGACTTTACAAATAATACACAAATAAATGTATTATTAGGCCCTGAGACAGCAGATTTTTTTTGCAATAATACACGTTTTATAGACTCCCCAAATCATCCCAAATTATACATGCATTTTATGGATTTTATCTTTTCATTTCTTCTTCATTCTTGTCTCTTTTAGTTTTAAAGTTCACTTTCATTTAACTTTAAAGGACTTATTTTTTCCATTGGAAATTATCTTCTACATTCACTAAATAATTAGGATTTTTAAAAATATATTTGTAGCTTGCTTTAG
The DNA here is from genome assembly GCF_024166365.1 of Elephas maximus indicus. Classification (NCBI taxonomy): domain Eukaryota; kingdom Metazoa; phylum Chordata; class Mammalia; order Proboscidea; family Elephantidae; genus Elephas; species Elephas maximus. Next base: position 115,157,004 of record NC_064828.1, on the reverse strand, counting down.
TGAGCTTGTGTAGATGTGCATGTATTTTAAGTCTGAAAACAATTATCTTCATGAAGCATTTTGATGAATCCCCATGGTTAAGTTTTCTGTGAAGTATTTTTCCACTTCTAAAAAAACTTCGCTAAAAAAAAAGACTATTTTTTCTTGTAATCCAGAAGTGTTCTGAAATGTTTGATAGATGTATGGCAATGGAGTGATTAGTTTATTTGAAATTTTTTATATTTTGGACAAGTAAGCACGCATTCACATTCATACAATGTTATCCCTTTTTAACAAGACTCCTCTCAGTCTAAAGGGTGTTCTATCCATTTAGGACAATTTGGGGATTTCAATTCTTTGCAAGCTAATGGGAATGATTGTATAGGTGTTAGGAACATAGGATTATTGGAACAGCTTTGAGCTTCTCATGGAGTCCTGGTGGCAGAGCGGTTAAGAACTTAGATATTAATCAAAAGATCGGCAGTTCAAATCCACCATCTTGTCCTTGGGAACCCTATGGAGCAGTTTTACTCTGTCCTACAGGGTCGCTATGAGTCGGAATCAACTCTAGGGCAACGGGTTTGGTTTTTTTGTTTTGTTTTTTGTTTTATGAGTTTCTCAAGTGTGAGGCACACACAGAAGTGACAAGACAGAGGGATGATGTATTATCACCTGGTGGCTTTGCCCTAAATAGGAACACCATCTCTGCTGAGTGACTTTGGATCAAATCAGAAACTCTTTTTGACCAAAGTAGTCATAGCCTGAATGATACTCAGCTATATGCTTTTTTTGTCTCCTTTGACCTAAACTTAGTGCCAAGTCCCAGGGCTGCCTACCATAACAAGGCAGTGTGTGAAGAATAAATAAGGCATTTGCCTTTATACAGGGTTATTTACGCCCTGGCTTCTTGGACTAACTCCTAGATGATATGGTATCATCAATATCCTTGATCATATTATTATTATTATTACTTTAGTTTTGGTGAAAATATACACACACACACAGAGATACACCCATCCAACAATTTTTACGTGTTGGGTTCACATTGTTTTGCCACTCTCCCTGTCTCAGTTCACATTGTTTCACCACCATTAACTTAGGCTTTCTACCCTTTAAAGTTCTCATCTGTGTTTTAGAGATACTGTTAGAGTTACTGTTTAGAGTTGCTATGTTTAGAATTGCTGTTACTCCCAATGCAATCTCAAATCTACCTTCCTCTCTCGATCCCTACCAGTATCAACCTAGCCCAGGCCTTGGTTGCTTCTTGCTAGGACCACTGAATTTACCTCCTGCTGCCGGTCTTCTTGTTTTTACTCATGCATGGTTAACTTAGACTCTCTGCCCGTTAAAGTTCTTGTCATGGATTGAATTGTGTCCCCCAAAAATGTCTGTCAACTTGGCCAGGCCATGATTCCCAGTGTTGTGTGATTGTCCACCATTTTGTCATCTGATGTGATTTTCCTATGTGTTGTAAATTCTATCTCTATCATGTTAACGAGGTGGGATTAGAGGCAGTTATGTTAATGAGGCAGAACTCAATCTACAAGATTAGGTTTCGCCTTAAACCAATCTCCTTTTAGATACAAAAGAGAGAAGCGAGCAGAGAGATGGGGTCTTCACAACACTAAGCAACAAGAGCCAGGAGAATATTGCATCCTTTGGACCTGGGGTCCCTGCCCTGAAAAGTTTCTCATCAGGGAAGACTAATGATGACAAGGGCCTTTCCCCAGAGCCAACAGAAAAAGAAAACCTTCTCCTGGAGCTGACACCCTGGATTTGGACTTCTAGTCTTCTAGGCTGTGAAAGAATAAATTTCTTTTTATTAAAACCATACACTTGTGGCATTTCTGTTACAGCAGCACTAGATGACTAAGACAGTTCTCCTATGTGTTTTAAAGTTACTGTTATCCATTTGATTTCATGTAGTTAATTCCTTAAAAGAGTGCAATGCAGTATCCTTGATCTTAACCAAGCCTTAGTAACACTTCCTTGAAGATAGATGGACCAGTGGAACTGATATTGTGAGCTTCTTCTCACAGATTTATCACTGTAAATCTAAAAAATTCAGCGGTTTTGGTAACCAAATTGCAGTTTTTGTGAGGTTTGAGCTTTACATGCAAATCAGCTTTAAGATTTAAATACATACTCTTATTAATTAGAATTTATATAAAACTCCAACTCATTTTATTTAAAATACTCATGACTAAAATATTCTAAGACGGCAGATAGGATTGAGTATATCATGAAACATTCCTTTTATGCCCCATAATGTACGTTATAGAAAATATATTAAAAATAATAAAATACGTATACAAACAAACTCAGAAAAAATAATTAGAAATATTTGCAGCCCAGAAATTGAACCATCTCCTTAAGAGAGAGTAAGATAGAGAGAGACAAGCATAGAGAGAAAAAGAGGTAGACTAAGGCTCATGGTCGTAAGTGAGAGTAGGCACATGGTGGAGCCCTGTTGGTGCAGTGGTTAAAGTGCTCGGCTTCTAATCGAAAGGTCAATGATTGGCACCCACAGCCGCTCTGCAAGAAAAAGATGTGGCAGTCTGCTTCCATAAAGATTCACAACCTTGGAAACCCCATGAAGTAGCTCTACTCTGTCTTGTAGGGTTGCTATGAGTTGAAATGGACTTGACAGGAGAGAGTTTGTTTTTTCTTTTTGGCTAGGCACATGGGCCTTGATGGGGGATGGGAAGAGCCTGGCAGGATATGAAGGCTGGGGAGCAGTCAGAGCATCTGGACACACATGAGGGGAATCCAGGGCCAAAACTACTATTCGTGATGGCTGAGGTGTGTCCACCTGTGCTCACTAAGAGAATCCGGGAATGGGAACTCACTTTCTGCTCATGAAGAGTCGCTGTGGAGACTCTGTTGGGGTTACTTCCAAAGCAGAGCTGTTTGTCTTTGCCAAGGCTCCATGGCTTCCCCCTCGAAGACCTGGGTCCTCAAACCATACTATTCATGTGGATTGTCTTAGTTATCTAATGCTGCTATAACAGAAATACTGCAAGTGGGTGGCTTTAAAAAACAGAAATGCTTTTTCTCACACTTTAGGAGACTAAAAGTCCAAATTCAGGGCTCTGGCTCTAGGGGAAGGCTTTCTCTCTCCGTCGGCTCTGGGGAAAGTCCTTGTCTCTTTCCAGCTTCTGTTTCTTGGCTTCTTGGTGATCTTCAAGTGGCATGGAATCTATTTTCCCTCATTTTTTACTTTTTTGTTTCTCTCTTCATCTGTTCTTTTATATCTCAAAAGAGATTGATTTAAGGCACACCCTACACTAACACTGCCTCATTAACTTAACGAAGTAAACCCTATTCCCAAATGGGATTATAACCACAGGTATAGTAGGATTTACAGCACATATTTTAGGGGGACTCTGTTTAATCTATAACAGGGACTGAGGTATGGGGCTATGGTGAAAAAGGAAGGGAAGGAGCCACAGCAGGGTCTGGGCTGGGAGCTGCACCCATAAGAATCCTTGAACCAAGGACTATGCTCAGTCCTGGTCTTTTGGAGAGCATTTAAATGTGTGAGTGCCCCAGAACTGGGTCCTTGGCTTCTAACCTACACAGCCTCACTGTCTTCATACCAAATGTGTTTATCCATCTGCCAATCTGACGTCTATATTCTGATGTTTAAAAGACATATCAAACTTAGCCAACCCAAAGGAGGACTTATAATTTCCACCTCCATCTCTAAATCTATTCCTCTCCAAGTCTCCCCCTCTTGGTCAATAGTATGTACTCTTTTGCTCAAGCCAAAAATATAGAGGTGTGTTTTATTCCTTCCATTTTCTAACCCCTTATTCCATTAGAAGCCTGTGAGGCACAAGAAGTTTTCAAATGACAGCTAACCAAAAGGTTGGTGATTCGAACCTACCCAATGGCTTCTTGGAAGAAAGGCGTGGTGATCTACTTCTTTAAAGATTATAACCAAGAAAACCCTATGGAGCAGTTCTACTCTGTAACATGTAGGGTAGCCATGAGTTGGGGGCCGACTTGACAGTAGCTCACAACAACAGCAACCTACCAACCAATGTTGTCAGTTCTACCTCCAAATTCTATCTCAAACCCACTCTCACCTCTCTGTCCCTACCACTATCGACCCAGTCCAGGCCTCGGTTGCTTCTTGCTGGAACTACTGCACTGACCTCCTAGCTGATCTTGTTTTTACTCATGCTGTCCTGCCATCCTTTCTCCATACAGCAACCAAGAGGGATCTTTTTGAAGGCATAAATCATAAGGTATCACTGTCTTATTTAAACCCTCCAAAAGCTTGCCATTGCTATTAAAATGGTACCCAAATTCCTTACCATGGTCTACATGACCCTGATAGACCTGGATATTGGCTGCCCTTGTAAATACCTCTTCCATGCTCATAATGATCCATCCACACTAGGTCTCTCTCCCTCTCTCTTCATTATGCCACATTTAGACCTCCATAGAATATGTGTAGTTACTATTCCTTCTGAATAGAAAACTTTGTTCCCAGAGGTTCAAGTAGCTAGCTCTTTCATATTATTCAGATTTCAGAAAAAAATGTCATCTGCCAAAGTAAGGTGCTTCTGGATCAACCTATCCTTAATAATTGCTCTCCATTAAATTGCATTGCTTTATTTTCTTCCTGTCAGATTTCACTCTCTGGTCTAACCTTCATAGTTTATTTGGTTCTTTGTTTATTATTTTTACCTCCTGTGAAATTCAGGTTCCTCAGGAGTTAGGGGCTTTGGGTGCCTTGTACACGATGGTGGTCCCAGGACATTGCATTAAGCTGAATGACTCATTCCGATCAGCCTGGGGCTTTCCTAGTTTTAGCACTGGGAGTCCCAGGAACTGGAAAACTCTTCAGTCAGCAAACCAGGACGTTGGCCACCTTATGTGTGTGGCACATGTTCAGTACTCAGTGAACACCCGACCTTATTTTGTTTCTATAATGCACATGCTTTCCTGACATATAATGAAGGTGGTTTGTCTGACATACAGGGTCCTAGAGAGTCTACTACTCCTAGAAATGGACCCTTCACACACATTTTTAAAGGTTTTAATCCAGCAAGAATATATATGAAGTGAAACGGACTTAGTGAAACACAATAAATAATTGTGAGCAAAAAAATCTGTAACTTACATTGAAATAAATAATTGTTATTAACAGTAAAAACAAAGATAATACAATTGAATTGTATCTGTGTTTGTGGGTACACAAATTTAAGACTGATAGAAGAAAAGGGGAACAGCAATTATGTATCAATGTTATGGAAAAGGAAGAAAGGCCTGCTGACCTACTTCCAAAAAACCTACCAATGAAAACCCTGTGGATCACAACAGTCCAATCTGAAACTCATCATGGGAGTGGCACAAGTCCAGGCAACAGTTTGTTCCCTTGTACCTGGGGAGTTGGAGACCATCTTGACAGTAGCTAACAACATCAATGCTGCAAGCTTTTCACTTAAAGTTTTACCTAAAGCTTATAAACTTATGTTCATTCATCAATTTTTAAGGAAGAACCCAGGCTTTTAACCTGTGTATCCTTGGCCAAATGGAATTCAATATATTGTTTCTTATACACATAACACCTACTTTACATCGTCAGCATTTTTTCACTTTAATTTCTTTAGATTAGAGTGAGAAATTAAAATAATTTGACAAGAAATCTGTGTGTGAGATCTTCCTAATATTTTGTAATTTTTTTCTTATATTTGTCAATTATCTCATATTTAATCTGTAATTTACAATTCAATAACATGATCAAAATCCCAATAGCATCTATTTAAAAAAAATTTTTTTAATAGGTGAATTTTCTCTAGTAGATATCAAGATGTTTTAATGCAATATGGAAATTCAAATGACAGATTATTACCTGATAAATGATGAATCTTTAGAACATAATGGTGAGTGCAGAAACAGACAATTGTGTACATTGGACTTTAGCATGCAAGAGAGGAAAAGTGACTAATCAGTGTATGTGGCAAAGATATAGCCAGGTATTCACCAAATCACCTCACTTTTCTCCTGGGCACGCAGAAGGTCTACATACCCCAGCACATTTGCATCTAGGAAAGAGCTAATAGAATATCATTGGAAATGATGGATGTCATTTCCAGACTTAGCTCCTAAAGTAATGTGAGTGATTTTTTTTTTTTTTACGTGTCTTTACTCTGCATGATTGGAAGTGAAGGACTCCAAGATGGCAGACCTCAAGATGCAATGAGCCAGATCTCTGTGGCCTTGTCCTGAAGCATTGAATTAAGCACCCATAATGCAACCTATGTTGAATTATGATAGAAGTGGAATTGTCTAAGTCATAGAGGAATAATACTAGTTAGCATGAAGCCTCTAGTCAATACAGTGTGGAAACTGGAATATTTATTGTATGATATGAGATAAACGGCTACCTACTACAAAGAAAAAATGCAATATCATTACTGCTATACTTCTTACCAAACAGAAAAATAAATTTAAGAAAGAATAAATATCTGATCATCTAAGAATACATTTAAAAGTATAAGAAAGTGATATAGGAAAATGTTTTGTGACTTTCAAATTAAGAATGATTTTTTAAACAAAATGTTCAAAAGAATAAAACAATAATCTTAAAGAAAAAAATAACTAATTTAACTCTATCAAAGTTCTACCAAGAAATCTCACTTGAAGGCTTCCTTTATTCAGTGGACCAAGTACAAGGCATAAGCAACACTAGGAAAGAAAACATCTGCAACATATACAACAGTTGTATATTAGTCAAAATATATAAAGTATACCTACAAATTAATGTTCAAAAATCAAACTGTGAAAAGAAAAAAGAATAAATCATAAATTTATGAAAAGATGCTCAACTTCTCAAATAATCACGAAGTGCATATTAAACAACCAGAAGATACCATTTATCATATGTCAGGTTGGCAAAGATTGACTGATCCGTTAATTCCAAGTAGAGAACCATCCGCCGCTCAGAGGAGTGCAGAGTGTTGGAGATACCCTGGAGCACAACTTAGCATTATCTGGGGAAACTGTGCATGCGTCAATTATCCAGCAATATGTTGTCCAATACAGCGCTGGCAGATGAGCCCCCTAAGGGGCCGCCGTAATCATCAGAGCAATGGACTGGAGCAGACCAATGACCATGAAGGCGGCACAGGACCGGGTACCATTTCATTTTGTTGTATATGGGTTGCCATGAGTCAGAGCCAACTCAACAGCAACCACTACCAACAGCAGCAAACTGTAAGCGCTTCCCTAGAGCAGCACTGGCATGTGTGCACGGGAGACGCGCGCGGGGGCTCAGAGCATCGCAGCTGGAGAGAGGGAAGGTTTGGAGGTGACCTCTACACCCATTAACAGGGGAATGGTTAAATCAAAGCCCACTTCTGATGGAACAGCTCTTAAAGCAAGAAGCCAGATAAATGGGTTTCATTTAATACATAGCACAATAAACATAAAACATACAATATTTTGTGGGAAAAAAAAAGCACGTTGCATATTGTCTACATTGTATGCAAATCATATGTATTAAATTTTCCTTTAGATTTCATGTAAAAATCCTAAAAGGGGATGATAAAGGAATACACTGTTTTTAGGATTCCGGCAGATAATAGATGGAATGCTGAAACTGGGGGAATGTGACTATAGTTTAGTGTAGGGACAATTTACAAAAGTATCATTAGCTTGAGAAAAACCATCAAGAGATGGTGCAGAACTTGGATCTAGTAAGAGCAGAAAGCCTGGATCACCCCAGCTCTGAATGAACCGTTAGAGAGTAGTTGCCAGATCTTGAGGAGGAGGTTGTATGGAGAGGGATGCAGCCAGCCCATCCTACTATCCTGCACAAGACTTGATAGACTTGATAGAGCTCCCATTTCCACTTCGTTTGTGTCTTGTCCTCCTCCCCCGGGCTCTTTTACATAGATGACTGGCTATTCCTTGTTCCGATTCGTAATGGAATGTCTCCTTTGGAATCTGAAAAATCAATGCTTCCCTGACGTTTCATTCTGCTCTAGTATTCTTGTATCATGTTATGGTGGAAGGACTGGGAGGCAGAAATGTGGATTCTTGTCTTCTTAGAGACTGCTGCTTACTAGACAGGAAAATTTGACGAAGTCGCAGCCCCTTTCTGGACCTCAGTTCCCTCATCTCTAAAAGGAGAATAAGACCAGCTATGAAGAGTCCTTGGGAAGATCAAGTGAGATAACCATCACCCCACGTCTCAGACCTCAATGTGCAGGTGGACTGCTTAGAGGCGGTTTGTTAAAAGCAAGATTCTGATTCATTACACCTGGACTAGGGTCTGAGATTTAAGGAGCTCATGACGCTGAACCTCAGACCACACTTTGCATAGCAAGGTGTTAGAACATTGAGATAAAAGCACTGCATGCCAAAATAAGTTTAGGAAATGCTAAGGGAAAACGGGGCTCTTTCCTCTGGACTCCCAAGTAGCTTTGGTTCTGCAATGGGATGCCTGCTATAGCACAGAGTACGCACAGCAGAGGCTGAGACAGGCTTGTCATCAGAACAACTCCTCACATGGGCTTTAGGGACGTCCCTGATGGAAGCCTTCTTACCTGGTCACACTCCGATGTGACAGAACAGAGAGTAACATTAGCCATGCAGTGAATAGATCCTATCATTTAATAATCAAGCCCTTAATTAAAAATAAGCAATTCGTAAGAGTGATTAACATGCGGTGGCTAAGTAGGCTTTTTCTACACCCTTGGCATTTAAACAGAGTATGAAAATCAGCATTTCTTCCTTCTTCCAAAAATATTTCCCTAAGAAATGGATCTCCTGCAAGCAAAGGTATTTTTTACTTAGTTTGAGGAGAAATATAACCCCATACTTGATGGTACTGCTATGACAGGCTACTCCTAAACACATCCTTAGACAAAATATTTTTAAAGATTTATAGTGAACTGATATTTATTTAGGGTCTACCCATGTCTTAGGAGGGGCCCTGGTGACACAGTAGGTAAATGCTTGGCTGTTGGCCAAAAGTCAGCAGTCTGGCTACAGGGGAAGGCGCTCTTTCTGTCAGCTTCTATAGCCCTGGCATTCCTTGGTTCCTTGGCAATATTCACATGGTATCTACTTTTCCCTCAATTTGTGCTTGCTTCTGTATCTAATCTGCCCCTTTTATAACTCAGAAGTGATTAGGTTTAGTGCACACCATACACTGATATGGCCTCATTAACATCACAAAGAAAAACTTACTTCCGAACCTGATTACATCTACATGTATTTGTTGTTGTTTTAGGTGCTGTCCAGTTGGTTTTGACTCATAGTGACCCTATGCACGACAGAACTAAACACTGCCCAGTCCTGTGACATCCTCACAGTCGTTGTTAAGCTTAAGCCCATTATTGCAGCCACTGTGTCAGTCCATCTTGTTGAAGGTCTTCATCTTTTCCAATGACCTTCTACCTTGCCAAGCATTATGTCCTTCTCCGGGAACTGGCCTCTCTTGATGACAGATATAGGGGTTAGGATTCCAATACATATATTGGTGGCATGCAAGTCTATCCTTAGCAATGTGATAGGGAGAAATGGAAGGAATGGTGATGTAATGGTGGAGTAGGAACCATGGGGAATTACTGATGAACTGGTTTGGAGTGGGGCGTAGAGATAGAAAGGAGCCAAAGAGTTCTCCTAGGCTTTTAGCATTAGCAATGGGGATCTTTGGATCCATAGAAGACTAAGGGAAAAAATAAGTTTGAGGTGGAAGGGAGTTCATTTTGGGCATATTTTGTTTTGAGGTTCCAATTTTATACCCAAGTGCAAATGTCAAAAGTCTACAGCTCAGCAAGGTCTAGACTGATGATTTATATTTGGGTGCTATCAGGTTATGCATACTATTTAAAGACATAAAAATAATGAGAAAACCTAGAGAGAGAAGAAAAGAGACGACCCAGAACTACTTCTGGAGGGGTGATTGCTTTTAGAGATTGACAAAAAGGATCCCAACAGGTAGGAACAACACCAGGAGATGGTGGCATCAAGAAAGCTCGGTGAGAGGAGGGTTTCACCAAAGAGAAATTGAATAATGCCAAATGGCTGGATAAAGGGCAAGCAGAAATGTATCCCTCCCTGTGCTCTGCTGGGGCTGGCTTCTGAGTGATGAGCAAGATAAGACAATCTCTGTCCTCGAGGAACTCACCTTCATATCCATAGGTAATAACAGGACTGCTGCCACCACTTGTCTGCCAGTTTGTCATACTGTGGTGGCTAGCATGTTGCTGTGATGCTGGAAGCTATGCCACTGGTATTTCAAATACCAGGAGGGAAGCCATGGTGGACAGGTTTCAGCGGAGCTTCCAGATTAAGACTGGGAGTAGGTGGCGAGTGAAAAAAGAAAAAAGAAATAGAGCATGAGTTTGAAAAGAAATCACAGACTAAATTTTCTCCATTTCCTACTTGTTCCCTTCCTTAATACTCCCTCCAGGCTTCCAAACCACGGCTCCAGTGAAGGAATGAACATTGAGAACAGGGAACTGGAAGAAGTGGTCAGAAAAAGGGATGTGGCAGGAGAAATTAGCCAGGAGGCTCCACAGGACTTCATATCAGCTCTGAGGACAGAAATTAAAAAGGCCAAGGGAACAGGAACCCGCAACCTTGAGCCTCTCCTTCAGCATTGCTTCCAGTCCAGACCTGCTCCCTGGCCGGCTGTTTTGCTGACACACCCTGAACTCCCACTGTACTGAATTGGTGTTCTTTCCGGGTGGCAATCAGAGTGACCTCAGGTGACCCAAATCTTTAGGTTGAAATAATTTATGTTCAAGTTGAAATAATATATTTGACTTCAGACACTAAGACACTGTACAACCCACCCCAAAGAAGAGTTATTTCCCTAAGAGCCCTCCACACACTCAAACACCCCATACAGCTCACATTCATGCCTTTGCCACTCCTTCAGGCCACGTAAAACTCTGAAAGCCCACACAGTACAATTCTGCTGAGTGCAGAAAGAAGAGAACCTGAGTCCTCACCAAGGAAGGAATAAGCCACCAGGAAGGCCAGATGAAAGAGGGAGGTGGTCAAGATGACCAGGAGACTTGTTTAGTGCTTACAAAATGACCATAGTGAGAAAATCAACACCAATAACAACAACAACAACAATAACTTTACAGGTCTGTTAACCACTTTCTAGAACATCACTGTATGATACAGTTTGGGTAAACCACCATCTCAATTCTATGTACTTGAAATTGAAGTAAGTATGAGGAATAATGATGAACCCATTTGAGGCTTCCCCTAAGTGGCCTGTGAGGCTCCAGGTACACATTGTGTCCTGGCTTTAGGATGGACCAAGTGAGGACCAATAACACATGTGCTGAACAACACTTCTAGAGAAACAGGGTGTAGAAGACACGTATATCCCAGGACGAAAGAGTAATTTTGAGTGGTTCAGCCAAGGGGCCTTACCAGAGTTGACAATGGAGAACACCAAGTTTCAACTGAGTGGGTGCCATACTGAGTTCCCTGCATGGCATTCTGAGTTTGGAAGGGGATGGAAACCAAGGTGAGATCCTTGTGGACAGGGAAGTCTACTGAAATTCTGGGTTAAAGGCCGGACACACAACTTCCTTTCTGAGAGCTGGAGTTTGGAGAGCCCTGTGCTTGAGGCTTACCTGATCTCTTCTAAAGCTCTTCTTTCTTTCTTTCTTTTCTCTTCATTCCTGTCATGCTGCCCCTCGGCTGGAATGCCCTGCCTCTTATCCACCTTGTCTCACTTGCTCATCCTGCCTCTCCATTCATCTCGAGTGGCACATCCTGTGAAAAATCAACTGGGAACAGATGAACTTGGCTCTTTCCTCCATTCCTCTAAACCACTTTGATTGCCCTCTAGGGCAGCATCTGTCCCAACATTGGGTGGTCTCCACATCTGTCTGCCCCACCAGATTCAGCACCTCAAGTCCCCAGGTAGTGTCCTTGTCACCTTTGTGGCCCGAGTGCAGAGCCCAGTGCAGGATTCATAAATATTCTTGTGCTAATTAATACATGACTAAATTAATGACTGTAATAAACTACAAGTTTATAGCAGGTTTATGATGTTGTTGTGGGCTGTCAAGTCGATTTCAACTCATAACAATCCCATGTAACAGAGTAGAACTGCCCCTTAGGGTGTTCTTGCTGTAATCGTTACAGGAGCAAATCACCAGTTCTTTCTACTGGGAAACTGCTGGTTGGTTTGAGTCGCCTACCTTTCCATTAGCAGCCAAGCCTTTTAACCACCTCACCACCATGGTTCCTTGGTGGCGGGGGGTGGGGTTGTAGGCCTCAACTAGACCTTGCTATACTTTACTTTTCCTTCACACCTCTGAGATCAGAGGCAGTACTGCAACACTTAAGAACACAGTTTTTGGTATCAAACATAACTGGGTTAAAATCCTTATCCCTATTTAATCAGACCTAGAGTGTTCACAGGGCTTTCTCTCAAAAGTTCTGAGACTATCAGAGCAGTGTGCCTGGCATGAGAAGCCCCTTTCCCTGTCAACAGGAAATGTCGGGACAGCTGAAAGAATGCTAGTTGCCTGGAGGCAGCTGCCCAATTTAGGACTTAGCAAACAATGAGTAAATTGGCTGTCCGACAGGGCACACTGGTTTATCCTCAAAGCTGGACCCAGGAGAACTCATATCTCAGCTATATCTGCAGGCAGTGTCTCTCTCTTTGCCTCTCCAACTTGGCTCATGCGAGCAATCTCACTAATCCTGGTCAAGTGCAAACATGCAGAAGTCCAATGAAAAAAGGTGAAAGGGAAATGAAAGAAAGGACAGTCCTTGGATCAACAGGAACATTAGGATTTTCAGCCCATCTCTCTTCTGACCTTAACAATAGTCAGCGAGTATCCAACCGAGCAGCTGAGCATGGTGTGTGTGGTCGTTGCTGCCCATGCCCCACACTCACTGGCCTGTACTTTGGATTTGGAAAGCGCCTCTGGCATACTGATCCAATGTCATTAAGAGACCTCTGCTTTCTAATGCAGAATGCATTCAAAATTGTTTGTGACAGTGGTGCCTCCACCCCTGTAATTATTTAATTCTTCTGGAATGTGGAACCTTGGCACAAGGCACTGATTGGCTTGTCCATGGCAAGTCAGATTCCCTCTCTCTTGCACAGGACACCTTCCTATCTGGATGGAGCTGTAAGAAGAGGCCAAAGGTCCATTGGAGAAGGGCTTGCTCATTTTGGAAAGAGCTCAAACGAGACCTGACTGATGTGCAAAGTGCTGAAATTACTTACGTCTACTTGGGAGACGGGAGAACTCAACTACTCACCAAAAACATTGACAGTTCAAACCCACCCAGAGGTACGTTGGAAGAAAGAGTTGACGACCTGCTTCCAAAGGGTCACACCCTACACACCTCCATGGAATACAGTTCTGCTCTGAAACACATAAGGTGGCCATAAGTCGAAATAGGCATGATGGTAACTGGTTACTAAGGAGACAATCAATGGACTGCTATCATACAAAACGATTTTATGATTCTCTCTCTTTTCTAAGATACTAAAGTAAAAAGAGCCAAATTCATTAAACAATTCATTCTTTGATTTACAAAGGACAATAAACATATCCTCTAAGCAAGGAAGTCACGTCCGCCTCTGAGTTTGTGAACACTGAGCATTTCCATTCAGGTCCTTCGAGGTACGTCAAGTTGAAGAGTGATCTAATCAGCTTTCAAGGCAAAGAGGAGCACTCATGTTCATTGTCCACACAATCCTACTCAATAATCTTCCTGCCATTGAACACCCATGGACTGAGCATCTAATCTTGATTCCTACATCTGCAAAATGAAGAATTAAAAATCCTATTAGAAGAGGAAACAAGGAAATTGGAGGCTTCCTGCATAGGGCTTAGCTCAACACTGGGTTGATATTCAAAAGCTGTTTGTTAAAGACTGAGTTTCTCTAAGGGAACAAAGCAATGAATTACAGAAATCAAGAGCAGAAGAAGTAATAGGGCAGTTCACAACTCTCTCTTGACAGACAAAGATCCACACAGGAAAGTGGCCACCACGAGGACAAACAGTTATGCCACGGTTGAATAAGTACTGGAACGCCTTCTCCAAACTCCTAGACCGATGTCGTTCACCTACATTCTATTGTATGAAGTTGCTGCAAACTAAAAGAGAATCAGAAACCTCCCCTTTCTTCTCCCTCTTTTTATTTTTAGTAATAGTGGTGATGATAGTAATAAGTCAGGAGCCCTCTTGCCCACTCCTCATTTTCTCACATTGCTTCAGAAGCCATGGTAGAGCAAGATCTGGACCGATGCAACTCAGAGTATGGGCCCCAGTAGTCTGTCAGACTCTTGGGGTGGGGCCTGGGAGTCTGTATTTTAAAAAATTCTCTGGATGAGCCTGATGCATACTAAATCTCGAGGATCACTAATCTAGGATTTCATTTTACTTGAACACACACAATAACACCCACGGAAACAGTCAAGAAATCAAAGACGCATTACATTGGGAAAATCTGCTGCAAAAGACCTCTTTAAAGTGTTCAAAAGAAAAGATGTCATTTTGAAGATTAATGCTCCTGACCCAAGCCATGGTCCTTTCAGTGTCTCATGTGCATATGAAAGCTAAACAATGAATAAGTAAACAACTCTGTCTTAGAAAAAGTGCAGCCAGAATGTTCTTTAGAGTTGAGGATGGGCATGTTATCAGTAAGGATCAATCCCTGGTGAAGGGCATCATGCTTGGTAAAGTGGAGGGTCAGTGAAAAAAAGGAAGGCCCTCAAAAGGATGGACTGACACAGTGGCTGCCACAAGGGGCTCAAACATAACGATTGCGGAAATGGTACAGGACCAGGCAGCATTTCATTCCATTGTTGGTCTTTATGAGTCAGAACCAACTTGATGTCACCTAATGGCAATGAGGTAGACCAATGCAATGAGATGCCCTGGCTCATGTAAAGGCACCTGTCATGGATTGATTGTGTCCCCCCAAAATATCTGTCAACGTGGCTAGGTCATGATTCCCATGATTGCCTACCATTTTGTCATCTGATGTGATTTCCCTATGTGTTGTAAATCCTGTCACTATGACGTTAGTGAGATGGGTTAGTGGCAGTTATATTGATGAGATTTACAAGATTAGATAAGGTCTTAAGCCAATCTCTTTTGAGATATAAAAGAGAGAAGTGAGCAGAGAGACATGGGGGCCTCATACCACCAAGAAAGCAGCACCAGAAGCAGAGAGCATCTTTTGGACCTGAGGTTCCTGTGCTGAGATGCTCCCAGATCAAAGGAAGACTGATGACGAGTACCTTCTTCTAGAGCCTACAGACAGAAAAGGTCTTCCCCTGGAGCTGATGCACTGATTTTGGGCTTGTAGCGTACTAGACAATGAGAGAAAAAAATTATCTTCGTTAAAGCCATCCACTTGTGGTATTTCTGTTATAGAAGCACTACATGACTAAGAGAGCACCCATATCTTTAGGTGCTGTCTTAGTTTTCAAGAGGTACTGTAACAGAAATGCCACAAGTGGGGGACTTCAAAGAACAGAAATGCATTTTCTCATAGTTCAGGAGGCTAAAAGACTGAGATGAATATGAGGCTCTGAGGGGAGGTCCTTTCTTGTCTGTTTCAGCTTCTAGCAGCTGGCAATCCTTGCATGTCCTACACTTGTAGATTCTTTTGCTTCCTCATTGGATAGCATCTGCTCCCCTGTTTGTGCTCTCTTGTCTATGTGTCTAGGTGGTTCTTTATATCACCCAGAAGTGATTAGGTTTAGCACACACCCTGCACTGACAGGGCTTCATTAACATGACAAAGAAAACCCCATTTCCAAGTAGGATTATACCCACAGGTATAAGAGTTAGGATTCCACACCTTTTGTGGGGGCAGAATTCAATAAACAACAGACACCTTGGCTGGGGACCATACAGGTATTGTTTGTTGACTACCTCCTTCTCCCTTGCCTGACACCCACTGTAGAAACATAAAAAGCCAGTCATTCTCCTAAGAGGTATGGCTGACAGCTAGAGGTGGTCATGAAGTCACATTCTCACAAATGAGACGTATGGAAAAGTTTGAGCCCAGCACTGCAGCCACTGTGTCAACCCATCTTGTTGAGGGAAAGATATTACTTTCCTCACCAGAAAAGGGCACATGAGAAGAAACTCGAGGCCCATGTCAAACCTCTGTTCCTGACTATGAATGCAATGTGTGAGGGTTTATTGCATGCTGTTCTGCAGCCTTCTTGCAGCCAAGAGGGGGAAGTCAAGAGAGCCACAGAGATGCCAGCCCAGAAAGCAGCACCTTTAAAACACTAAACTGTGCATATCCTCGATAGAAAAGGGAACTGATTATGTTTCTAGTCACAGATCTATTATCAAAGCTATCATTTTGCTCAAACAAGAAGTTCTGCCTCTACAATGATCATGAGTGACTAGGTAATAAAATTTAATATAAAGTTTTGCATAACTGATATTAAAATGAAATTAAATCAACTCACAGATTGAATGCTGACATGTAAACAGCCAATGATTGTGCAGCAAAGGGGAAAGAGGGAGAGAAGCAAAGAACAATAAGGCATGGCCTTGCTAGCGTGGCATGGTGGTCAATGTTATGTATTAGCTGGTAAGGCTATGATTCTTAGTAGTTTGGCAGACAATGGACGGATTGCTTTTCCATAATGTTATATGATGTGATGACTTCCATGAGGTGGTCTAATGTGATCAGCCAATCAGGTGAAAGGGGTGTGTCCTTGGGGGTGTGTCCTGCCTCCAGTATATAAATGGATGTTCCAGCAAGACTTGCTCTTTCCCAACCCTGCACTCTTCTTGTCGCCTGACCTTCAGTTATTGGGACATAAGTGTACAGAAGTCTCCAGTCTGCTGCATAACCTGCCGTTTTGGGATTCACTAGCCCCACAATCCCTTGAGCCAGTAGTAGTCTCCAGCCAGCTGCCTGGCCCATGTATTTGAGTCTTGCTAGGCCCCATAACTGTGTGAGCCATTTCCTTGAAGTCAATCTCTATATATTTACACGTACATCTCACTGATTTTGCTCCTCTAGAGAACCCAGACTAAGAAAAGTGTGTAGTGCTTTCCTAGGGCACCATAACGAATCTCCACAAATTGAGTGGCTTATAACAACAGAAACATTTCCTTTCACATCTTTGGAGGCCAGAACTCCAAATGAAGGTGTTGTCAGAGTTGATTCACTCTGGAGGCTCTGAGGAAGGGTCTGTCCCATGCTTCCCTCCTAGCTTCTGGCAGCTGCCGGCAATATTTGACATTCTTTGGCTTGTAGCCTCATCACTCCAATTTCTTTCTCCATTTTCAGTTGGACTTTCCCTCTGTTTCTGTCTCAAATCTCCCTCTTCTTTCTCTAATGACCCCAGTCATTGGATTTAGGGACCACCCTATATCTAGGGTAATCTCATCTCGAGATCCGTGACTTAATTACACCTGCAGAGGCTCTTTTACAAAATAAGTCACATTCACAGGTACTAGGATTAAGAAGTTGGACATATCTTTTCAGGGGAACACAATTCAAGTTAATATTCTAGTTAATAGGTATTATGGTGTAATTGTTAAGTAACAGTGTAATAAATCTGTAAAAGCCATACTGTATACCAAGACTTTACAGATGAAATGCATACTCAATAAAGATGGTGTCAGGAAGAGGGGCTGGGGAGAGAAATGGGACAGGGAGAGAAGTCATGAGCCCTGTGCTTCTCCTCCGCCCTAGATTGCCCAGAAGGTGTCCAGGAAAAGGTACAAGTTCTGCCTTGTCAGATTCTGGGAAAAGTATTCACGTTTGGCATCTCTCTTCCAGCTTATGGTTCTACTTAAAGCAATAATTGGCCCTGAGATTAGAGGGATAAGAATCAGCACAACATGTGAAGTTGCTAATTATTCTCCCTTGCTGTGGACATAGCCAGTTTCAGTTTTTGGTCCCATCCTAAGTATGACATCTCAGTGACAAATTAAATCAATTAAGTTGAGAGCTCCTGGAGGGTGAATAATAGGCTGGGATAAAGGATACTGGGGTTGCAGTAAAAGCTCAGCTTCTAATGAGCTATAGGAGTTTCAGCAAGACCCTGGGCTTAGCTGGGCTTTCATGTCTCCATCTATAAAAAGCAGGGGTTAGCCTGGCTCTCATCTCTCAAGTTCCTTCCATGCCACAAGTCTTTGCACACATTCCCTTCAGAATTTGGACAGGAGTTGCTTTTTTTTTTTTTTTTTGCATATGATCAGTATGGAGATTTATGGAGACGCTTGCTTCTTTTTACACAGCTAAAGAGGGAAACACACACACACATTATACACAATAGCAGCAAATGAACCTTTGCCAGCCTCACCCGCATTTACACAGCAACAGCAGACACAGTGACACCAGACTGCAAGGAGAGAAAGTGAGTCTGTCAATATTTACTGAGACAAAAATGGTAACGCAGCCTGTTTTCCCTTCATTCATTCAACAAACACGTGTGGAGGGCTGGGCCTGGGCTCTGTCGCCAGGCTTTGGGCCTAGGCACTGGAGACAGAGCCGTGAATATCACAAAGCCACTGCCTTGAGATGCTCAGGGTCCAGCTGAGAGTCGTTCAATACGACCTGGGAAAGTGTGATGAGGCTCTGGCAGGAGTGAGCGCTCGTCCTGTGAGAGCTCTGAGGAGTGATGGCATCAACCCATTCTTGGGGCATCAGGGACAATCTGCAAGGTGCTTCTAAGCCAGATTCTGAGGAACATGTAGGAGGGGTGAGGTGTGAGTCGCCCCCGTTGCTACCTCAATTTGCAAGACAATTTGAATTCTACAGTTTTCTTGACCTTTAAGCAAACCACAGTGAAACGGGGAGCTTCTAATGCTTTCCTGTTTGCTGGGTTAGACCTTTTTGGATATCTCCCAAGGTGTATGTGATCATCAATTAATTCCACTAGCTATGGTATTAAACTACAGTTCAGATCAAGCCACATTACTCCTGCAAATTGCCCAAGGATGAGTCCTGGCCTGCAGAATGATGTCTGAAGCCTCAGACTTCCTCCTGGTTTGGACCCTCTGGTCATGGCCGGCCTTCACAAAGTTATCTCATACCACAAGTCCAAATAAGACATGGTGTGCCGCTCCAGGTTTGGGGTCACTGTCACCTATTTTAAGTGCAGGGAGTGGAAAGCCTGGGTATTCTGAAATTCATATAAATCAGTCTGACTGGTGTGATTATGAATGTTCACATTCAGGAAGTTTCTATGGGGATGAGTCCCAAGATATGGAGTCAATTCTGCGTCAGGAACTCTCTCTCTGCCACTGTGGCCTTACGCAAGCCTCTGTTTCCACATTTGTAAACTGGAGTTGGCAATATTTGCTCTGGTTGTATCCTGGGAGTGAAAACCAGAGAAGCAGCAGGAAGTTTTGGCTGGCTCCTTACAGAGGCCAAGACAGTTCCGTTCAATGAAAGAGCCTTCACTGCGATGTTAGGAGAACTGAGTTCCAGACAAGTGTCTCAAACTTCCCTTTAACTCATGTGTCTCATATCTCAAAGTCTCTACTTCCCCATCTGTTATGGATTGAGCTGTGTCCCTGAAAAATATCTTTGGAATCCTAATCCCTATACCTGTGGATGTCAGGTAATGTAATGTAATGTAATCACATTCCATAATGCAATCTAAGGTCATGTTAATGAGGCCATACCAGTGTAGGGTGTGTCCTAAACTTAATCACTTCTGAGTCATAAAGAGAGCAGATTAGAAACAGAAGCAAACACAAACCGGGAAAGATAGATGTCAGCAAGGACTACCAAGGAACTGAGGAGGAACTCCTGGGCTGCAGAAGCTGAGAGAGACAAGGATCTTCCCCTGGAGCTGACAGATAGAGAACTTTCCTCTAGAGCTGACACACTGAGTTTGTACTTCTAGACTCCCAATCTGCAAGAAAATGAATTTTTCTCCTTTAAAGCCGCCCACTTGTGGTATTTGAGTTACAGCAGTCCTAGATAACTAAGACATCATCTAAAAACATGTGAAGATTGACCCAGATCTAGACCTTAAATGGTCTCTCGGTTCTCCCAGACTTCATAAAGAATTCTGTAAGTCTATTCATGCCTTTGTCACTAAGAACTAACACTTCTTTGGCATAACTAACATAATTTCCTTTAAAAAATGTGTCCACCAGAGAAAGCCTTCCTGGCCCTGCCCCTTGCTGTGCACAGGCAGCTATTTCCTCCAGTTGCTGGTTGCGTGCAGCCAGTGTCAGCCCTGGCTCTGCCACCTTGACTGAATGCCCAGCAGTAAGGGTAGCCTTACCCACAATGAGAGCCTGTCTTAGTCATCTAGTGCTGCTGTAACAGAAATACTGCAAGTGGGTGGCTTTAATGGAGAGAACTGTATTTTCTCACAGTTTAGGAGGCCAGAAGTCTCAGTTCAGGCCACTGGCTTTAGGGGAAGGCTCTCTCTCTGTCAGCTCCAGAGGAAGGTCCTTGTCTCTTTACAGCTTCTGTTCCTCGGTTCCTTGGGATCTTCATGTGGCTTGGCCTCTGTCTTCTGCCTGTGGTTCCTTGCTTCTGTGTCTAATCTGATCTTTTTATATCTCAAAAGTGATTGGCTTAAGGTACACCCTACACTATTATGGCCTCATCAACATAACAAAGAAAACCCTATTTCCAGATGGGATTATATCCACACATATAGGAGTTAGTATTCCAACACGTATTTTGGGGGGACACAATTCAACTTATAACAGGTATTCACCCAGGCCATTTTGCTATAATGTAGACACCTCACTCCTTACCAGCCCAAATAGGCATATATGATCTTCTGGGTCCAGGACTTGGAGCCAGGCCTTTGCAGAGGTGTGCCTGGGCCCTCTGGCCTCCAGGGCTCAGATCAAATCCCTGTCTCAAAGCCAATTTGTGGTAGTCTCCTGGAGGCTCTGCAGCCCCCACCACAGAAATTGATTTTCTCTCTGAACACAGGGCATGCTCCTAGATCAAACATTTTGAGCAGACTAAACATCTCTGACAATAAGCCCAAAGTTTCATAGCAAAGCAATTTTTCTCGGTAATTTGCTCAGTACTGAATGCTTTTAGTTCTCCTAAGTTCATCACTCACTAAATTATTTTCCTGGGACCATTCATTTTTAACATAATAAGGCTAGCATGCCTATGCTATAATAGGACCTCTGCAATGTGGGTGCATATGTTACAATGCCTTATTTTCTGTCATGGAGATTTAATCAAATTCACTAAGTCAGAGGACTATAATAGAGATTTTCAATAATATATGTTAAAAGGGTCTTTATGTGATGCCTTGCAAATTGTGACTAAAATCAGATGGAGTGTGTTTGGTACTTTCATGAGATGATGAATTAGCCGACCCAAGGAGCTTGGATAGCTCCTCCTTTCCCAGATATTGTAAGTTGACCAGGTCTCTACTAGCTTGCTAGACACATTTCTAAATAGAGACGCATCTTATCACAGCGCAGAAATACCCATTTTCCACTTGGTTCCTTGAAATCTAAAAACACTATTAAAAGAAAACAAAAAGTTGTTGAGTTGACTCCAACTCAGCATGATCCCAAGTGTGTCAGAGAACTGTGGTCCACAGGATTTTCAATGGCGGTTTTTTGGAAGTAAATCTCCAGGTCTTCCTTCTGAGTCATCTTTGGGTGAATCTGGACCACCAATCTCTCATTTAAAAAGAGATCATTTTAACCATTTGTACTACCCAAGGACTTCAAAAAAAAAAAATCAATATAAAATGAACATTAAATGCAAAAAAACTCCTTTCTTCAAAGGAAAGTCTGCTTCACCATTTACAACCATTACCCCCTTGCTACCTCAAGTTGCTTTCTTGTTTGTTTGTTTTTATATCTTGGAAAGCCATTATTATATTTCATCCAGGTTCAAAATACCTGTAATTTATTCCAAAATGTGTTCTTGTTGTTAGGTGCTATCGAGTTGGTTCCAGCTCATAATGACCCTGTGTACAACAGAACGAAATGCTGCCTGGTCCTGCACCATCCTCAAAACCTTTGCTATGTTTGATCCCATTGTTGTATTCACTGTGTCAATCCATCTCGCTGAAGGTCTTCCTTTTTTACATTTACCCTCCTTGAATCTCACCACCCTCACTTCTAAGGAGCATTCTGGCTGTACTTCTTCCAAGACAGATATTCCAGAGATACCCAAGTGTTACGTCAATAGAAAAAGGTCCGGTCCCTCCTTTTCTAGTCCACATGGTACTGTGCTTGCATTACCGAGTGGCCTGTGAGATTGACAGGTATCACAGCCCATCATTTTTCCCTCACAACATACATATTCTTGTTCTGTGCCTCTCAGTGCTGTTTCTGCCTCTTCCTATATCTTAAGTATTAAAGTGATGCAAAGTAATGAGGCACTTTTATCTCTTTAAGGAGAAGAGAGGGACAAGGGGTTCTGGCAATATGTGAAGAGAATGACATTCACTTCTCACATTTTTCTTTACTCTAGCCAAATTACATTGCCCAGGACATTTGCAACAGGATAGGGCACAGGCTGTTGGAATACGAACCACACCATTTTTAAGATTCAACTCTGTGTGTGCACGTGATTCTATTTAATAAAACACCTTACTCTAACCTTACTTGCGAGACCTCCCTCAAGGTATCTTAGTGCCTTCATAGTCACCTTTTGTCTTAACTGAAGCTTTGTAATTATTTATTTCCCATCTATATTGTCATTTGCGAGAACCCACAGACTGATAACAGATAATTTCACCTTTCTGTATTTTTACATTTTCTTTTAGTACATTTTAAATACTTACTGGGTTGGTACTCTGTGCTGAGTGCGATGCTCAGCTTCTAAGGCATCAAAGCTGGGTTGTGGTTGTTAGTTCCTTGAGGGCAATGATTCTTTCCTTTCTTGATAGATTCTGTGCCCACTAGGGTTAAAGCTATAAGAAGGAAACTCCAACAGGCAGACCTGCAAACTCACTTCTGACTGCTTCTGGCCTGGCCTACGTTTTTCGGAGAAGTGAATTGAACTCAGTGAAGCTTGTTTTTCTCATCTGCACACTAGGATAAATCACAACATGCACATCACCTAAAAAAAGCTGAAAATAGATTGGGAGGCACAGACACCATTTGATGGGTATGCAAAGCATGAACTGCTACTACACATACTTGTCAACTAGCTCAAAGACAGGGTGGCAAACAGAATTTATGGATATAATAATTGAAATTTGAAAGCTTATTCTATCGACAAATAAAAAATTAATTCCCAGCACCAAGAGACAACCTGCTTTAGAGAAAGACGCACAGACTATGACATTATTAAGCCCTTGGTCACAAACCCAACTCTACTGCATTTTAATTGTGTGTTCTGTGTGTGTGTGTGTTCCAATAAAACTTTATTTACAAAAACAGGTAGTGGGTCATAGTTTGTTGACCCCTTTTCTAGAAGACAGAGCTAGAACTGTAGGGAGTCAAAAAGAAACAGATTTTTAACCAAAAATTTATTAGGAAAAATATGTAAACATTTACAAAAACAGAAAGTAGTTCAACAAGCCCCTCAAAATTTATCACCTAGATTCAACACTAATTGTGCAGTCTTAGCAATAGAAGGAGCTCTCCCACAACCCAAGGCAATAGTCATTCATGCATGTGGTTTTTTTTTTTTCATTCATCAGTATTCATGCATATGTCGTTCATTTGTTCCCTCATTCGATCAATATTTATTAAAGGCTTAGTATGTGCTGGAGACTGTTCTAGGCAGTAAAGATATAGTGAAAATAAGACAAAGTCCATACCTTCATGTACCAGTGGCATAAAATCAACAACTAAACATGTAAATAAGCCAGAAAATATCAGGCAGCTTACAGCCAAGAGGATGCAAAGCACATGGACTGATGATAGAGAATGATGGAACTCAAAGAAAGCTCATGGAAAGTCTGGACTGAGTGGGCAGTGTTCAGGGAAGGCTTTATTGAGGCGTGGACATTTGAGCTAAAGTCCATGTGATGAGAAGGAGCTGGGTATCCAAGTTTGGGAGAGGGAGAGAGTGGGGGTATGTACTAGGGAGAGGAGCAGCAGATAAACACAAAAGTTCTAGTGCGGCAGAGAGATGGGCATGTTGGATAAAATCAAAGAATGCCAGCTTGTTTGAAACCTGGGAAATGAGGTGCCACTCATGGAAGATGATGTTGAGAAGGCAGGAAGGAATGTGATGAGTCAGGACACACTGTGTGTGTGTGTGTGTGTGTGTGTGTGTGTGTTATTTAGTCCTATCCATGTGCCTT
Source organism: Elephas maximus indicus (assembly GCF_024166365.1). Lineage (NCBI taxonomy): Eukaryota > Metazoa > Chordata > Mammalia > Proboscidea > Elephantidae > Elephas > Elephas maximus. The sequence goes on along the minus strand of NC_064828.1, from coordinate 115,132,807 downwards.
TTTTTTTTTTTGCTATTTTTTTATTGTACTTTAGACGAAGGTTCACAGAACTAGCTTCTCATTAAACAGTTAGTACACATATTATTTCGTGACATTGATTACCAACCTCACGACATGTCAACACTCTCCCTTCTTGACCCTGGGTTCCCTAGTAAGCAGATATTTTCAAATATGGTTGCAAAGATAGTTTTTGCTGGGATAATGCAGAGCCCAGAGAAACCTCAAGGTGGTGGAGAGCTCCATGGAGGAGGTATGGATTTATCGGACTTCACTGGGTAGGAGAATGTACACATGTGAAATAGCTCATATTGCAAACCTCTTTACTCTGACTGCATCAGGTACACTGGAAAGCCAGGTTTGACTTTTGACCAAAATAACCTGCCTCTTCAACCCCCAGTCCACATCGTCAGCGACGTGGAAATATGGCTTTTCATGCCCACATGCAGAAAGCTGTGAAGAGCCCCAGACCACCCACCCTTCCTACAAGGGAGATGTTTTCTGGAAGAAAGATAGCAGGTATGGTAGAAACATCACAGGCTTCAGGGCTCAAACCCCAGTTCTACCGCCTGTAGCTGAACTTGCTTAAGATACTCTATTCCTCCCAGCCTTGGAGTTCTCACTTGAAAAACAGAAATAACTTTCCCATCCAGGCCAGTTATATAAAGTACTGTGTACTATGCCTGGGTCATGGCTGATTCTCTATAAAGTTTATAGGTTCATGGCCTCTTCTTGTAGCTGGGTTACAGGGTGTAGAAAAGACAACACAGAAGGAACTTAAGAAGTTGTGGGCAAGGTTAAGGGAAGTTAACAATGGATGGGAAGCTTTCTGGGATTAACGAGACCAGAGAGTAGTTCGGGCCCTGGTGGCACAGTGGTTAAAAGAGCTTGGGTGCTAACCCAAAGGCTGGCAGTTCGAATCCACCAGCCACTCCTTGCAACCCACATGGGGCAGTTCTACTCTGTCCTATAGGGTCGCTATGAGTTGGGATTGACTCGATGGCAATGTGTTTGGTTTAGAGAGTAATCACAAGTTGTCCTCTCTGCCAGCGCCAGCATCAGCCTCTCCTTTACCCCTTTACTTAGTTAACTCCAATTCCTTATCTTTCAAGACTAGACCTCTCAGCCCCGGAAAAGCCCTGCCTTTCTAGGCCAGGCTAAGTCTATCTGGCAGGGCTTATTTGGATCTTGAGGTTACTGCTACTAGCACTTGTTTGGTAAGGCAATGGTGGTTCCCTGGCAGGATTCTCACTTTCCATGCAAGAGGCCTGGGTTCAAATCCAAGCCAATGAACCTCATGCACCGCCGCCACCCATCCGTCAGTGGAGGCTTGCAGGTTGCTAGGCTCCTGAACAGGTTTCTACAGAGCTTCCAGACTAAGATGGACAAGGAGGAAAGACCTGACAATCTACTCCCAGAACTCAGCCAATGAAAGCCCCATGGATCACAACAGTCCAATCTGCAACTGATCATGGGGATGGTGCAGGACTGGGCTGGGTTCAGTTCTGTTGTGCACGGGGTCACCGTGAGCTGGGGGCTGAATCCACAGCAGCTAACAAACACCATCACCAAGAAGATCTTATTCCATTGTAAGAACATTGTCCATCTGAATTCTTGATGAGCCAGTGCCTTAGTTGCCTAAGGCTGCCATAACAAAAATACCACATATGAGTATCTTTAAAGAACAGAAATGGATTGTCTCATGATTTTGGAGGCTGGAAGTTCACATCAGAGCATCATCTCTAGTACCCCTCCTTGTCGGTAGCCCCAAGTCTTCTGAGGCGTTCCTTGGTTAGTGGATGGCTCTTTACGTGGTCTCTTCCCCCCTCATGGGTAAGTGTCTCCCTGGGTCTGTCTTTCCTTTTTATAAGACACGATTTAGGAGTGATTAGGTTTAGGATCCGCCCTACTCTAGTATGACCTCATTAACGTAAGAAAAGAAAACCCCTTATTTCCAGACCAGGTCATATTCAGGATTTCAGCATATGTTTCGGGGGACACAGTTCAGTCCATAAAAGCTGGTAACCACCTGGGTGGCAGGTGAAGTATCTTCTTCAGCTTTGTATTCCCTGGAAGAGAGTGCGCACTGAGCATATGCTTGTTCAACTGAGCTTACGAAATGTTTGCTTTCCAAAACTGTAATTTGTACACCAATTAGCAGCCCAGTGTAAGCCAGGAGTGAGAACCCAGTCATTTCGGATTTGCCCCACAGAACTAGTCACTTCTTTGGAATATGATTATTTTAAATATTTTCAGTTCTAAGAAATTCAAGGCACATGAATATTTCAGTGTACTTCATTTCATTAATAAAAAAAAGCATTTAAGATTTAATTGTATAGCTTGTACTTTTATTTCTCTAAGATAGATTTATAGATTACTTGGTTTTTTCTATTGCTCGGAGTTTTTAATTCATTACATCTGTGGGTGCAAAAGGAAAAAAAAAATCTGTAGTAAATATCTTGTTTGATGATATCTCCTTAATTGCACAAGATAGTTCCTGCCTGGAAGTCTAGGGGTTTATTGGAAAGAAGGCAGATCTTTAGCATCGTTAATCGATTTCTTGTAGTAAGGGATTTCTTTGTCTGTGGACAAAGTTTCTCAGACTAGAGTTCGGTAGCTTTAAATTAGACACATGCTTCCCCCAGAGCTGAGCAGCTGGTTGAAGGCCTCAAGCATCTGCACCAAAAGCTCAAGGGGTCACCAATGGTTTAGCATCAAGAAAGGGACTAAAGTGCATGAGTATCCCTGGAAGTAGGGTTCTAAGTCGGAACATTCTCCCCCTATCTTGCACAGGGTCTTGGTCATCGTGGAAACTTGCCAAATATTTGTTAAAATAAACAGAAATCATCAAAGCCCAGTAGACTGGGGTCATTCAGTAGAGAGGCAGGTTCAGCTCTGCTCCTCAAAGAAGTACCAGAGGAAAGGCCCTTTAGCAGCCAGTGCCACCCTTTATTTCCATAAAATGTGACTCAGAGATACCGCACCGGTTATCCATTGCCACAATAATTCTATGTAACGAAAAGCCACAAACCCTCAGCAGTACACAATAATAAGTAGTGAGCGTTTTTCTCCGGTCTCTGGGCCTAACGGGCGGTTCTGTGGATCTGAGCTGGACTGGCTTCTCTTAGCTGGGCTCAGTCATAAATCTTAGATCATTTGGTGGGAAGGGTAAAGGCCAGCTCCTCTAGCTGACCTCAGCTAGGATGGCAGGTCTATACTTTATATGATTTCCTATACTCCAACAGGCTTATCTGGGCTTATTCCCCTGGCAATGGGAGGGGTCCAAGGGAGTAAGAATGCTCCCAAGAATGCTGCAGGCTTGGAACTGACACACCACCATTTCTACTATATTCTAGAGGCCAAAGCATGTCACCTGGCTAGCCCAGGTTCACAGGTAAGGGAACAAGCTCTGTCTCATGATGGGTGGAGCTGCAGTCAGTTGCAGAGGGTATAGAATCAGGTTGGGATGGAGAATTGGGGAGCTTTTGCAATCTACCAGTCACAAAGAAAAGCCTGGTTATAATTTTCACTTCATCTTTAGAAGAAAGCAGGAAGTTAGGCCAACAGTCCCACCACCTGTCTCAGTTTGTCATACTATGATTGTTTGCGTGTGGCTATGCAACTGAAAGCTACGCAAAATACCAGTAGGGTCACCCATGGTGGACAGTGGAGTCTCTGGACTAAGACTAGGAAGAAAGGCCTCTCAATCTATTTCTGAAAATTAGCCAGTGGAAACCCTATGGATCACAACTGAACATTGTCCAACTCACTTGTTTTGGACATGTCATCAGGAGGGATCAGTCTCTAGAAGAGGACGTGTTTGGTGAACCAGAGGACCTCGAGGGTGAGAGACACAGTTAATGAGTTGGATTGGCTCAGAAGCCACAACTATCGACTAGAAGGCACTGACAATCATCAGCATGATGCAGGACCAGGAAGTGTTCTGTTCTTTTGTGCAGTGTTTTGGCTCTGCGGTCTTAAGTAGGAGTAGACTTGACAGCAACTAACAGCAACAACATGTTAACTATGTTCAAGAATGTTTTGTACTAATAAATGAGAGAAAGTTTAGCATCTAAGCATCAGCTATTCAAGACTGTACATTTTTAATATCACCAAAGTAGCATATATTTACTGTATCAAATTTTAAAATTCCTAAAGGTACAGAAAAAAAATAGAAACCGCTCAATCCCCACTCCTTAGAGATAATGCTGCGATCATCTATTTTAATAATAACAGCTTTTAAACATGCACAAAAGCAGCCATGTGCCCTTTGCCCAGCTTCAGCAATGAGTCATTCTTGATTCATTCATCCTCCTCTGGCTCTAGGTCTCTTATGTTGGAATATTTTGAAGCAAGTCTCACACATCGGGCCTTTTTACCTGTTGCTACTTCAGCAACGTGTATTTCCTAATGGTAAGAACACACACACACAAATACCACATCTGACAAAATTAGCGGAAGTTCTTAGCTAGATTGTGCCACATCTTGTTTGTGTTCCAGTGTATCCATTGTCTCAAAAATATATTTTTTGCAATTGGTGTATTTGAATCACGTGTCAAGCAAAGGTCACACACGGACAGTGTCATCTTCTTCTTTTGATCATTAGCAGTATTAGCATTATGATTATTATGCCTGTATGACACAATCAATAAGTGTTGATCCTCCTGGACCTGCAGATAGGCTAGAATTTGGCAAAGGTCCATGGTCACTTGGCAGCGGCTGACCTGTAGAAGACATATTTGAGTCATCTAGGTCTGAATGAATCCAAGCTTCAGAATGTGTCCATAGAGTGGCTTTAGAGAAACAGCTAACCTTCACTAAACCAAAAAAGCCATACCCATTGTCGTCGAGTCACTTCCAACCATAGCTACCCTATAGGACAGGGTAGAATTGCCCCATAGGGTTTCCAAGGAACAGCTGGTGGACTTGAAGCCAAGCTATTAACCACTGAGCTACCAGGGTTCCAACCTTCACCAGACCTCAGATTATCTTTTTTAACAACTTAGTAGAAAGGTACCTTTGTGGTGAGGCCCTTGTGAGGATAAAACTAGAATGCACAGGTGACAGCCACTGGACCTCAGCCTTTGTGCCTTTCCTGCATTTGAAGTAGGGAGGGTGTACTCTCATTCTGGGTTTCCTAGTTGATATGTCTCAATGCACAGTGCGATCCTCAGGGGCTGTGGAGTACCCCTAGGACAGCCTCCTTCCAGCATCTGTTATCTCATGGGCAGGTCTGCTGAGAACCTCCTACATCACCCTCCCTTCTGCAGGCTGTTCTCCAGGTTTCGAGCCCTGGGGGGTTGGATGCTGTGTCTGAAATGGGTTTCTTCCTCAGAACAGAGCACATTTTTACTGGGGCAAGGTCCAAGCTCAAGCTGACACAAGGAATTTGCCCTGAAGGAACAGGTCCGGGGTGGCTCCTGAGACTTCTTTCAGGCCAGATTCCTCACTGCTGCTGGTGAGACGTGTCTGAGAAAGTCTGTGTGCACGGGCGGAGTTTATGAACCTAATGAGTAAAACAAGGTCGAGGCACCTCCTGGAGCTCCCTGCCTCCCAGCATCCCAGGGTACGAAAACACCCCCACCCCCCGCAGGCACGTAGGCAGAGCCTCTCTGACCACACCTCTGACGGTCCTGACTCTTTGTGGGGCTGCCAAGAAATGCTGCTGCACAGTTCATTCTCTTGGCAGACCCTGTGTCCCAGCTTCTGTGCCTGCCTGCTCTCAACAGCCTAGAGCTTCCGGAGGAGGTGAGACTGGAGACCCAGCTCCCAAAACATCCCAAGCTGGGCTGGAGAGGGGACCCATGCAAGGTAGACAGGTGGATCCTTCAGTGACTAAAAGTACTGCACAGTGTGGTAATCTCCTGCTTATCAGGGACTCCAAAGGTAGGTTTACTCTGTATCTTGTAATCTTCTTTGAATGCCCTCAGAAGAGACCCAACTAATCTGTGTTTACTGCGCAATGTTTTGAGGATCATTTTGTAAGACACAGGACTAAGTGTGGGAATTCCTTCAAGAGCTGCCCATTGGATGGGAAGTCATAGAAGTCAGGAATTTCTACAGAGTATGGGGATGACAGGTGCCATCAAGTCAACTTGAACTCATAGTGACCTCATTTGTGTTAGAGTAGAACTGTGCCCCGCAGGGTTTCCAATGGCTGATTTTTCGGAAGATTGCCACACCTTTCTTCAGAGACACCTCTGGGTGGACTTGAATCTTCAACTTTCAGTTAGCTGCTGAGTATGGTAACCATTTGCACCACCCAGGGACTCCTATACACAAAGAAGGAGTCCAGGAATCCCCAGTGGAAGTTGGCTGTTGAACTCGGTTCCCATAGGTATGCAAACACCATTAGCCTCTATGTAAATGGGTGTGACATGCATTTACAACCACTGAGAGCGGCCACAGACAAGAGGGTACCTTCATGCTGTTTCATAGGACAGACGTCTACTCGGGGAGGAGAAATCGGGACCCTTTTTCTAGCTCGGGCCCCAATCAGAAAGTGACCCTCATCATCACAGAGAGTGGATCAATATCGGGCTATTGCAGCCACACACAGGAGCCAAATCTCCCCTAAGAGAGAGCCCAGCTGGGGTGAGGGGGCAAGACGAAGGCATTTTGGTAAAGCCAGGAGCTCTCATTGTCAGAGGGAAACAAGCCTCTTTACCTCTCTCTTTGAATAAAATGCCATGCTCAAATTCCCACTGGCTGCGCTGACTTTTGCGTGGTAACTTCAGCAAATAAATGCATCGACATCCTGGGATCAGGTGGAAAACAGTCAGTTAACTTGCAAATGTTGGTAGTGGCAGGAGACGTGTTGTTGTTAGTTGCCATCGAGTCAGCTCAGACTCATGGCTACCTTATGTATAATAAGGAAGCATCACCTGGTCCTGCGCCATCTTCACGATCGTTGGTGTGTTTGAGTCCGTTGTTATGACTATTGCGTCAATCCATCTCATTAAGATTTCTCTTGTTTTTTGTTGACCCTCCTAGGTAAGATTTTTTAGACTATGGATTGATAACATCACATTGCTTTATTTCATGTACATCTTAAAAGTTTTGGAAAGGGTAGAAATTGCTGAACTGTGTGCTGTAGGGCAAAAGCAAAGTAGGGGAGATGACCAATAAATGTTAGAGTTGAGATCATAGAAAAGGCTGAGGGAGGGCACAGAAGAAAGAAGAATGTTGGAATGTTGGTGGAGAGGGGGAAGAATGACATGCTGTAGGGCCCATCAAATATGAGTTCTGAATGTAAATAATTAACCAAACATATCAGCAAGGAAGACCGCCGTACCTTAGAAGAGAAGTGATACACACCGTGAATCCTGTTATGGATTGAATTGTGTCCCCCAAAACTGTGTGTCAGCTTGGCTAGGCCATGGTTCCCATATTGTGTGATTGTCCACCATTTTGTCATCTGAGGTGATTTTCCTGTGTGTTGTAAATCTTATCTCTATGATGTTAAGGAGGAGGGATTAGGGGCAGTTATGTTAATGAAGCAGGATTCAATCTACAAGATTAGATTGCGTTTTAAGTGAATCTCTTTTGAAATATAAAAGAGAGAAGCCAGCAGAGAGAAGGCGGGGTCAGGTTGGGGGGACCTCATACCACCAAGAAAGTAGTGCCAGGAGAAGAGCACATCTTTTGGACCTGTGGTCCCTGCACTGAGAAGATCCTTGACCAGGGGAAGATTGATGACAAGGACCTTCCACCAGAGCCAACAGAGAGGGAAAGACCTTGCCTAGGGTTGGCACCTGAATTCGCACTTCTAGCCTCCTGAACTATGAGAGAATAAATTTCTCTTTGTTAAAGCCATGCATTTGTGGTATTTCTGTTATAGCAGCACTAGATGACTAAGACAAGTGCCCAGCACTTGAGGATACTGGTCTACACCATTCATGCTTCCCAACCCAATTGACATCAACATGCCTTTCATATCCAGAAGAAGACAATTTCTTAGGATTTGGTCTTTCCAGTAATCACCAAAAAGCCACAGTGGCGGGGCTCTCGCAGACTCTGCTTACATTTTCTGAAACCAAAGCAAAACAAAATCAATGCCATTGAGTTGATTCTGATTCATGGAGACCCTACTTGTTACAGAGTAGAGCTGAATTCCCTGGAGTTTCCTCGGCTGTAATCTTTACAGAATCAGGTCATCAGGCCTTTCTTCCACAGTGCCACTGGGCGGATGAGAACTGCCAACCTTTTCATTAGTAACTGAGAGCAAACCGTTTGTGCCACTCAGGGACCCATGCCTCCTGAAGCCCCTATTTAGTCATAGGCTAAATGCCTCCCTCTCATGGGGTCAATCACTGGACTGGTTAATGATCACGTGTGAGAAGAGTCAGTGTGTTCCTTGTTTTTGCAGTAAAATAGATGAAAAAATAAATAAAACGCATTAATATTTTATTAACAACCATTAAGATCTACTAGAGTACAGTATATTACACTGGTAATAAAAGTGTTAATAGCATCATTGCAACAACAATAAAGACAATTGCTCTCATACATTGCTGGACATCTCTGTGTGGGCATGGTATATACTGCACATTGCCCTCAATCCTTACAACTGACAGGCAAGGAGGTGTCTGCGTTGGGAAGCGGCCTTCTTTCTGTCTGCTCAGTGCCTTTTGGACACTCTTCCCAAGGGTGGGGGGGCGGGGGAGCGTATATCTTTCTTTCTGCAGTAGAACCCCGGATTTTCACTCCCCCACCTTCACTGCAGCCAGGGCACAGACTTGTGGTGGGTTTCTCCAGATATGCCAGAGTGAAGCTGAAATTAGAAGTATGCAACCTACAGAAAACAACATCGCACCCAGCCCATTCTGCTAGGGAGGCCCCTGGCTGAGATGTTAGCTTCTTGGAGAAGACAGTAGATGGTGCAGGAGAAGGTCGGGTGTCAGGTGCAGAAGTGGCCTACTACCGACTGCACCAGCAAGTCTAGTCAGGCTGTATCCTGGCCACTGTGCAACTTCCCACCGGGAAAGTTCTGGAAAGTAGTTTAGAAGACCTACCAGCAGTTCTGCAAGCTACCCAATAGCCTTTTCCTTGATGGTGTTCCTCCTGAATCAACCAGAGTCAGCTTCAGTCCCTTGTATCTAAGAACCTTGCCCACGGCTGGCTTCGCGGAGTGCTACCTGAGTCACATGTGGCCCCCAAGCTGAGGAGGGCCCCATGCTGTGCTTAATGCTCGGCTATGACGATGGTTTAGTACCACCTTGAAGTTCTTATTTTTTTTTTTTTTAATTACCGTTTTGCACTGAGCCCTGCAAGTTATGCAGCCTGCCCTGCCTGATTCAATATGACTATTTGAAATTCTTCAGTTGAGGAGGCTGGGACTCCTAGAGGTCACATGACCTGCCAAGGTGATTTGAGGACCAAGGTGTGCCTGACCCAAGCCATGGTATTTTCAATCACCTAATATGCATGCTGGAAGCCCTGGTAGTGTAGTCGTTAAGTGGTACGACTGCTAAGCAAAAGGTTGGTAGTTTGAATCTACCAGGCACTGCTTGGAAATCCTTTGGAGCAGTTCTACCCTGTCCTATAGGGTCACTATGAGTCAGAATCGGCTTGATGGCAATGGGTTTGGTTTTGGTTTTCACATGCACGCAAAAGCTGGGCAATGAATAAACAAGGCTGAAGAAGAAATAATGCCTTTGAACAACGGTGTTGAGAAAAGAATATTGAATACACCATGGACTGCCAGATGAAAGAACAAATCTGTCTTGGAAATAACACAGCCAGGGTGCTCCTTGGAAGTGCGGATGGGGAGACTTCATCTTCACATAATTTGGACATGTTACCAAGAGGGATCAGACCCTGGAGAAGGACATCTTGCTTGGTAAAGTAGACGGTCAGTGAAAAGGAGGAAGACCCTCATTGACATGGATTGATACAGCGGCTGCAAAAATGAGCTCAGGCATAACAACGATTGTGAGGACAGGGCAGTGTTTCGTTCTGTTGTGCATAGGGTCGCTATGAATAGGAACTGACTCGACGGCATCTAACAGCAACAATAAGGCCCTAAAAAAGTAGTACTTCATTCACAGAAGTTCATAAACACAGGTTCAGATTAGATATCTTAAGAAAAAATGCCACAACACAGAAAATATTCTCATGGGAAAAGGTCAATGAAAACTAGTAGGGAATCATGAGCAAAACCTAGCTCTCCATGTAAAGACAGAAACCTAGACTCACCTGCACTTGTGACAGAGTTGTCAGTCACCGCCCTTTTTTCCAGCAAGAAAACACTACATTTTAAAAGCAGAGACACTTTCTACCCAGTGAACTAGGAAAGAGATTGCTTTAAATATTGCATCTTTAGGGGGGAGGACACTACACTTCAACATGATTACAATAAAAACCTAACATTTTTATGTCCCAGACATCTTTGTTTTGCACCTATTATGCTGTGAATTAGGAGCCCTGATGGCGCAGTGGTTCAGTGTTCAGCTATTAACCAAAATGTTGGCGGTTTGAACCCACCAGGCGCACCTTGCGAGAAAGGCATGTGGTTTGCTCCTGTACAGTGCAGTTCTACTCTGCCCTATAGTGTTGCTACAAGTCGAAATCACCTCGATGGCAGTGGGTTTGGCTTGGTTTGGGTTATCTGCCATGAATTCATAGGGAAGGGGTTCCAGCAGCCTGGGCACCTTTCCCTTGGTTCTCACAAGAGTGCTTCTCAGGTTGGGGCAGGCTGGTGCTCACTTGAACCCAGGTACGTTTCTCTTGGGTCCCCTTCTTTTCCTGCTCTTCTTCCTTCAGGCTTTTCTGGAAGCTCTCTTAGCTCTTAGAGTGCTTAATATGCTCACCATGCAAGTTCATTGTCTTGGCAAGAGACTTGCCCTTGTTTGTTCACAGCACTACCCACAGCTTGCTGGGTAACACTGTACACTCTGCCAGTTGAGCTGTGGAAACGTTTGTCAGGCATTCCTTTCTGAGCAGCGCCCATCCCTTGAGGTCTGCAATATCACCTTTCTTGCAGGTCTGCGTGCATGTGGCCAGAGGAACAACTCTGTGTTTTCCAGAAGGTCTCCTCTCCCTCCCATGGTGTTCCTCATTTCAGCAAATTACCGCAAGGTGGAGGTTCTGGCCAAAAGGCCATTTGTCCATTTCCGCTTTACTGCTGGAGCATTGTACTCACACCTCTGGTGAATGGCAATCAGTTTTGGTACTACAATGATGAAAGCGGAAATTATGGTCCAACAATAACTAATAACAACCAATTTCACTTATTTTGGGAACTTACTACATGCTGGGCAAGTTTCTTCTTACATCATTTACAGGTTTAATTCTCACAACAACATCATGAGGTAGGTAGTATTATTACCAAAGGAGCCCTGGTGGCACAGTGGTTAAGTGCTTGGCTGCTAACCATAAGGTCAAGAGTTCGAACTCACTAGCTGCTCCACAGGGGCAGTCCGTTTCTGTAAGGATTCACAGTCTTAGGAGCTCTATGGGGCTGTCCTACTCTGTCCTATAGTGCCTCCGAGCAAGAATTGCCTTTACAGCAATGAGTTTTTTTTTTTTTTTTAGGTATTATTACCATTTAACAGATGAGGAAACTGAGTCTCAGAGTTGAATTCACTACCTACTAAGTGCTGAAGCTAGGGTTGGAACTTACATTCATCTGGTGCTGGACACTTTGCTCCTGGTCACTAGCCCACGGTGTCTTTACAATGTGTGTGTATCACAACTGTCAAGCCCATGGTGGGAAATATTTATATCTGCATCCCAGCTTGTGGCTCAGTGTCAGCACTTGGTAAAGAACCAGTGAGGAAGAGGAACCAGAGAAAACTATCTGGAAGCAAGATCCTTGCAGACTGGTGTTGACAAGGTCCTGGCCAGTTACGCCCCTTGAAAACACTTCCTTTGGTTAGAATTGTTGGTTGCTGAGAACGTGACACCTGTGCTATCTGGCAAACATACTCGTATCACCGTTGTGCTCAGGGTGGTCTTTCCTCAACCAGCCAATTGCACATACAGCCTTGGCCAAGCTCAGAAGTAATACAACCCATTTCTCCCCCATTTCCTGTCCTGGCCTGGTGGCGGATGCAATTCTGCCCATGCATTATTGATAGACCCCGAGCTTGCCAAGCTTGCTGGTGAGGGAGTGTGTGTGTGTGTGTGTGTTTGAGACAGAAGGGGGAGCAGCCAAAGAGGTGGTCAAGGATGGTACCTCTCACCGCTCAGAACCCTGTTTGATTGAGAACTTTTTCTGCTGGATTCCAAATCACTTCCTACATGGCTGCAGAATGGGGGAGACTGAGGCAGCTTTGAGGTTCAGTGAGTAGAAGCCAGGTGATTCATCTTTATGTAACGTGCTTTCAAAGGTCCACTTCTGCAGTGTCGTCCTTCACACCTTCTCACTTGGCCCTACATCATCTAGATACAGCTTTGTGGCTCTCTGTCTTGACATTCCCCTCTGGCTCCCTGGCCCCCCTGCCTGTCTCCCCCCTTAATGCTCACAGGTCCTACTGGAAGATTCAACCACTTACAGTTGTTGAGTGATTAAATATTTATAGCCAGGGCAGTGAGTGAGGTGTTGAATAATACATGCCGAGGCTGAAGCAGCCTTAGATAATTTCTGCAGAGTTCTTCATCCATAGCCCCTCTTTGATTCCAAGGAGGGGGGAAAAAACTTTAATTAACTATTTTTGAGGGGGGGCAGCTGTGACAGTCGATACTGCTTCATCAATGTTTTGTTCATGACTTACTGTCCTCCCATAGGGCCCATTCTTCCATCCACCCCCCGCCCTCTGCCACTCCCGCAGAAGTAGAGACCACATGACGGATGGACACTCAAAGCAAATACTTTTTTTTTTCTTTTCCTCATGACCTTGCCTTAGACAACTTGCACTGGCTTCCTCACTATTGTGTTTTGTCTTACCCTTCACCAAAGTTGACTTATCTATTGTCTATTTAATGTTTTTCCATCCCCACCTCTCCCCTGCCTCGTAACCATCAAAGATTGTTTCTTTTTGTGCGTAAATCTTTTCATGAGTTTCTATAGCAGTGGTCTCATGTAATATTTGTCTTTTTGTGATTGGTTTATTTCAGTCAGCATAATGCCCTCCAGATTCATCCATGCTATGAGATGCTTCACAGATTCATCATTGATCTTTATTGTTGTGTCGTACTCCATGGTGCGTATGTACCATAGTTTGTTTATCCATTCATCTGTTGATGGGCATCTAGGTTGTTTCCATCTTTTTGTCATTGTGAACAATGTTGCAATGAACATGGATGTGCATATGTCTAGTCATGTGACTACTCTTATTTCTCTAGGATGTATTCCTAGGAGTGGCATTGCTAAATAATACACTATTTCGCTTTCTAAGGAAGCGCCATACCATTTTCCAAAACTGTTGTGCCATTTTGCATTTCCACCAGTATTTTTTTTTAACTCAAATACGAAGGCCACAAATTCATACTAGCCATTTTTGGAAACAGAAGAAAGTTTTTGAAGCTCACAACAATTGAAACAGAACTTCCTTTTCAAGGACCTATGAGAAGCATCATAGGTCCCTGGGTGGTGCAAATGGTGAACTCACTCAGCTGCTCATAGAAAGGTTGGATGTTCAAGTCCACCTAGAGACACCTCAGAAGAAAAGCCTGGTAACCTACTTCTGAAAAATCAGCTGTTGAAAACCTTGCAGAGCATAGTTCCACCATTACACACACAGGGTTCCATGAGTAGGTACAGATTTGAGGGCATTTACTCTAACATTTTATACATTTCAGGTAAGTCCCCAACTTAACATGCGGTTCCGTTCCCAAGACTTCGCCTAAGTCTTTACCGAGCTTTACTTGGTAGTTGTTGTTGTTTTGTACTGTCTAGTCAATTCTGACTCATAGCGACCCTATCTACAACAAAAGGAAATGTTACCTGGTCCTGCACCATCCTCACAATTGTTGCTAAGTTTGAGCTCATAGTTTCAGCGACTGTGTCAATCCATCTCATTGAGGGTCTTCCTTTTTTACACTGACCCTCTGCTTTACCAAGCATGATGTCCTTCTCCAGGGACTGGTCCCTCCTGATAATATGTCCAAAGTATGTGAGACAAAGTCTCTGAAGCCTCACTTCCAAGGAGCACTCTGGTTGTACATCTTCCAAAACAGACTTATTAGTTCTTCTGGGAGTCCATGGTATATTCAATATTCTTTGCCTATGCCATAATTCAAAGGCATCAATTCTTCTGCCATCTTCCTCATGCACGTGAGACGATTGAAAATATCATGCTTTTGGTCAGACGCACCTTAGTCCTCAAGGTGACATCTTCAGTTTTTAACACTTTAAAGAAGTCTTTTGCAGCAGATTTGCCCAGTGCAATATGTCCTTTGGTTTCTTGACTGCTGCTTCCATGGCATTGATTGTGGATCCAAGTAAAACGAAATCCTTGACAGTATTTTCTCCATTTATCACAATGTTGCTAATTGGTCCAGTTGTAAGATTTTTTTTTGTTTTCTTTATGCTGACATGTAATCCATACTGAAGACTGTAGTCTTTGATCTTCATCAGTAAGTACTTCAAGTCCTCTTTGCTTTCAGCAAGCAAGGTTGTTAATGAGTCTTCTTCCAATCCTAATGCCATGCTCTTCTTCATATAGTCCTGCTTCTTGGATTATTTGCTCAGCATACAGATTGAGTAAGTATGGTGAAATGATACAACCCTGACACACATTTCCTGATTTTAAACCATGCAGTATACCCTTGTTCTGTTTGAACTACTGCCTCTTGGTCTATGTACAGGTTCCCTATGAGCACAATTAAGTGTTCTGGAATTCCCATTCTTCCCAAAGTTACCCATAATTTGTTATGATTCACTCAGTTGACTACTTTTGCATAGTCAATAAAATACAGGTTAATGTCTTTCTGGTATTCTCTGATTTCAGTCAAGGTCCATCTGACATCAGCAATGGTATGCGTCACTCCATTTCCACTTCTGAATCCAGCTGGAATTTCTGGTAGTTCCCTGTCAATGTACTGCAGCAACCATTTTTGAATTATCTTCAGCAAAATTTTATTTGCATGCAATATTGATAATACTGTTTGATAACTTCCGCATTATGTTGTATCACATTTCTTTGGAATGAGCATAAATATGGATCTCTTACAGTCAGCTGGCCAGGTAGCAGTCTTTCAAATTTCTTGGCATAGAAGAGTGAGCATATCTAGGGCTGCATCTATTTGTTGAAACATGTCAATTACTGGAGGCTTATTTTTCACCAATGCCTTCAGTGCAGCTTAGACTTCTTTCAATACCATTGGTTCTTGATCATAAACTGCCTCCTGAAATGATTGAACACTGACCAAATTTTTTTTTTTTATACAGTGACTTCATGTATTCCTTCCATCTTCTTTTGATACTTCTAGCGTCATTCAGTGCTTTGTCCATAGAATCCTTCAAAACTGCAACTCAAGGATAGGATTTTTTCTTCAGTTCATTCAGCTTGAGAAATGTCAAGAGTATTTTTCCCTTTTTGTTTTCTAACTCCAGGTCTCTGCACGTTTCATTATAATATTTTCTCTGTCACTCAAGCTGACTTTCTCTTCAGATCTTTTACTTAACCTTTTCTTCCATTTGCTTTAGCTACTCTACATTCAACAGCAAGTCTCAGAGTGTCTTCTGACATCTGTTTTGGTCTTTATTTCCTGTTTTTTTTAATGGCCTTTTCTTTTCTTCATGTATGATGTCCTTAATGTCATCCCACAACTCATCTGCTCTTCAGTCATTAGTACTCAGTGCATCCAATCTATATTTCAGATGGTTTCCAAATTCAGGTGGTATATATTCAAGGTTGTATTTTGGTTCTCCTGGACTTGTTTTAATTTTCTTCAACTTCAACTTAAAAATTCATATGAGCAATAGATGGTCTCTTCCACAGTCAGCCCCTGGCCTTGTTCAGACTGATGACACTGAGCTTCTCTGTCGTCTCTTCCCACAGATATTGTCAATTTGATTCTTGTGTTTTCCATCTGGTGAGGCCCATGTGCATAGTCGCCATTTATGTTGTTGAAAAAAGTATTTGCAATGAAGAAATTGGTCTTCAAAATTCTATCATGTGATCTCTGATGTCATTTCTATCTCTAAGGCCATATTTTCCAACAACAGATTCTTCTTTGTTTCCAACTTTCCCATTTCAATCACCGGTAATTATCAATGCATCTTGATTGCATGTTTGATCAATTTCAGACTGAAGAAGTTGATAAACGTCTTCAGTGTCCTCATGTTTGGCATTAGCGGTTGGTGCATAAATACAAATAATAGTCAAATTAACTGGTCTTCCCTGTAGGCATATGGATATTTTCCTATCACTGACAGTGTTGTACTTCAGGATAGATTTTGAAATGATCCTTTTGACAATTAATGGCCATTCTTCTTCAATGTGTCATTCCTAGCATAGTAGGCCATATGATTCTCTGATTCAAACTGGTCAATACTAGTCCGTTTCAGGTCACTAATACCTAGGATATCGATCTTTATGCATTCCATTTTATTTTTTGACAATTTTACTAGATTTATACTTCATATAGTCCACGTTCTGATTATTAGTGGATGTTTGTAGCTATTTCTTCCCATTTTGAGTCACAGCACATCAGCAAATGAAGTTCCCAAAGTTTACTCCATTCATGTCATTGAGGTCTGCTTTATTTTGAGGAGGCAGCTCTTCATATTTTGAGTGCCGTCCAACCTGAGGGTCTTATCTTCTGGCACTATATCAGACAATGTTCCATGGCTATTCATAAGATTTTCTCTGGGCAATTTTCTCAGAAGTAGTCCACCAGGTAGTTCATTATAGCCTGTCTTAATCCGGAAGGTCAGTGGAAACCTGTCCACCATGGGTGACTCTGCTGGCATTTGAGATATCACTGACATAGTTTCCAGAATTATAGTAAAATTCAAGCCACCACAGTAGGACAAACTGATAGATGTGTCATGGTCGCCCCAACCTAGGTAATGATAATATCAAAAATATGTATTTTTTCATGTTAGGGGCATTCTCCCTAAATAAAAGTGAGCAGATAAAACAAACAAAAAATCCCATCCCTTCTTCTCTTCTTTAATGCAAAAAGAAGATTAAATTGATAAGTGGAGCCAGAGACATGGGCATTCATACTTACCTGTCACTTTTTGTATGAATTCAGGTGGAGAATAAGCCTTTTTTTTCTTCCAATAGAATAGAGCCAGGTTTCACGTGTTCACGAAGTGGGTCCATATTCTATCGTATGCCATATTCCATCAGGTTTTCAACAACCTCATGTTCTCATCCTTTCCCGTTTTCCCCTTGGGAACACCAGTGCATCTTTTGGGAAGCTGAGATGGCATCTTAGGTAATTGATAAGTGGGCAACCTGTCGGGGCACAAGCTTCTATTTCTTCAACATTTTGCTTTGTATCTGGACAGAGAAGTTACTCATCTTGGTATTAAAAAAAAGTCACCTCCCAGACCCCTTGAGGCAGAACATCAAAAAGTTAATAGGACATGTGTCTGGTGTGCAGTAAGTAAAGATCCCCTTAACGAAAGCTTCCCGATCCCCCTGCTCAAAATTACAGCCGTCTCCACCTCCCACCTCCAGCACTTTCAAATGCCCTACATTGCTGCCTTTTTTTCCCACAGCCCTTACCACCCTCAAACACACTATATGAATGGTTTAATTATTATGTCTATTGTTTGTTGTTTGTCTTTCCCATTAACATGGAAACTCCAAGAAGCAGACACCTCTGTTTGTTTTATTCACTGACACAGTGGCAGCAACAACGGAAGCAAACATGCTTACTATTGTGAGGATGGCACAGGACTAGTCAGTGTTTTGTTCTGCTTATATAAGGTCGCTATGAGTATCCCGTGGATCAAGGCAAGTTGGGTCACACAGCAGGAGAACTAAACTGTGCCGAATTAACCTGTGCAAAGAGTCATTTCTCAGCAAACATGGTGCCTTAGTGTTCTTGGGCTGCTGTAACAGAAATACCAGAAGTGGGTGGCTTTAAAGAATAGAAATGTGTTTTCTCACAGTTCGGGGAGCCTAGAAGTCTGAATTCAGGGTGTTGGCTCTAGGGGAAGATCCTCGTAGGTAGCCCAGGGTTTCCTTCGTTGCATTTGTCTTTCTCCTCTGTGTCTGTTCTTGTTAGGAGCTATCAAGTCAGCTACGACTTGACTCACGGTGACTCTATGTACAACAGAACCAAACACTGCCTGGCCCTGCATTATCCTCACAATAATAGATGTGTGTGAGTTTGTTGTGGCAGCCACTGTGTCCATTCATCTTATGCAGATTCCTCTTCTTTTTCACTGACCCTCTACTTGACCAAGCATGATGTTCTTCTCCAGGGATTGGTTCTTCCTGATGATGTGTCCAAAGTAAGCAAGACAAAGTCACACCATCCCTGCTTCTAAGGAGTATTTTGGCTACACTCTTTCCAAGACAGAATTGTTCCTTCTTCTAGCAGTCTATGGTATATTCAATATTGTTCACCAACACCGTAATTCAAATGCATGGATTCTTCTTCAGTCTTCCTTATTCGTTATCCAGCTTTTGCATGCATGTGAGGCAATTGAAAATACATGAGTTGGGTCAGGTGCGTCTTAGTCCTCAAAGTGACATCTTTGTTTTTTAACACTTTAAAGAGGTCTTTTATAGCAGATTTGCCTGCTGCAATACTTTGGCTTCTCGACTGCTGCTCCCATGAGTGTTGTTTGTGGGTTCAAGTAAAATGAAATCCTTGACAACTTCAGTGTATTCTCTGTTTATCATGATGTTAATTATTGGTCTAATTGTAAGGGTTTTTACTTTCTTTATGTTCAAGTGTAATCATACCGAAGGCTGTATATAGTCTTTTATCTTGACTAGTAAGTGCTTCAAGTCATCCTCATTTTTGGCAAGCAAAGTTGTGTCACCTGCTTACCACAGGTTTTTAATTAGTCTTCCTCCAATCCTGATGCCATATTCTTCTCATATAGTCCAGCTTCTCAGATTATTTGCTCAGCAATAAATAAGGTAAAAGATATAACCCTGCTGCACACCTTTTCCAGTTTTGAACTATTCTGTATCCCCTTGTTTTGTTCAAAGAACTGCCTAATGATCTATGTACAGGTTCTGTATGAGCACAATTAAGTGCTCTAAATTCCCATTCTTTATAATGTTATCCATAACTTGTAATGATCCACACAGTCGAATGCCTTTACATAGGTAATAAAACACAGGTAAATATTTTTCTGGTATTCTCTGCTTTCAGCCAAGATCTACCTTGCCTAATTTATGTCTATTCTGCTGTTTTTATATCTCAGAAGTGATTAGGTTTAGGAGGCACCCTACACCAACATGGTCTCATTAACATAAGAAGGAAAATCCTATTTCCTAGAAAGATCACATGCACAAGTATAGGGGTTAGCATTCCAATTCAATTCAATCCATAGCACACGGATGAGCAATTATCACAGAGACACGGTGATGGGCAGCCAGGATAAGTAAGCAAAGACCAGTGCAGAGAAGAGCTGTCAAGTGTGTTCCTAAGGCTCAGGAACCTTACAGAGTAAGGACTTGCCAGCACCACTACTGTGAGATAGAGACCATTGATAGATTATGGCTGCAAAACCTGAGAGTCAGAAAGATCACATCATATGCTCCAGTCCACACAGCACATCATAACCCAGGTCTTGGATGTTAACATGCCTGCGTGCCATGCTGTCTTGAGACGATGAAATGGTAACGATGAAGAGAGGTGGAAGACAAGAGTGAGGAATGGATGGTGACAGGAGGCCCGCCTTTATGACCTGTGGGGAAGTACTTTAGAAACAGTGCCAGGTTGCTGCTCCAGTGAGGGCTGTGTGCTCCCTGTTATCAGGAGCTCTGTCCACAAAGGCTCTTGGCTGTTAGTTAACCTGTAGGAGATAATAAACCCAAGATATCACACATGAAAAATCAATACGAAGGTCAAAGCTGCAGCTTGCCTGGGAAGAGCCATTTTTTTCAAGCGCAGGCTGCTGGCTGCATAGCGGTATTTCTAAGGCCTGCTCTTGCCCTTGGGTGCTGAGAGCAATAGCCCACATGCCCTGCCCACAGCAAGGCAAAGCACACATTGGAAACGGCTCTGTATTACTACTTTTTTACTCCTTTACTGTTTTACTCCTTTCACGATGAGGGAAAGAGAGTAATTGCTAAGTCACTGAAGGCTGCAGAGGTTTATCACCAGCTTCCAAACCTTGCTGATAAGTTCAGGACATCCTGATCCCAACAGAGACCACTGCAGAGCATTAAGCAGGAAGCCCAGGAAGGTGGGTGAGTGTGGGGTGGGAGTCGGCACCAGGTAAAGTTGACATATGCCTCTCTGGGAGATTAATCCTTCCTGTAGTCCACTGTAACAGTCATAAAAGGCCTGCAATTCATTTCTTCCCTGATAATGGAGGAGACAATTAGTAATTACTGGATTTATGGTGTTTGTTGTGTTAACTCAACCAGTAAAGTATCAAGCAAAATTGTGCTTGGAGGCACTCTTGTTGTACAGCAATATAATCACAACTTTAAAAAAGAAATCTGCTGGGCTGAGTGCCACAGACATTTATAAACAGGGGAGATTACAGACTGAGACAGACTAGGAAGAAAGACCTCGTGACATACTTCTAAAAATGAGCCAGTGAAACCCCTAGAATCACGTAAGTCTGATCTGCAACCACCATGGGGTTGACACAGGGCCAGACAGGATTTCTTCCCATTGTGCGTGGGGTCACCGTGAACCCAGGCCTAACTTCATGGTAGCTAAAAACAACAACAACAATGTGTTAACTAGAAATAAAGTTCTTAAATGACTGATATTTCAGCTCAAACAAATAAATCTGTTCCCATCTAGTTGATTTCCACTTGTAGTGACCCTATTGGACAAAGTAGAACTGCCCCATAGGGCTTCCAAGGAGTAGCTGGTGGATTTGAACTGCCGACCTGTTGATCAGGAGCCGAGCTCTTAACCACTACGCCACCAGGGTTTCCTATTTCAGCTCAAATATTATTTTTATTTATTTGCTTATCTACCTATCTATCCTATCTGTCTGTCTGTCTATCTATCTCTATCTATCTCTCTATCTCTCTATCTTTCTATCTCTCTATCTCTCTATTTACCAATCAATATTATCTGTTGAAAATGAGTCACAATTCTCAACGCACTCTGGCCCAACTTTGTGGAAAGACTCAACAAATTCTCATGAAGAATAAGGATGCGACCTGGTAATAGAATATTTGTATTTCAAATGCATATTACCACCTATACAATGCCACAACAGAAATTCTTCACTTAAACTGAAAAAATAAATCACTAATATGGTCTTTAGACAGTGTTTGAAAATATTTTTGAGACTTTATTAAGATGCTTTTATTGGGTCCCTTAACTTAAGAAGATTAGCTTATATAACTTGGTGGAATGAAACTGAACACTACCGCTACTGTTTTCTATGCATGTTGCTTTTGTGTCTTCTCAGCTCATTCCACTCCACATTCTCCATTTGTGGAGAAGGCCATTTCATGGAAGGTCACTCCTTGTTTTCCTTCCAGGGTTTCAGCATGGTGGGCCTCAAGAGTCCTCTATTTTTTAATAAGCGTAATCTGGCTCCCAAAATTTCATGTCCCTCCCTCAAGATCCAAGTGAGAAATATGAACTCAATTTAGAATCAAGTAAATTTCTCAAGGTTAAATACTCATAATGACACCCTTCGGGCATATCCATTTTTTTTTTTCTTTCATTGAAGCTGGAAATTCCAAATTTTTCAAGGTCAGATTGAAGTCGCACTTTGTACAATTCATTTGTTTGAAAGTAAAAATTGTGACCATTATTTTTTGAAAAACAGTGAGAACAGAACAATAAGAAATAAGGAATGGTAGCTGATTTATTAAATGTCAAACTGACCCAAAATGATGGTGATATATTCCTCCTACTGCTTTACATGGCTAAACATTTCTGGGGAACTGTTTAAACAATCGGCTTTCACTGGCCTTGGTTCAGGGTCCTCAGGGGCCCACGAACTTGGCTGTTAAAGCCATTATGTACTGACTTTGACCTGTAGGATAAGTTGTGTTAAGAAACAATACAGAAATGCATTAACAAATGTGTCTATCAAATAGCCAGAGTCTGTTCATAACCAAAGCGTCAATAAAACATAGGTCTCTTAGTAGGTTGCCCTTCATATGTGGGTCAAAGAAAGTAGTCTTGGACTTAAGCTCAGAAGACTTAGGTTTTATGTATTAAGTTTCTCCACTTCTTAGTAACCATGTGGTTTGGGGCACATGGCTTAGAGTCTATAAACCTCAGTGTACTCTTCAGTACATAAAGGTAATAATGACATCTACCCTGTCTACACGAGCACCTGGGTAGTGGAAGTGGTTGATGTGCTTAACTGTTAACAGGAACGTTGGTGGTTCTAGTCCACCCAGAGATACTTCAGAAGAAAAGTCTGGTGATCTACTTACAAAAAAAAACAGCCATCGATTGAGCACATTTCCACTCTCATATATGTGGGGTGACCATAAGTCAGAACTGATTCTACAGCAACTTTCTTTTTTTTTTTTTGGTTTACCATGTCTATGGCATAAAGAGAGGCTCATGTAAAAATGTCCCTTTTTAAGATGCAATGTCCATTCCTAGCTGCTAGAAGTTAAATCTTATTTCTCAAGGAAGACAGTAAAGATCAACATAAGAAGTTCAAACTTAATCACCAGTTGAGACAATGAAAAGTGGACAACGTTGGGTTATCCCCCAGGCAGGTTCCAATAACGTTGCTTGGCCGCGAATGGTTAAATTAAGTCTTGGTGTTTCATTAATCTCTAATTATGAAGAGAAGCCACTGGGTTATTTCCTGAATAAAGGAGACTAAGGAACAGACTTGACACTCAAAAATGATAAACATCAAGGGGGACCAAAACTTGGTGCTTCTTCTTGAATACATGTGTGATCTCACTTTAGCTCTTGCAACAACCCTGTGAGGTGCACGTAACAAAATGGAGAAGCTGAGAATGTTTGAGTTTCGAAGGTCAGGCACCTAGCCAATTTCAAATGTGAGCCACTGAATCTAGTTCAGCTGTCACTATGATGCCATCTTCATGGTTCTGTGTCTTGGAATTTCAGTCAGTACTCTGGACTTCCAGGTTACCTAATGTTGATGTTACAGGACTCCAGAGTTCATCAGTTGTCTACCTCTCAACTAGAGTGAAGCTCCAGCTCAAAGGTCCTCTCAAACTTTCATTTGACTATAACAGAGGACATGGAAGTGTTTTTAATGAAAGTTGTTTTTCTGCGATGGTTAAGAACATGAGCTTTGGGATTAGGGGAACTCGATTTGGATCCGTGCTTTGCCCTTGTCCATCATTCTACCCTGGGTGAGTTATTTAAGCCCATGAGCTTCAATTAAACCAGTTGTTGTTGAGTCGATTCCAGCTCATGGAAACTCTTATTTGTATCAGAGTAGAACTGTGCTCTATAGGGTTCTTAATAGCTTATTTTTCAAAAGTAGACCTCCAGAACTTTCTTTTAACGTGCCTCTGGGTAGACTCGAACCTCCAGCCTTCCAGTTAGCAGTTAAATGGATTAATCGTTTGCCCCTCCCAGGGAATTACCCCACAAAAATGATGAGTGAAAATGCATGGAAAGTGCTTTAAACAGTTCCTGGAATATAGTTTTGTTGTTGTTGCTGTGTGCCATCAAGTAGATTCTGACTCACAGTGACTCTATTTGGCAGAAACCCACAGGGTTTCCTAGACTATAATCTTTATGGAAGCAGATGGTCAGTTCTTTCTCCTATGGAACCACAGGTAAGTTCAAAACCAGTTTGTTCTATAAACCTTCATCTAAGGTACAAATAATAATAATACTTTTATAATAATTTTTGAGCACTCTCTATGTTCCAGAATGATAAGTGCTCAAAAATATTATAAAAGTACTATTTTTTTATTGTACTTTAGACAAAATTTTACAGAACAAACTAATTTCTTATCAGTTAGTACATACATTGTTCTATGACATTGGTTAACAACCCCACGACATGTCAACACTTTCCCTTCTCAACCTTGGGTTCCCCATTACCAGCTTCCCTGTTCCCTCCTGCCTTCCAGTCCCTGCCCCAGGACTGGTGTGCCCCTTTAGTCTTGTTTTGTTCCATGGGCCTGTTCAATATTTGGCTGAAGGGTGAACCTCAGGAATGACCTCATTACTGAGCCGAAAGTGTGTCTGGGGGGCCATGCTCTCAGGGTTTCTCCAGTTTCTGTCAAGCCAACAAGTCTGGTCTTTCTTTTTGAGTTAAAATTTTGTTTTACGTTTTTCTCCAGCTCTGTCTGGGACCCTCTATTGTGATCCCTGTCAGAGCAGTCAGTGGTGGTAGCCAGGCACCATCTCATTGTTCTGGACTCAGTCTGGTGGAGGCCATGGCAGATGTGGTCCATTAGTCCTTTGGATTAATCTTTCCCTTTATTTATTTATTTTATTTTTTTGGTATCTTTAGTTTTCTTTATTCTTCCTTGCTCCCAAAGGGGTGAGACCAGTAGAATATCCTAGATTGGCTGCTCACAGGCTTTTAAAACCCCAGACACTACTCAACAAAGTAGAATATAGAACATACAGTTTATAAACTATGTTACGCCAGTTAAGCTAAACATTCCCCGAGATCATGGTCCCCACAGCCCTCAGCCCAGCAATTCGGACCCTCAGAAGGTTTGGATGTGTCTATGGAGCAACCATGACCTTGCCTTGTACAGGTTCTGCTGGCTTTCCCGGTATTGTGTACTCTATTACCCTTCATAAAATTATTAGTTTTTAGGTAATAGGAAAGATGACTTTAGGCACTAAGCTACAAAATTAGAAGAGTTGATTTGAATAAAATGCTTTTAATTTTCTTTGTACAGAATAGTTATAGCAAGTTAACTTATATAGTCATGCATCACTTAGTGTCCACAATACCTTCTATGAAATAGGACTTTCTGTGATTTGGACGTTGTACAAACAAGGGCACCCATGGGACTGCAGCTTCTCCTCTTGGCGTTGAAGCACCAGATCCCTGTGCCCAAGCAGTGCCCACGGCTACATATGGGTAATGGTGGCCACTCTCCTTTTCTGGGGTGGCAATCCCAGACAGGGACTGGGGGTTATTCTGCCTGCAGTCCTGCTGCCTTCATGTCCTTATGAACTAACTAAACTCACACCACGGAGCCCATGGACCTGGGGTGAAGGGGCCTTCTGTCGTGCATGAGCTTCAGTTCTGCCTTTGGAGCCTTAAAGGATGGTGGGATCATGGCGCCCAACCCATTCCTTGTGCAGACAAAGGAGACCCAGGGAGGTACTTTGTCACGCAACGCACTCATGACAGTACAAAGATTAGAAACCCAGACCTCTTATTATTCATTGCTCTGTAGGGAATAAAGTAAAGAATATAACCTTAGGAGACCACAGACATATATGCGGTCAAACGTTGCCCTAGCAGAAGTGATATTGTGCATGACTGTACCTTGTATCCTTCACGTTGTTCAGCTGATTGACATAGCACAAAGTATTTAGGTGACTTTGCAAGGCTTTTATGTACAAAATCCTGTAACAGAATCGTATTAGAACCAGGCTCCAGATGTCTATCCCAGGTTCCTCTTGGCTGAACTAGGTCAACTTTACGGCCTGGGGGCTTAGGGAATCCCCTCTAATCATCTGTATTTTCCCTCTGCCCTTACATTATAGTCCTTTGGTGGCTTCATTTTATGCTGTCTAACCCCAGGCCCTCAAATAGTCACTTTTGCTTTGTTGGCATAAATATGGTTTCCAGCAAATTACAGCAAAGCCTAGAGAAGTTGAGAAGGAAAAAGGTTAAAAGCAGATTTTTCTTCTTTGAAATTTTATATGCTGAAATGCAAAATTCATTGTCAAAAAAGTAACACTTTTAAGGGGCCTCCGACATCAAATGTCCTAAAAATAGCACAGGAACAGGTAACTGTGAATGCCGCGCTAGCAGGACTCCAGTGCCCATTAGCAGGAGCTGTGCACTTCCATCTCCATGTTCACAAACATACCTTGTCCCATGGGAACAAGGCCACATTGGGGTCTTGCTCATTCAGAATTGGGGACCAGCTGATCCCCAATTATACATGTTGACAGAAAAGCTGGAAAAGGAATGGAGGAGCCTGTGTCAGGTTGCCTCCTGGACTCAGTAAAAATAACTTTCTCCCCTGAGCTTTGCACGGAAGGAAACTTGTGCAAATGATGAATTTTCATGCCCTTTTTTTTTTTGTACCTAAATGAGAAAAACATCCCCAGTCCAATCTGATGACTGTACGTGCATGTCTGTGTGTGTCTGTGTGTGTGTCTGTGCATGTGAGTTAGTTTGTACAACCCTGTGTGAATGGGTTGTGTGTGTATATGTGTATGTGTGTGACTATGTATACACATATGGGTTAGTGTGTATGTGAGTGTTGTGATTTGTCTGTGCGGGTGTCTGCATGATTGTGTGTGTGTGTTTATGTGTGATTGTATGTATGCATGTGTGTATTGCACATGTGTGTTGTGATTTGTATGTATGTGTACATATGTATGTGATTGTGTACGTGTGTATATGAGTGCATTGCATGTGCGTGTGGTGTATGTGAGAGTCTTTGTATACTTGTGAGCGTGTGTATATACTTGTATGTGGTTGTATGCCTATGTGAATGTGTACTTGTGTGTTGTGATTCATGTGTATGTATGCGTATGTATGTGATTGTGTATGTATGCTTAGGGGTGTGTGTGTGTGTGTGAATAGCAAGGAAGGGCAGTAGCAATGATGCTAAGTAGAAGCGCCGAGAATAGTCTTTTGGAAAAAAATTTCCCAAATGCAAAGCATGGGTAAAATTGTTCAAGCAGACTTTAACCTCTCAGCCATGGTCTCCCAGGTCGTTTCACACTGAAAAGACGGTGTGGAGGAGCAGTGAGACCAGCCTTTACTGAGTACTTACTGTACTGTGCACTGAAGCTCCCTTAATCCTCACAACCACCCAATGAATTAGCCTCCCAAGCCCCATTGGACAGGAGAGGCCATTGAGGTCCAATCACAAAGCTGAAAATGATAAAATCAGGAATAAAACTCTAACCGCCATCAGTTGTTCACACCTTTGAATCAACATCTGAGAGCTACAAAGGTCACAAAAGTCATCTGTAGTTCCTTTTCCAGTGCCCCCGTGGGGAAGTCACTGCACAGTGTGAAGTCCTCCCAGGATGGAGACACCACTGTTGACTCCATAGGAGCACTGGCTGATCAAACTCCTCACCCTGGACCAAAACCCACCTCCCTGTTCTGCTATTCTGAATCTGATGGTTAATTTCATGTGTCAACTTGGCTGGACTATGGTGTCCAGTTCTTCAGTCAAACACTAGTCTAGGTGCTGTTATGAAGTAGTTACATGTGATTAGATCAGATGGCTTTAAGTAAAGTAGATCACTCTCTATAATGTGGGATGGACTTATCCAATCAGTTGAAGACCTTAAGAGCAAAAAGGCAGTTCCCTGTAGGGTGTGTTCTGCCTTCAGACTATAAATAGACATCTTGCCAGAACTCTTCTCATCACTTTACCTACATATTTTGAGACAGAAGACTGCAGGTATTTTCAGCCTGTCACTTGACCTGCAAATTTTGGACTTCCCAGTCCTTCTCAATCATGTGAAACCATTCCTTAAAATAAATCTCTTTCTTTCTCTGAATAGGCTATGGACAAATGGACGGACGGGTGGATGGGTGGGTGGGTAAGTAGGTAAGTAGGCAGGTAGATTGATAGATACATCCATCCATATGTACATACATAGGTAGATAGATAGATAGACAGATGATAGGTAGGGAGGCAGGTAGATGATAGACAGACAGACAGACAGACAGACAGACAGACAGACAGACAGACAGACAGACAGACAGACAGACAGACAGACAGATAGATAGATAGATAGATAGATAGATAGATAGATAGATAGATAGATAGATAGATAGATAGATAGATAGATAGATAGATAGACAGATTAAATAGATAGATAGACAGACAGACAGATAGAGAGAGAGAGAGAGAGAGATGATAGATAGATGGAAGAATGCTTGGATGGATGGGGATGGTATAGATATATACATATCTTACCTGTTCTGTTTCTCTAGAGAGCCCTAAGACACTGAGTCACACAGGGTATATCTATTAGTTACAAAAAAGGCAGGTCTTCCATTCATCCATCAACTCAATATTTATTGAGCCCCTGTTATGTGCTAGATCCTGAGGGAGGCTCTAGGAATATAGCCATGAACAAACCAGACATGGTTCCTTCCTTCATGAATTTTCATCATTCACTATTTCAAGGTAAATCTAGGTAGTGACCACAGCATGGACTCAGGCTTGCTCAACAAGACAGGGATCTACTAATGGGGTAAGAACCTCTCAAATTAAAGATAAATCTCAGTTGTCAGAATATGCAGTCGAAGTTGTCTAATGGTTGAACTAGATTTCTCAAAACCTTACCAGTGAGGTTGGGCTTGATTGTAGCCCTGAGGACTAATTGGGGCTGAGCCCACAGGGAAACTGACGTGAGGCCCAACTTATAAGGAGAGGAGGAGAACCCAAGGCTGTGAGTCAGGTCCACTTTGCAAAGTATTTTTTATTCATTGAGCTACTCCCTCTTTGTCCACTTCATCCTCTCCAGTACTGGGTTTAGACGTGGTTTCCACTGCTGTGAAGTACTGTGTGAAGATTGAGGGTAAGTGGGATTGGACCTGGAATCCTAGCTCTCACCCTAGAGTGCAGTGATTTAGTCTTGACTCTATTAGATTTCCATCACTGTGGAGTGCTGGGGAAAATTAAGGATGAATGGGATTGGATGTGAGATCTTCGTTGTCATCCTAGAGTGCAATGACTTATTTTTGACCCAATGCCTTCCCCAAAGGCTCTGACTAATCTTCTATCCAAGCTAGACTAATCTAGAGACACTCTTATCTGTATCCAGAGGTTACAAATACTAGGAGACCAGAAGACTGAAGTCCTATCTAGATGTCCCTGCAGCAGATACCCTTCCTAGTGGGGAAGAGCTTGTCCATGGCTGATGCCCTTTGGGGGAAGAGGTAATTAATCTAATTAAGCAATTAAGCTTAATTAAACAATTAAGCAATTAAGAGCAGAAAGAAGCCCTGGCCAATGACAGAGGAATAGCCTTTCTGATGTTGGGGAGACACGTGAGAGAGAAAAGATTTGTTTTGAGCCTTGAGAAGCACAAGAGTGTCCCCCCAGCATGGGTAGAACCTATAAATGTGCCCTCCTGGGAGGCAAATATTCAGATCCACTACCTCGCTATTCCCAGGTTGTGCTTTTTTCCCAAAAGAATCAGATTATGATGGACTCTGACCTTGTAGTATTGCTTCTCCCTTTGCAGTATCTTCCAAATGGGATCTTCTCTGCACCCTCAAGTCCCCGCATTTCCACTATTGTTATCATCACTTCCATGGGCTGTGTCAACAGACCCTGAAGCAGACTCCCTCTTCCCAGCTCCATTGCACTATCCAGAATGTTCCACACCACTATCTGCAAGCAATTGACCTTCAGCCAAGCCTTCTGCTAATCACAATCCTGGCCCAGAGCCCCAGTCCCTCTAACTTAATTACACATAGCTCATTTCATTTGGGAGCATAATTAGTTCTAGCATCTACTCTCATTGTAGTTCATGTGGGGTTGGAAGGAGGTGTTCAACATCAGCAAGGCGCAGGGGACCCATGGAGAACAACAGGTGGAAGCCTTGGTAAGAGCTTGATGATTGAATGAGGTGTGGAGTAATGCCAATATTCCTGCAGCCTTCTATTGACCCACTCAACAAACTTTTGTTAAAAAAAAAAAAAAAATTTTTTTTTTTTTTTTTGTTAAGCACCTATTATATGCCAAGCCATCTGCCAGCCATGGTTCCTATTCTCTCAGATTTTAAATTCCAGCAGATAATCTCTGCACCAAGCAAATAGTCACATACTTAATCAATCGATTGGTTACATCAAAATCAGGACTTTGATGCATAAGGACTAGATGTTAAAGCATGTGGTTGTCAAGAAAGGACTATCCTACAGGGAATGAAGGACTGGATGGGTGAGCAGAAATCACCCAGGGAAGAGGTGAACTTGTGGGTAAATCAAAGACTGCATCAGGATCCAAGCTGAGATTCCAGAAAGTAGGCTACCCTTAACTTCAGGCAGGAGTGGAATAAGAACTGTAGCTGAAACGAGAGAGAGCCCAAGATGCTCCAGTCCAGTCTGCTGGGGAAAAGTCCAGGTAAGAAGCATGAAGGGTCATAGGTTGGATATGCTACCAGGAGTAAGCCCAAAGCTGTCTTTCTTCAACCCAGCCCTCATCCCCCAGAAATACACCCAGCACAGCCAGTCCACTACATTTGTAAGCCAACACACTTGAGTTTGCATCCTAGTTCTTCCTCATTTTGGCTTGAGATCTCAGTTCAAGCCAACTCTCATTTCTACCATCTCTAAGATGATCACAGCATGTAAAAGTTTGCTTTGTATTGTCCACTGAAAGAGCCTAGAAATAATGATATCCCAGGAGCAATGAGCACTCCTAGAACCCAGGTCTTGGTTTCTATGTATCAGAATCCAATACAAAGAATAAGCGTGGAGAAATGGCTGATTCCAGGACTCCGGCAAAGAAAACACAAGATAAAATTGGAACACCTTGCAATACCAGAAAGTAAGAGCATGTCCAGAAAAAGATGAGGGTGCGTTGAAAGGACCCAGGACCAAGCAAAAAGGGCTACTCAGGAGCCAAATCTGGGACAATTTAAACAACAAAATGTAAAAAGATAACAAAACAATAACTCATAGAATAAGAATCAATGAGTTCATCTGGATATGAATAAATATTAGAATAAATTAATAAGTAGAAGAGAAGGAAAATATTTCTTGTAGTTGTTATTGTTATTAGGTGCCATCGAGTCAGTTCCAACTCATAGCGACCCTATACACAACAGAACTAAACAGTGCCCGGTCCTTTGTCATCCTTACAATCGTTGTTATGCTTGAGCTCATTGTTGCAGCCACTGTGTCAGTCCACCTCATTGAGGGTCTTCGTCTTTTCCGCTGACCCTGTACTTTGCCAAGCATGATGTCCTTCTCCAGAGACTGATCCCTCCTGACAACATGTCCAAAGTATGTAAGGTGCAGCCTTGCCATCCTTGCTTCTAAGAAGCATTCTGGCTGTACTTCTTCCAAGATGGATTTATTCATTCTTCTGGCAGTCCACGGTATATTCAATATTCTTCGCCAACACCGCAATTCAAAGGAGTCAACTCTTCTTCGGTCTTCCTTATTCATTGTTCAGCTTTCACGTGCCTATGATGTGGTTGAAAATACCAAGGCTTGGGTCAGGTGTACCTTAGTCTTCAAGGTGACATCTTTGCTCTTCAATACTTTGAAGAGGTCCTTTGCAAAAGATTTACCCAATGCAATGCGTCTTTTGATTTCTTGACTTCTTCAGATGGTCTCTAAATTCACAGGGGATATACTCAAGGTCGTATTTTGGTTCTCGTGGTCTTGCTCTGATTTTCTTCAGTTTCAGCTTGAACTTGCATATGAGCAATTGATGGTCTGTTCCACTGTTGGCCCCCGGCCTTATTCTGACTGATGATATTGAGCTTTTCCATCATGTCTTTCCACAGATGTAGACAGTTTGATTTCTGTGTGTTCCATCTGGCGAGGTCCATGTGTATAGTTGCTGTTTATGTTGGTGAAAGAAGGTATTTACAGTGAAGAAGTTATTGGTCTTGCAAAATTCTATCATTCGATCTCCAGCATTGTTTCTATCACCAAGGCCATATTTTCCAACTACTGATCCCTCTTTGTTTCCAACTTTCGCATTAAAATCACCAGTAATTATCAGTGCATCTTGATTGCATGTTTGATCAATTTCAGACTGCAGCAGCTGATAAAAATCTTTTATTTCTTCATCTCTGGCCCTAGTGATTGGTGCGTAAATTTGAATAATAGTCTTAATAACTGGTCTTCCTTGTAGGAGTATGGATATTATCCTATCACTGACAGCATTGTACTTCAGGATAGATCTTGAAATGTTCTTTTTGACGATGAGTGCAACACCATTCCTCTTCAAGTTGTCATTCCCAGCATAGTAGACTATGTAATTGTTTGATTCAAAATGGCCAATAGCTGTCCATTTCGGTTCACCAATGCCTAGGATAATGATGTTTATGTGTTCCATTTCATTTTTAAAAAAATAATTTTTTGTTGTGTTTTAAGTGAAAGTTTACAACTCAAGTCAGTCTCTCACATATAAACTTATGTACACCTTACTACATACTCCCACTTACTCTTCCCCTAATGAGTCAGCCCGCTCCCTCCTTCCAGTCTCTCCTTTCATGATCGTTTTGCCAGTTTCTAACCCTCTCTACCCTCCCATCTCTCTTCCAGACAGGAAATGCCAACATAGTCTCAAGTGTCCACCTGATGCAAGTACCTTACTCCTCATCAACATCTCTCTCCAACCCATTGTCCAGTCCAATCCATGTCTGATGAGTTGGCTTCGGGAATGGTTCCTGTCCTGGGCCAACAGAAGGTTTGGGGACCATGACCGCTGGGATTCTTCTAGTCTTATGCAGACCATTAAGTCTGGTCTTTTTATTAGAATTTGGGGTCTGCATCCCACTGTTCTCCTCCTCCCTCAGGGGCTCTCTGTTGTGCTCCTTGTCAGGGCAGTCATTGGTTGTGGCCGGGTACCTTCTTGTTCTTCTTGTCTCAGGATGATGTAGTCTCTAGTTCATGTGGCCCTTTCTGTCTCTTGGGCTCATAATTACCTTGTGACCTTGGTGTTCTTCATTCTTCTTTGATCCAGGTGGGTTGAGACTCATTGATGCATCTTAGATGTGTGCTTGCTAGTGTTTAAGACCCCAGATGCCACACTTCAAAGTTCGATGCAGAATGTTTTCTTAGTAGAATTTATTTTGCCGATTGACTTAGATGCCCCTTGAAGCCATAGTCCCCAAACCCCCGACCCTGCTCCACTGACCTTCGAAGCATTCAGTTTATTCAGGAAACTTCTTTGCTTTTGGTTTAGTCCAATTGTGCTGACCTCCCCTGTACTGAGTGTTGTCCTTCCCTTAACCTAAAGTAGTTCTTATCTACTATCTAATCAGTAAATAACCCTCTGCCACCCTCCCTCCCTCCCACTTCTCATAACCACAAAAGAATGTTTTCTTCTCAGTTTAAACTATTTCTCAAGATCTTATAACAGTGGTCTCATATAATATTTGTCTTTTTGCATCTGACTAACTTCACTCAGCATAATGCCTTCCAGGTTCCTCCATGTTATGAAATGTTTCACAGATTCTTCACTGTTCTTTATCGATGAGTAGTATTCCATTGTATGAATATACCAGAATTTATTTATCCATTCATCCATTGGTGGGCACCTTGGTTGCTTCCATCTTTTTCCTGTTGTAAACAGTGCCCCAATGAACATGGGTGTGCATATATCTGTTCATGTAAAGGCTGTTATTTCTCTAGGATATATTCCAAGGAGTGGGATTTCTGGGTCTTATGGTAGTTCTATTTCTACCTTTTTAAGGAAACGCCAGATAGATTTCCAAAGTGGTTGTACCATCTTACATTCCCACCAGCAGTGTATAAGCCTTCCAATCTCTTCACAGCCTCTCCAACACTTATTATTTTGTGTTCTTTGGATTAATGCCAGCCTTGTTGGAGTGAGATGGAATCTCATTGTCGTTTTAATTTGCATTTCTCTAATGGCTAATGATTGAGAGCATTTCCTCATGTATCTCTTAGTCACCTGAATATCTTCTTTAGTGAAGTGCGTGTTCATATCCTTTGCCCGATTTTTAATTGGGTCGTTTGTCTTTTTGTGGTTGAGTTTTAGCAGAATCATGTAGATTTTAGAGATCAGGCGCTGGTCGGAGGTGTCATAGCTGAAATTTTTTTCCCAATCTGTAAGCGGTCTTTTTGTTCTTTCGGTGAAGTCTTTAAATGAGCATAGGTGTTTGATTTTTAGGAGCTCCCAGTTATCTGGTTTCTGTTTGTCATTTTTGGTAATGTTTTGTATTCTGTTTATGCCTTGTATGAGGGCTCCTAACGTTGTTCCTATTTTTTCTTCCATGATCTTTCTCATTTTAGGCTTTATGTTTAGGTCTCTGATCCATTTGGAGTTAGTTTTTGTGCATGGTGTGAGGTATGGGTCCTGTTTCATTTTTTTGCAAATGGATATCCAGTTATGCCAGCACCATTTGTTAAAAAGGCTATCTTTTCCCCAATTAATTGACACTGGGCCTTTGTCAAATATCAGCTGCTCATACGTGGATCGATTTATATATCTGGGTTCTCAATTTGGTTCCATTGGTCTATGTGTCTGTTGTTGTACCAGTGCCAGGCTGTTTTGACTACTGTGGCTGTACAATATGTTCTAAAATCAGGTAGAGTGAGGCCTCCCACTTTGTCCTTCTTTTTCAGTAATGCTTTACTTATCCGGGGCTTCTTTCCCTTCCATATGAAGTTGGTGATTTGTTTCTCTACCACATTAAAAAATGTTGGAATTTCGATCAGAAGTGCATTGTATGTATAGATGGCTTTTGATAGAATAGACATTTTTACCGTGTTAAGTCTTCCTATCCATGAGCAAGGTATGTTTTTCCACTTATGTAGGTTCCTTTCAGGTTCTTGCAGTAATACCTTGTAGTTTTCTTTGCGTAGGTCTTTTACATCTTTGGTAAGATTTATTCCTAAGTATTTTTTCTTCTTGGGGGCTACTGTGAATGGTGGTGATTTCCTCTTCGATGTTCTTTTTGTTGATGTAGAGGAATCCAAGTGATTTTTGTATGTTTGTCTTGTAACCTGAAACTCTGCCAAGCTCTTCTATTAGTTTCAGTAGTTTTCTGGAGGATTCCTTAGGGTTTTCTGTGTATAAGATCATGTCACCTGCAAATAGAGATAATTTTACTTCTTCCTTGCTAATCCAGATGCCCTTTATTTCTTTGTCTAGCCCTATTGCTCTGGCTAGGACCTCCAACACAATGTTGAATAAGAGCGGTGATAAACGGCATCCTTGTCTGGTTCCCGTTCTCAAGGGAAGTGCTTTCGGGCTCTCTCCATTTAGGATGATATTGGCTGTTGGCTTTGTATAAATGCCCTTTATTATGTTGAGGAATTTTCCTTCAATTCCTATTTTGCTGAGAGTTTTTATTATGAATGGGTGTTGGACTTTGTCAAATGCCTTTTCTGCATCGATTGATAAGATCATGTGGTTTTTGTCTTTTGTTTTATTTATATGGTGGATTTCATTAAATGTTTTTCTAATATTGAACCAAACTTGCATACCTGGTATAAATCCCACTTGGTTGTGGTGGATTATTTTTTTGATATGTTGTTGAATTCTATTGGCTAGAATTTTGTTGAGGATTTTTGCATCTATGTTCATGAGGGATATAGGTCTGTAATTTTCTTTTTTTTTGTGGTGTCTTTACCAGGTTTTGGTATCAGGGATATGCTGGCTTCATAGAATGAGTTAGGTAGTATTCCATCCTTTTCTATGCTTTGAAATACCTTTAGTAGTGGTGCTGTTAACTCTTCTCTGAATGTTTTGTAGAACTCTGCTGTGAAGACATCAGGCCAGGGCTTTTTTTTGTTGGGAGTTTTTTGATTACCATTTCAATCTCTTTTTTTGTTATGGGTCTATTTAGTTGTTCTACTTCTGATTGTGTTAGTTTAGGTAGGTAGTGAGTTTCTAGGAATTCATCCATTTCTTCTAGGTTTGCAAATTTGTTAGAGTACATTTTTTTCATAGTAATCTGATACGATTCTTTTAATTTCAGTTGGGTCTGTTGTGATATGGCCCATCTCATTTCTTATTTGGGTTATTTGTTTCCTTTCCTGTATTTCTTTAGGCAGTCTGGCCAATGGTTTATCAATTTTGTTAATTTTTTCAGAGAACCAGCTTTTGGCTTTGTTAATTCTTTCAATTGTTTTTCTGTTCTCTAATTCATTTAATTTTGCTCTAATTTTTATTATTTGTTTTCTTCTGCTGCCTGATGGATACTTTTGTTGCTCTCTTTCTATTTGTTCAAGTTGTAAGGACAGTTCTCTGATTTTGGCTCTTTCTTCTTTGTGTATGTGTGCATTTATCAATATAAATTGACCTCTGAGCACTGCTTTTGCTGTGTCCCAGAGGTTTTGATAGGAAGTGTTTTCAGTCTCGTTGCATTCTATGAATTTCTTTATTCCCTCCTTAATGTCTTCTATAATCCAGTCTTTTTTTTGAGAAAGGTATTGTTCAGTTTCCAAGTATTTGATTTCTTTTCCCTGATTTTTCTGGTATTGATTTCTACTTTTATGGCCTTATGGTCTGAGAAGATGCTTTGTAATATTTCGATGTTTTGGATTCTGCAAAGTTTTGTTTTATGAACTAATATGTGATCTATTCTAGAGAATGTTCCATGTGCACTGGAAAAAAAAGTATGCTTTGCTGCTGTTGGGTGGAGTGTTCTGTATAAGTCTATGAGGTCAAGTTGGTTGATTGCAGCAATTAGATCTTCCATGTCTGTATTGAGCTTCTTACTGGAAGTCCTATCCTTCTCCGAAAGTGGTATGTTGAAGCCTCCTACTATAATTGTGGAGGTGCGTATCTCACTTTTCAATGCTGTTAGAATTTGTTTTATGTATCTTGCAGCCCTGTCATTGGGTGCATAAATATTTAATATGGTTATACCTTCCTGGTAAATTGTCCCTTTAATCATTATGTAGTGTCCTTCTTTATCCTTTGTGGTGGATTTAACTTAAAAGTCTATTTTGTCAGAAATTAATATTGCCACTCATTACTCTTTTTTGATTGTTGTTTGCTCGATATATTTTTTCCATCCTTTGAGTTTTTGTTTGTTTGTGTCTCTAAGTCTAAGGTGTGTCTCTTGTAGGCAGCATATAGATGGATTGTATTTTTTTGTCCAGTCTGAGACTCTGTCTCTTTATTCATGCATTTAGTCCATTTATATTAGTGTAATTATAGATTTTTTTTAATTATAGTGCTGTCATTTTGATGCCTTTTTTGTGTATTGTTGACAATTTCATTTTTCCACTTACTTTTTTGTGCTGAGAAGTTTTCCTTTGTAAATTGTGTGTTCCTCATTTTCATAGTAGTTGAATTTATTTTTTCTGAGTCATTATGTTTATTTCGGTTTTTATTTTGAAGTATGGAATTGTTAGACCTCTTTGTGGTTACCTTAATATTTACCCCTATTTTTCTAGGTAAAAACCTAACTTGTATCTTCCTATATTGCCTTGTTTTCCTCTCCATATGGAAGATCTATGCCTCCTGTATTTAGCCCTTCTTTTTTGATTATTGTATTCTTTTACATAATGACTTCAATGATCCCCTTTTTTGAGCATTTTTTTAAATTAATTTTAATTTGTTTTTGTGATTTCCCTTTTGAGTTGATATTAGGATGTTCTCTTCTGTGACCTTGTACTGTGTTCGTATCTGATATTATTGATTTTCTGACCAAAGAATTTCCTTTAGTAATTCTTGTAGCTTTGGTTTGGTTTTTGCAAATTCTCTAAGCTTGTGTTTATCTGTAAATGTTTTAATTTTACCTTCATATTTGAGAGAGAGTTTTGCTGGATATATAATTCTTGGCTGACAGTTTTTCTCCTTCAGTGCTCTATGTATGTCATCCCATTGCCTTCTTGCCTGCATGGTTTCTGCCGAGCAGTCTGAACTTTTTCTTATTGATTCTCCTTTGTAGGTAACTTTTCTTTTATCCCTGGTTGCTTTTAAAATTGTCTCTTCAACTTTGGTTTTGACAAGTTTGATGATAATATGTCTTGGTGATTTTCTTTTTGGATCAATCTTAAATGGTGTTCGATGAGCATCTTGGATAGATATCCTTTCATCTTTCATGATGTCAGGGAAGTTTTCTGCCAACAGATCTTCAACTATTCTCTCTGTGTTTTCTGATATCCGCCCCTGTTCTGGGACTCCAATCACACGCAAGTTATTCTTCTTGATAGAGTCCCACATGATTCTTAGGGTTTCTTCATTTTTTTTAATTCTTTTATCTGATTTTTCTTCAACTATATTGCCTTATCCTCCAACTCCCCCACTCTGCATTCCAATTCCTCGATTCTGCTCCTCTGACTTCCTATTGAGTTGCCTAATTCTGTAATTTTACTGTTACTCTTTTGGATTTCTGAATGCTGTCTCTCTATGGATTCTTGCAGCTTATTAATTTTTCCACTATGTTCTTGAATAATCTTTTTGATTTGCTCAACTGCTTTATAAGTGTGCTCCTTGGCTTTTTCTGTAGATTGCCTTATTTCATCTCTGAGGTCATCCCTGATGTCTTGAAGTATTCTTTATATTAGTTTTTTTTTTTTTTTTGTATTCTGCATCTGGCAATTCCAGGATTGTATCCTCATTTGGGAAAGATTTTGATTATTTAATTTGGGGATTTGTAGAAACAATCATGGTCTGCTTCTTTATGTGATTTGATATCAACTGCTGTGTCCGAGCCATCTATAAGATATTGTAATGATTTATTTTGTATTTGGTCACTGAGTCTTATCTTCTTGTTTTGTTTTGTTTCAGTGTACCCAGATGGGCTACTAGATTGCATTGTGTTGATTGTTATAGCTTTTGAATCACTTATGTCCTATTACCAGCTGGTTTGAGCTGTTACCAGATATATAAGCCTAAGAGTCCATTCACTATTCTTGAATAGAATCAGCCTAGGTGTCCTGATTTTGGGTCACAAAGTGTGTGGTGCAGGCTGTCACCTATTAACTTAGATAACTGCATGCACCAGAGTCTAGTAGGAGCAGGGGGTCATGCTCCGAGGAAGGCAGGATGCTGACAGCCTTCCCCACGTGCCAGTGAGGTAAGTGTGTCTCTATTCCTAGAGCGCTTTGGTGGCTGGGCTCTACAGCTGTACCTTAGGCACCCAGTGCTTGTACCTCTAAAGATTGGTAGACATCACTATCCTTAGACCCCTTTAGCATGTGGCTAGGTGGTTTGGGTGGACCTTCAGCCCTCAGTTCCCTGCTGTGGATCAGTGAGGGCTCTGTTTAATAGGTAGAGAGGTAGCAGACCTCCAAAACTTGTCCTTCCACTGCCCCACTAAAACAATTATAGTCAGATCTCTATCAGAATTGCCTTTGCATAATAGCCACCTTGTTCCCTGTAGGGATGAAAGCCAAAGACTGTGGATCTCTTATGCTTGGCTGGAGCTGGTTCTGTATTTTTATTCCAGTTTAGGGAAGTCAGGGAAGGGTCCCCCCTCCCCCCGCAGGTTGTTAATTGGTTCTTCTCTCAGGCCAGGAGCGTGGGTTAGGAAAAAAAAAAAAAAAAAAGAGCACTTCACTCCCTGGCCCAGGAAATTCCAATGTTAATGAAGTTGCCTGGGGCAGGGACAGGAGGGATCAGATAGGAGAGAGTAGCTCAAACAGCAATATAGACAAAGTTATTTATCTTGCTTGGTGATGACTGTTTTATCTGAGATTCCAGAGGAGGAGTGTGTAGCCTGTATGCACTGGCTGGGTTGAGATAGCCCCTGGCCTGCATCCCGTGCTTGCTCCATCTCAGGAAGCTGTGATCATCTCCTCTGCTCCTAGTCCAAAGCCCAGCGCCAAGGTTTTCTGGCTGGGACGCTGCACTCCAGGCTCCAAAACCAGTCACTGCTTCCCCGTGATTTCTCCTGTCAGCCACTTCATTGTGCAGCCTGTGTGTGCTGGCTGGGTTTCCGCTGAGGTTACTTCAGGGGGCTAGGGCTGCGTCCCGTGCTTGCACCATCTCAGGAAGCCATGATCAGCTCCTCTGTGCTTAGTCCAAAGCCTGGCACCAAGGTTTTCTGACTGGGATGCTGGCTCCAGTCTCCGAAAACAGTCACTGCTTCCCCGTGGTTGCTCATTCTCCTGTCAACTGTGTCAGTGTGCAGCCTGCTTGTGCTGGCTGAGTCTCTACTGGGGATACTCCAGGGGGTTAGGGGTTAGGGCTGTGTCCCATGCTTGCCCTGTCTCAGTAAGCCTTGACCAGCCCCACCACTCTGGCACCAGGGAACCGTT
This sequence comes from Elephas maximus indicus, assembly GCF_024166365.1. Taxonomy (NCBI): domain Eukaryota; kingdom Metazoa; phylum Chordata; class Mammalia; order Proboscidea; family Elephantidae; genus Elephas; species Elephas maximus. The sequence goes on along the minus strand of NC_064828.1, from coordinate 115,092,741 downwards.
AGGGCTCAAGGCTGTGGTGCAGGATGCCGGTTCCAGAAGTGGGTCGCTGCCTCAGGGCATGGCTTTTTGCTCCTCTATCACTCGGGTCAACTCTTTAGTTCTGTGTTTGATGGTCAGGGTTCTTAGATTGTCACGTATGTGATTGATTCACTTGTTTTTCCAAGTCTTTGTTGCAAGAGAGATCCACGGTAGCTTCTACCTAGTCAGCCATCTTGGTCCTGCCTCTCCATTTCATTTTTGATGATTTCTAATTTTCCTAGATTCATACTTCATACATTCCAGGTTCTGATATTAATGGATGTTTGCAGCTGTTTCTTCTCATTATGAGTGGTGCCACATCAGCAGATGAAGGTCCTGAAAGCTTTACTCCACCTACGTCATTAAGGTCAACTCTACTTTGAGGAGGCAGCTCTTCCTCAGTCATCTTTTGAGTGCCTTCCAACCTGGGGGGCTTATCTTCCAGCACTATACCAGGCAATGTTCTGCTGCTATTCATAAGGTTTTCACTGGCTAATACTTTTCAGAAGTAGACTTCCAGGTCCTTCTTCCTAGTCTGTCTTAGCCTGGAAGCTCAGCTGAAAGCTGTCCTCCATGGGTGACCCTGCTGTTATCTGAATACCGGTGGGATATCTTCTAGCATCATGGCAACACACAAGGCCCCATGGTATGACAAACTCAGAGACATGTGGGGGACTTCTAATTAGCAACATAGACAGAATGAGGAAGACTGAAGAAGAATTGATGCATTTGAATTATGGTGTTAATGAAGAATGTTGAACATACCATGGACTGCCAAAAGAACAAACAAATCTGTCTTGGAAGAAGTACAGCCAGAATGCTCCTTAGAAGCAAGGATGGCAAGAGTATGTCTCTATGAAATGGATTGACACAGTGGCTTCGTCAACGGGCTCAAGCTCGGCAATTTTTGTGAGGATGGTACAGGGCTGGGCAGTGTTTCATTTTGTTGTATATAGGGTCACTATGAGTTGGAACCAACTCGACCACGCCTAAGAACACCAGAATGACATGAGTTTGTTTTTTTTTAATCTTCTTTTGGCAAACACCAAAGTAAAGATTGTTTCAGACAAGAATGATGGACCAATGCTGAAATTATTGGGTGAAGGAATGATAAGAAGCAGGATATTTCCATAGCCTAGAAATTTGGTGCCACAAGACCCTTACTAAATATAAAGGGCAAAATAGTAACTTTATCTTAGAGAAGCCTGGCAGACATCAATTGGATCCAGTGATCTAAGTTCACATCACCAGCAAGAAGACATTTTGCTATCACATGACACTGATACCAGGAAGGCCACCAAATCACTTCTGTGCTATTCTTGCCCAAAATGCATAGCTTGAAATAGATCTCGAACACCAGACAAACCCAGATGAAGAGGTTTTCTACAAAATGCAGAGCAGTTCTCTCAAAGGCCTCGAGGTCAAGAAAAACAAGGAAAGGGGAAGGAGCTGTTCCAGATTAAAGATGACGGGGGCATGACAACAAAATGCACTGTCTGATCCTGAATTGGATCCTGGACCATAAAAAAGAACTAAAAAAAATTTAAGTGTGGTCTATACATTAATTAATAGTAATACATGAATGTCAAAGTCCTGCCTTTGATTGTTGCTTTGTGATGTTAACATTTAGGGAAGCTGCGTGAAGTTTGAAAATCCCTGGGTGATACGAATGGTTAAACACTTGAACCCACCCAAAGATGCTTTGGAAGACAGGCCTGGAAATCTGCTTCTGAAAGGTCACAGCCTTGAAAACCCTACACAGTTCAGTTCAACTCCGTGAGTTGCAATCAACTCAACAGCAACAGGTTTCGGTTTTTGGTTTGGCTGAAGGGCACCTGGGAATTTTGCACTCTTTTTGCAACAGTTTTTGTATATCAGAATTTTTTTCAAAGTATAAAGTTTTAATTAAGAACTGGAAGCAAACTAGCTTAGTATTTGCATACAAAACATTCTCAGCAGATATTTATTATTACTCTTAACTGGGAAAATTGGTGTCTGGGGAAATTTTCAACCCATTGTCCCTGAGAAAGCCAGCATTGGCCTCAAAAGGGCAGAGTAAGGAAACAAAGTTGTTTTCACCACTGCTTAAAACTTCAAGGTTGATAAATGGCTCTGTGGAGGAGAAAATTGCACTGTGTGCTGGGCAGAATGGTTTCTTTTCTTTTCATGGCAAAGAAAAAGTGCACAAAACAAAACTGAGAGAGCACAATAAGTTTTCAACAGCCTGTTGCTATCCGCTGAGCTATTGTTAAAGCCTGAGTGTTCAGGGCCACAGCTGAAAAGAGACTCAGCTTCCTCACTTCCTGGCAATTCATTTGGAATTGCATTGTCTCTGTGAAAAGAAAAAACTCTGAGAAAGGAGAGGGCTCACCTGTGAAAAGAGATGATGGAGAAGCTCAATATCCTTAGTCAGAACAAGGCCAGGGGCTGACTGTGGAACAGACCATCAATTGCTCCTATGGAAGTTCAAGTTGAAGCTGAAGAAAATTAGAACAAGCCCACGAGAGTCAAAGTATGATCTTGAGTATATCCCACCTGAATTTAGAGACCATCTCAAGCATAGATTTGATGCATTGAACACTAATGACTTAAGACCAGATGAATTGTGGAATGACATCAAGAACATCATATATGAAGAAAATAAGAGGCCATTAAAAAGACAGGAAAGAAAGAAAAGACCAAAATGGATGTCAGAAGAGATTCTGAAACTTGCTCTTGAAAGTAGAGTAGCTAAACTGAAAAGAAGAAATAATGAAGTAAAAGAACTGAGAAGATTTCAAAGGGCAGCTCAAGAAGACAAAGTAAAATATTATGACGAATTGTGCAAAGACGTGGAGTTGGAAAACCAAAAGGAAAGAATACATTTGGCATTTCTCAAGCTGGAAGAAATGAAGAAAAAACTCAAGCCTCAAGTTGCAATATTGAAGGAGTCTATGAACAAAATATTGAACTATGCTGAAAGCATCAAAAGAAGATGGAAGGAATACACAGAGTCAATGTACCAAAAAGAATTGTTCAATGTTCAACCATTTCAGGAAACAGCATATAATTAAGAACCATAATGCAGAAGTTTTTGAACAAAGCCATGACCCAAGTAAAGTTTTGCCGAAGGTCATCCAAAAGCAGTTGCAGCAGTACGTCGACAGGGACCTGCCAGAAACTCAAGCCCGATTCAGAAGAGGATATGGAATGGGAGGTATCATTGCTGGTGTCAGATGGATCTTGGCTGAAAGCAGAGAATACCAGAAAGATGTTTACCTGTAGTTTATTAACTATGCAAAGGCATTCAACTGTGTGGATCATAAAAAATTATGGGTAACATTATGAAGAAAAAGAATTTCAGAAAATTTAATTGTGCTTATGAGAACCCTGTCCATAGACCAAGAGGCAGCAGTTTGAAGAGAATAAGGGGATTCTGCGTGGTTTAAAATTAGAAAAGATGTGCGTCAAGGTTATATTCTTTCACTGTATTTACTCAGTCTCTATCCTAAGCAAATAACCCAAGAAGCTGGACTGTATGAAGAATAATGTAGCATCAGGATTGGAGGAAGACTCATTAACAACCTGAGTTATGCCGATGACTCAAACTTACTTGCTGAAAGTGAAGAGGACTTGAAGCACTTACTGGTGGAGATTAAACACCACCGCCTTCGGTATGAATTACACCTCAATATAAAGAAAAAAAAAATCCTCACAACTGGACCAAAAAGCAACATCATGATAAACAGAGAAAAGATTAAAGTTGTCAAAGATCTCATTTTACTTGGATCCACAATCAGCACCCATGGGAATAGCAGTTAAGTAATCAAACGATATATTGCATTAGGCAAATCTGCTACAGAACACCTCTTTAAAGTGTTGAGAAATGTCACCTTGAGGACTAAGTTGAGCCTGACCCAAGCCACAATATTTTAAATTGTCTCATATGCATGCAAAAGCTGGACAATGAATAAGGAAATCCAAAGTAGAATTGATGCCTTTGAATTACGGTGTTGGCGAAAAATATTGAATATATCATAGACTGCCAAAAGAACAAACAAATCTGTCTTTGAAGTGTAGTCAGAATGCTCCTTAGAAGCATGGATGGCGAGACTTCTTCCCACGTACTTTGGACATGTTATCAGGAGGGATAAGTCCCCGGAGAAGGACATCATGTTTGGTAAAGTAGAGGGTCAGTGAAAAAGGGGAAGACCCTAAACAAGATGGGTTAACACAGTGGCTGCAACAATGGGCTCTAACAGCAGCAATTTTGAGGATGGCACAGGATCAGCCATGTTTCATAGTGTTGTAAATGGAACTTCTATGAGCCTGAACTGACTTGATGACACATAACAAGAACGACAACAACAGGGAAATGGCAGAGCCATCACCTAGGCTGGGCATACTCGGATGGGGAATGGGGCACTTTCGCCCTTGGCATTGATAATGCACCCAGAACCATTGATCGTGGGAGGTACCTGAAGTTGCCTTCCTTTTTGTTCAAAACAAAATGGGCCTCAAAGATGTCACCCTGATGCCTTGGTGTGTGTGATTTTTGGATTCTGTGCCAAGAAAGATGGAGGAGGCAAGGAGAGATATAGTTCAGAAACTAACTTGGACTTCATTGTGTCTCTGCCCAGCATCAAACAATTGAGTGTCTCTTCCTGGCCCTCAGAATGTATTCGAATGTACTTAGCTCACAGAAGCTTCATGATCTAGCCTTACCTTCTGTCTTTCTCCTCGTTGAATGTTACACTCCAGAAATGAGGAATTTGTGACAGCTTTATGAGCACAGCTTAACATGCCATGCCTCTATGACATTTCGGGCAGCAACCACCTCTTCTTCATACCTGGTTTCAACCACTCTGAAAAGCAGAAATCTTTCCCTGCACTGAGAGAGTGTGGGTTTATTTCCTTTTACATGTGCTGTATGGCAGAGCTTCCAGACTAAGCCCGGCTAGGAAGAAAAGCCTGATAATGTACTTTAGAAAATCAGCCAGTGAAAACCCTGTGGATCACAACAGTCTGATCTAAAACAGATCATGGGGATGGACTGGACCAGCAGTGATTGGTTCCATTGTGTCTGGGGACACCATGACTCAGGGGGCTGAGTCTATGGCAGCTAACAAGAACACTCACCTTAGCACTGCTATTGATCATTCACATATCTGCCTTCACGGCCAGCCTGTGAGGCCCTTGAAGAGAAGCACCCTGAACAATTCCATCCACATGCCCCCAGTACTGACGATAGCACAAGGATTATTAATGATTTCCAATTTGAGTTGAGAAGTACTTGACTACTGAACTTACTGGAAGTTAACGAATAGCGTTTCTTGGCACACACGTAGGTAGTTAAAATTCATACAGTAAAACCTTTGAGAGCCAGAACTCGACGGGATTGCCTCGTTTTTCTGGGTCTCACAAGTTTTCCACCTTTGACAGGGTACAGTTTTTTCCACTTTTCTGTCACTCATTTTAGTGGAAAATAATTGAGTTTTCTTTCCCTGACAGGTTTCCGCCTTACTCACATTCTGGCTTTCTCAGACTTTACTGCATGTTGATAAACTACGAGTTCATCTTTTCTCTATTTCTCATATGGCAGAAAGTTTGATGGCAAAATGTTTATAAAATTAAAAAAATACAACACATAATAAAGATGTGGTTAGTTGCCATTGAGTTGGCTGCTGTCGTATGGGACCTTTGTGACCCACAGGAATTTCACCAGCAAATTTTCCAAAGTGTAGCACCAGGCCTCCCTTCCTAACCGTTCTTAGTCTGGAAGCTCCACTGAAACGTGTTCAGCGTCATAGCAACATGCAAGCACCCACTGACAAAAGGGTACATGCGGGGTCTGTTGGCCAGGAATTGAACCCAGGTCTCTTGCATGGAAGGTGAAAATTCTACCACTGAACAACCACAGCCTCCCATATTGGATTAGTCCAGTATGACCTCACATTAGCCGATAACATCTTCAAAGGCCCTATTTTTAAACAAGGTCACATTCACAGGTCCAGGGGTCAGGACTTCAACATGACTTTTGGAGACAATACAAGTCAATCTACAGTAGAGACCAAAAGACTGAGTACCAAACCAAACCCATTGCCGTCGAGTGGATTCTGACTCATAGTGACCCTATAGTACAGAGTGGAAATGCCCCATAGGGTTTCCAAGGAGTGGCTAGTGGATTTGAGTTGCTGACCTTTTCGTTAGCAGCCTTAGCTCTTAACCCCTGCACCACCGAGGCTCCAAAGACTGAATAGTCAAGATAAAGAACATTGCGCAAGGTATTTTAAATAATCAAATTAATGAAAAAATCCATAATGAATGGAATAGTGACACTTAAAATAAAGACAGTGCCCAACCCTGCATTTGTACAACCCTGAAGATGGCTTCCCACCCACCTCATCCTGGTGCCCATTTGCAAACATCCTTTGGGAATCTCCTTGGGTATCTGTGGTTAAAATCCACTGCCCTCAAAAAATTTAAAACAGATGACATACTTTGTAAAATAAAAGCAACATTGACCAGGTGATACGAGATAGGAAACAGACAGAAAGAAAACATAAACAGTATAAATGATTTTTAAATGGCATGAACAAGACCAAGCATATTAATTACAATAATAAATACAAGGAATCAACTACCCAGATCAAAACCAAAAGAACCTCAGATTATGACAAACAAAATCATCTAATTAAAATAAATAAGACACCATTGGAACAGCAGAGAGCATGCCTGGGATGACAGAAAGTAAATTAATTAAAAAAAAAAATAGTTCCAGAATGTTTTCTAGAATTTGAAGGAAAGGAGTAAAAGGAAGAATATAAGGAAGTAAAAAGGAAGAGGTACAAGGTTTCAGCTAGGCAGCATTTGGCGACTACCTGGTGAAATGGTTGGTCAAAGAGCTGCATCTAGCTATAATCAGGAGGAATTTTTTAATTTCCATGATAAAGAAAAAATCTACAAGTTTCCTGGCAGAAAAGCCAATTTATCTAAAAAAGGAAAACAAAAGTCAGCTTGCCGTCAGCTCTCCCTGCATGTATAAATCGACAGGCCATAGGCCAACAAGTATAGAAGAAGACTTGGACCCAAGAGCTATGTGCTAAGCCAGGTGATCGTCATGGAGAAGGGCAACAGAAATGCATGCAAGTTCTCAAAAAAGTCCCAATCACATACCTTCATTATAAAAAAAAAAAAAAAATGCTCGAGCCAAAGAATCATTTATTAATATGATTATGGAATTGAATGCATGTGTCAAAAAGAAGTCTTTTTTTTTTTTTGTATAGAGACCAAAGTTTACTAGTGGTTACCAGGGTTGGGAGGGCAGAGCAAAGAGTGATAGTTGCCCATGGAGCACTGAGTTTCTGTTTACTGCGATGGAAAATTCTCATTGACTAAAGGTAATGGCTGCAGAGCCAATTAATGCAATTGATGCCAGCAAGTTGGACACTTGCCAAAAGTTGAAATTGGCAAATGTTGTGTGATATGTATTTTTACAACACCAACAACAAAAGAGCAACTGCTGAGGCTGCTCGTGGGATTGGTTCCTGGGTTTGGAGTTTAGGGTCATGCTTTCTTGAAAAAGTTGTTAAGGTAATTTACAACAATGTTGCCATCTCCTTAAATGTCCTCTCTGTGTACCCACTTCTTCATGAGAAGATCTGGAAGCTACCCTCACCACCCATATCCACTTATTCACTATGTCTTACTTATTTCAAGCCCTAAGGAGCTCTGGTGGTACAGTGGTTAAGCACTCAGCTGCGAACTGAAAGGTCGTGGGAGAAAAGACCTGGTGATCTGCTCTATAAAGATTACATTCTAGAAAACCCTATGAGGCACTTCTACTCTGTCCTAGAGTGTCGCTATGAGTTAGAATTGACTCGACAGTAATGGTTTTGGTTTTAGTTTTTAATTACTTTTATCCACTAGTTTCTTTCCCCCTCACCGTCACACCTCCCCCTGGCCACCGTGGTTTCTTTGATGAATGCTAAGACTGGTTCCCCAAAGGTGTCTGAATTTAGTCTCCCCCACCCCACTCCTGTGGTCAGAGTGATCTTTGCAAAAGAAATCTGACCTACCACTCTCCTCATTAAACACTTCAGTGGGTTCACCTTGCCTTTGGGGGAAGTCTACCTGTCTTTAGGATCAATCCCCTGCCTCCCACCCCTTCGCTCCTTCATTCATTCACTCATTCCTTTATCAATATATATATAAGGCAACAAATATGTATCCAATACCGCCTGTTTGCCAGAAAACATACCAGGCACTGGGGTTTATATGAGAGAAGACAAAAATGAACGCCTTGCCCTTGAAGAGTCTCAGGAGGTGCCATACCCGCAGGGGAGTGAGTGGCTAATAGTTTAATAAAAGCTGTCATGTATGTTCATGCATTTTGCCATCTTATTTTGAAGAGAGATTAGTTTGGAAAGGTTTCTCTGCAGAGATGGACCTTGGGAAGTAGAAATTTAAGGGGCAAAGTATCCTACGTGTTTGGAGAGTAAGACGATGGGGTGAAATAGGGAAGTAGGTTGGCACCAGATTAAGATCCCAAATACTGTGCCAGAAGTCTGGACGTTCTCCTCTTGGCACAGTAACTCAACAGACGTTTCTAATCAGGGAAACACCATAATCAACTTACCTTTGAGCAACACGTTTCAACATCTTTTTTGCCGCTTGCTTGCTAAAGCATCTTTGATGAAACTCACTCAAATGTGTCTCTTTTACAGAATGTATGTTCTGATGGCCCAGTAGTTAAAGCACTTTGCTGCCAACTGAAAGGCCGGGATGATTCGAAGCCACCAGCTGCCCCCAGGAGAAAGATGTGGCAGTCTACGTCCATAAAGATTTCAGCCTTGGAAGCTCCATGGGGCAGTTCTACTCTGTCCTAAAAGGTCAGTATGTGTCAGAATCAACTCAGTGGCAGTGAGTTTGACTTTTCGGTTTATGTATTTCGTCTTTAAATCCTGTTGACTTCCAATAGATTTTGAAGTTACCAGTTCCCATCAAGTTGACTGTGACTCACAGCAACCCCATGTGTGTCAGAGTAGGACTGTGCCCCATAGGGTTTTCAGTGGCTGTGATCTTTCAGAAGCAGATCACCAGACCTTTCTTCCAAGGTGCCTCTGGGGGGATTTGAACCGCCAACCCTGTGGTTAGTAGCCAAACCCTTAACGGTTTGCACCACCCAAACTAAACACCCATTGTCGTTGAATTGGTCTGACTCATAGTGACCTTCTAGGAAAGAGTAGAACTGCTCCATGGTGTTTCCAAGGAGTCGCTGGTGGATTCGAACTACGGACCTCTTAGCTAGCAGCAGAGCTCCTAACCACTGTGCCACCAGGGATCCTTGTACCACCCAGGGACATTAATTTTGAAGTTTCTTTCCACAACATAAGAAAGTCTGAGATAATCCAGGGATGGTTAATTAGGAGCTGGGGAAGGCATATCCCAGTGTCACCTTGTCATGGGATTCCTGTACAAGGTGATCGTAAGGCTATAGTTGAACGCAAGCTCTGAATAAGACTTAAAGAGGGAGTTTAGTGCTTCTTTTTACGGGACTGTGCCTGCATGCCTTGGCTGACCTAGCATGTCACAGGTGAATGTCACTTCTGCCAGGATGAGGGACCACAACGGCAGTGTTTGATAACTGATCTAATAGCCAGTCAGATGCCCTGCTGTTGCCCGAGGTTCATCATGCTGTATCACCTTCATAAACTCCCTGTCCTCTGCTCATTCAGCCATGGCCTCGCTCTCTGACTTGAATTGCTTGGGACAGCGGAGCCTCGTGTGAGTGACTTGTCGAGTTACATTACGGTACCTGACCTGTTTTGTACAGGTCTCTGACTGCGGTGCCAGCAGCACAAGCCACAGAAACATTCTCAGGACCTCTGCCTAGAGACGGTGCAGACTCAGGGTTCTGGAGGGGACCTTCAGGATCATCTATCCTAACCCTGATCTCGTCCCTACCTTCTATGCACATAACTCAGCTGTCATATCATTAACACGTGGCCAGCTGACCAACACTTCCAATCCAAAACTCAAACTCGTCATCGTCAAGTCAATACTGGCTCATAAGACCCAACATGTGCAGAGCAGAACTGCTCCATAGGATTTTCTTGCCTGCCATTTTTATGGAGGCAGGTTGCCAGGTCTTTCTTCTGTAGTGCCACTGGGTGTGTTTGAACCGCCAACCTTTAGGTTAGTAGTTGAGCACAAACCATTTGTGCCACCTAGATACCTACACTTACACACCCCAACAGTGGGCAACATGTGCATCCCTCACTCATCCACTCAGCAAACACTTATTGAGCACTGGTTTCATGCCAAGTCCCCCTTATACGTCAGGGATATGACAAGGGTAAGGTAGATACTGTCCCTGCCAGCACTAAGGAACATCTAGGTAGTCAGTTTCACAATTGTGCACTCATGCTAGAAAGGGACAGTCTGCAGTGTGACCGGCTTGGGTGGTTGAGCGGTAGAATTCTCATCTTCCATGCTAGAGTTCCGAGTTCAATTCCCAGTCAAAACACCTCACGTGCCGCCACCGCCCAGTCTGTCAATGGAGGTTTGTGTGTTGCCAATGAGCCCTGATGGTGCAACAGTAAGCATCCATCTGCTAACTAAAAGGTTGGTGGTTTGAACCCACCCATTGGCTCTGTGGGAGAAAGACCTGGAAATTTGTTTCCATAAAGATTCCAGTCAAGAAAACCCTATAGGTCAGCCCTATGCTGTCAGAAGGTCGGTATGAGTCAGAATCAACTGGCACACAACAATAGGGTGATGCTGAATGGGTTTCAGTGGAGCTCCAGACAAAGAAAGACTAGTAAGAAAGGCCTGGTGACCTACTTAAGAAATCAGCCAACCTATCATGGAGATGGCACAGGAATAGGAAGGATTCCGTTCCGTCGTGCATGGACTCGCCATGAGTTGGGGGCAGACTTGATGGCAGCTAACGACAACAATATGGAGCGTGATGTGCAGAGAGACCTGACCTGGGGTGCTAGGAGATGCCTTCTCGAGGAAGAGACTCTACAGCTGGGATCCCCTGGATAAGCCTGATGTAAGTGCTCAGCTGGTGGAGGGGGGAGGGATTTGCAGCAGGGGTGATGTAAGTGCAAATGTAGAGCAAACAAGGAAAACGTGAAGACATGCAAGGCCCGTGTGGTTAGATCAGAAGGTGACTGGGGTCTTGGGCTGGTCTTTACCTTTAGAACAATGAGAAGAGTTTTAAGCAAGAAGACATTTTGGCTCATTGAAGAGAAAAAAGAAATGTCGGCTCTAATCTTTAGGTTATACAAATTCATGTTTTTCCTAATATTGCACGGGACTCTGTGGTTTTTAGGGTCAGGCACGGCTGTGTGTGGACCCGTGTTCTGTTTCTTCCTAGGTGAAGCATCTGGAGCCTGACTTGTCTTCCTCATCAGTTTAGCAACTCCCCTTTACCTGATAAGCACGTAATCATTCCAGGTGGGCCTGCACCCACACATCCGGTGTATTCCACAACTCTGCTGGAAAAGTTCTTTCCGTTCAACCACAAACAGTTTCTCAACACCTACTCAGCACCGAGCTCTGGGAATTGGGAAATGAACGTCGTGTTTATTTATTTATCTGCCCCCAGGGACCTCACAGACAGAGGTCACAAGTGATGGCAGTGGGGCCAGGTGTGCCAGCAGAGGTGTTCCGTTTGCCTAGCTCAGTGTCTTAGAAAAACAGAACAGTGGATCTGAATTCGTTTAGACAGGGTGTGTGCTGTCTCGATCCTCAGAGGCCCTGTGCTCCATGCCACCTTATCTCATGCCTGATTGATGACAGGCCAGTATCACAGCTCTGGGTGGAGCAGGTGTCTCAGCCTGTGACCCCGGCTTGGTGAGCATTCACATAGGAGGAAGCACAGGCTGTTGTGTGAGAAGAACAGGGAGGCAGGGAGCATGGTGCAGCTGAGAAAGGTAAAATTCCGAACGTAAGGAAAGTGTTTCGGTCTGCCAATGCGTGACTGTTGTCAGCTCATTAACAGAGAAGACAGGCCCTCAGGCCTGGGCTAAGTCTGTTGGGAAGCACCCAAGAGGGAGCAGAAATCCATGGAAGCTTTGCAGTGCAGGCCGAGAGGGAAAACTTCCTATGTAAGAGAGCCAGAGAGTACGTTAACAGCAAAGTGTAACTACGCCCAAGCTCAAAATGCAAGTTCGTGTCTTTGCACTTACTTTCTCTCCACCCAGCACCCTTTTGTCTCTAGCTTGCTGTCCACCTCATTAGGGCTCAGCTTAGGTGTCAGTCTGTCAGAGAAGTTCCCGTGACTCTCAGGGTGGGGTTAAGCCTCTGACTCCCTGCTCTACTAGGAGGTCAGACTCCACTTGTTCTATGCATTCCTCATTTTCTGTTCAAAGAGCCCTGGTGGTACTGTGGTTAAGGGCGTGGCTGCTAACCTAAAGGCCAGTGGTTCAAACCCACCAGTTGCTCCACGGGAGAAAGATGTGGCAACCTGCTTCCATAAAGATTACAGCATAGGAAACTCTATGGGGCAAATCTACTCTGCCTCACGGTGTCTCTGTGAGTTGGAGTCGAGGCGACAGCACACGACAACCACATTGCGTGTTCGTGCCCCCGTCTTCCTCAGTAGATGAAGCTCACTGAGGGCAGAGACAATGTTTCGTCTCCACTGAATCCTTTCTGGACACTGAATCCTTTCTGGAGCCCTGGTGGCTCAGTGGTTAGGCACTCGGCTGCTAATAAAAAGTCAGCTGTTCAAAACCACCAGCCACTCTATGGATGAACGATGTGGCAGTCAGCTTCTGGAAAGATTACAGCCTTGGAAACCCTATGGGGCAGTTCTACCCTGTCCTGTAGGGTCACCATGAGTCAGAATTGCCTTGATGGCAGTGGGTGTGGTTTGGTTTGGTATCCTTTCCATTAAGCAAGGTGAGACCACTATTACGTGTACATAACAGGTAAGTGATTGCATTTAATGAAAGAACAGACGAATGCTGCATGATGTTTGTTAAGATGGGGAGTTAACACTTTCTAGAATAAAAGCTGAAAATAACTATAACAAGATAATCTTAAAAGAACTCAAGTTTGGATTCATTAATTTGCTTATGCAACAAATATTTACTGATAGAGGTTTGCACAGGGTACTCTGGCAATATAAAAGAGGTCATCCAAACCAGGCCATTGGATACAAAGAGGTAGGAAACTCAGGGGAGAGAAGACTGTGAAGACAGTCCTTGAAAAGGGACCATCTTTGTCACCTAGCGCCTAGTGCTGCTATAACCCAAATGCCACAGGTGAGCGGCCTTGACAAACAGCAGTGTATTTTCTCACAGTTCTAGAGGCTGAAAACCAGCAGTGCCGATTCCTTCCTGCTCAGCAGCCCCTGGAGTTCCTTCATTCCTTGGCTCGTACCTGTCTTCCCCTGTGTGTGTCTCTGAGTCTCTCCTGGTCTCTTTGTAGCTCAGAAGTGATTAGATTTAGGGTCCACCCTACACTGGTGTCTTAGTTACCTAGTGCTGCTGTAATAGGAACACCACAAGTGGTTGGCTTCAACAAACAGAAATCTATTCTTTCATCGTTTAGGAGGCTGGAAGTCTGAATTCAGGGCACCAGCTCCTGGGGAAGACTTTCTGTCTTTGTTGGTTCTGTGTGAAGGCCTTTGTCATCAATCTTCCCCTGGGTCTAGGAGTTTCTCAGCACAGGGACCCCAGGTCCACTGAATGTGAATCACTCCCGGCTCTTCTTTCTTGGTGGTAGGAGGACCCTCTCCTCTCTACTTGATTCTCTCTTTCGTATCTTAAAAGAGATTGACTCAAGGTACAGCCCAATCCTGTAGATTGAGTTCTGCCTCATTAACATCATAGAGGTTAGGATTTACAACCCAGGATAATTTCATCAGATCACAAAACAGAAGACAACCACACAATACTGGGAATCATGGCCTACCCAGGTTGACACGTATTTTGGGGGGACATGATTCAATCCATAACAACTGATATGGCCTCATTAGCATAACAAAACCCTGTTTCCAAACAGGATCACATCCACAGATATAAAAATAAATAAATAAAACTCATTGGTGTAGGGTGGATTCCAACTCATAGCAACCCTATAGGGCAAAGTGGAATTGCCTCGTAGGGTTTCCAAAGCTGTAATCTTTAGAGGAGCAGGCTGCCACATCTTTCTCCTGCAGAGCAGCTAGCGGGCTTGAACCACCAACATTTTGGTTAGCAGCCAAGGACTTAACCGCTGCAAAACCAGGGCTTCTTATTCACTGATCTAAGGGCCAGGAATTCAACATGTATTTTGGGGGGACACATAACTTAATCCATAATAGTGGCCATATAACTGAGCCTATTAATATTAATAGAAACTATTTATTGATTGTCATTTTAGAGGGCATATCCACAGGAAGTATTTCATCGTGAGGTAGTAAGCCAGCCACATACCCACAAGTACCATTGCAAGGTCAGTTCTCTACAGAACTACCATCCTGAACATTTCTGTAAGAAGGAACTTCAGGAAACAGTGTGCATACAAATCACACTTGTTAAAAAAGACGGGTTTTTGTTTCAAATGCAGATCCCATGTATTTGTCAAAAAGGCTGAGTCCAGGGCTCCACCCACAGGGCTGCTCATTCAGGATGTTGGGGGCAGGCCAGAACCTGCATCCAGGGGGTCCTTGGAACATTATTCTGGGAACGCAGCCTTCAAGGCTCTAATGCCAAACGTCTTTTCCCGCACAAATGAGGAAGCCAAGGCTCAGGTGCTTTGTGTAACTTGCCCAGGTTCACAAGGCTGCTCAGTGACACATTTGTTGTGTAGGCTGGCATTCGCAGCTCTAAGGCCTAGTCTCTCTCAATGGACCAGCTTGTTCTGTGAGCTAAGCTTTTTGTCTCTGGGAAGCAGGCAGAAGGGTAGAAGTTAGGAGAGATGAACAAGTCATGAACAAAGTGCCACATGGAAGGAAGTTACCCAACATCCATGATCCCAAAAGAAAACTTTCCACAAAAATCGTTGTCTCTTGCTGCTGCTATTCATCCCTTGATACCTTTGACAACAACGACCAAATCTGCCACCTGTGCCTTTGGGGCACTGTGTCCTGTACACCGGGGCATGGAGAGACTTCAGCGTAATTTAGCGCACGAAGCGGAGAAGTCAACGGGCAATGGGCAGCAGGACCCATGTGTGGCCAGGATACTGAAAAGTACACTCTGCCCCAGGAGAAAAACCTAAAGATGCACAACCAGCTCGTATTTTGCACATGGAAAGGACATACATTTTGAGGATGGGAAGGGGCAAGAATTTTGGCAGACTATCATGGGTTTAATTGTGTCTGCCAAAAAAATATGTTGAAGTACTAACCCCCAGTACCTATGACCGTGATCTTATCTGGAAATAGGGTCTTTGCAGATGTAATCAAGTTAAGATGAGGCCATTAGGGTGGGCCCTAACCCGGATGACTGGTGTTCTTACAAGAAGACATAGGTGAGGGAATACGGGCAGAATGTTATGTGATCCTGGAGGCAGGAGTTGGCGTGATGCTTCTGTAAGTGGAGGAACGCCAACGGTCACCAGCAACATCCAGAGCTAAGAGAAGGCATGGAACAAATTCTCCCCCAGAGCCTTCAGAGAGAGCACAGCCGTGGTGACCCCTTGATTTCAGACTCTAGCCTCCAGAACTCTAAGAGAGCGTATTTGCTGCTTTAAACCATCCAACTGTGATTCTTTGTTACAGCAGCTTTCAGAAGCCAAGACATACTTCAGTGGAGACACAAAGTTTGTAAGTTCAAGGGTGCATGGGGCATTTAAGATTTAAAAGAGTGTTCCAGTGCCATTTACCTCCAAAAGCAAAACCCAGTCTCTACTATTAATTCGTAAGCCACTGGTAACTGTGAATCGGGTAAAATGTCCATTCTGTGCCACAAATCTCCTGCTGAAAAGAAAGAAAACCTATCCCTGAATGTTTCAAAGCTGGCTGGCTCACAGATGCCAGGAGCTTTGTCTTCTTTGGATGGGGAAGTGGGGAGTGTTCGGACGTGGTGAGCCCAGCAGCCAGTCTTGGTGGTGGTGGTGGGGTGAGTTGGCCATTTGAGATGCTGCAGGGCGATTAATTACTTTTGTGTGTGGCCTTTCTAGCCATGGTCTTGTAACTCCCACCCAAGTGATTGTGTGATAGTGTAATTGTGGCCTACCAAGGGAATTGGTCAGTTTTGCCTTAAAGAAAAGTCAATTCCAGAGCAGAGAGGAGGAGCCCGCCACCAAGGAAGGAGAGGTCATCAGGAGAGAAATGGCAGCACAGACCCGGCAGTAGGAGATGGCACAGTGGGCCTCCTGGCCCATGGAGAGAAAGCTGAGTGCTTGGGCAGAGACTGAGGGCCAGGGAGAGGCATGCCTGTAAGCACAGCCGGCAAGGGGCTACCTGACGGCAGAACTGTATCCTGAGTGTTCCTGAGCCTGAATTATAACAGTTACTTCTTTTGTAATAAACCCCAGAATTGTGAGTGTGGTCTTTGAGTTCCGTGTGGCTGCTGCCACAAATTATTAAACCCAGCAAGGAAGTAGAAAACGCTGTGAGAGGGACGATTGGTGTCAGAATTAGTAAACACGGCAGAGAGAGAAGCTTGTCTGGCCTCCACCTCATAGGAGTCAGCCTTGCACCGTTGATCTTGGTTGTCCTTCCCTCTTGTGGGGCTGGGGGAGGTCAGATACTGCCTCCAAGCAGTTTTTTACAGACGGGAAATGCATTTGTTAGAGTCGCTGTGTAGATCCGAATATTTCCAGTCACCTCTACGTACCTCGTAGGAGCGAGAAGAGGCCGTTAAGTTTTACGTGTTTGTTTTTGTGCTGAGGATTTTGTCTACATTATCTCATTTCATCATCAGAATTGACCTTGTAAACTCGGCTCTCTGTTGCACATTTTGCAGATAAGATATCTAAGGTAGAAAGGAGAGCGGCTCACTTACATCCTTACTGCTAGGGCAGGATAGGCAGAAGCCAAATGCAGGCCTGGGAATTAGTGTATCGCACTGTTGGGTTTTTTTGCTTATTTTCTCGACATCCTGGTTTGACGCCCTTGACCTGGTGACCGTTTTGGCTTTTTGCATTTGGTGAGCCGTTTGAACTCTCCTCCTTGGTACATGAGGCTCAGCTTTCTCCTCACTCCAGGCCTGCAGCTTCCACATTCACAGTTCCCATTTTCAGCTAAGAGACCCTTCTCCTCCGGACCCACCCAAGGCAAGTCCTTGCTGCTGGCTGAGCCCAGGCAGCTAGCTGCCAGGCGGCACTGGGGGGAAGAGCATCCTGAGAAAACGAGGAGCTCAGAGGAATCCAGGAGTTTTCAGCCAACGAGGAATCCCTGGGACCTAAATATTTGTTATTGAGCAAAAAAAGGAGGACTGGTGGTTTGGGTATGCTTCTCCTCAACTGCAGCAAATACATGGTGGGCATGAGAGACCTGTCCACTGTGTTCACATCACCGCAAACACCAGGGAAGTGACCTGCCCTGAGAGTAGACATGGGTCCTCCCCATGTGCCTGGGCAGTGCCTGATCCTAAGGGCCACAGAAAGAGTATTGTAAGTGAGAGTGAATGTCACAGAGTGCTAGGCATGTGTGCGTATATATGTGTGAGTGTGTGTATATGTATGCGTGTGTGAGTGTGTGAGTAGGTACAGCATATGTGTGAGTGTGTGTATGTGTATAGCATATGTGTGTATATATGTATGTGTGTGTGAGTACACGTGTGTGTGAGCATATGTACTTCTTTATGATATATGTGTATGTGTCTGTGGGTGTGTGTCTGTGTGTGACAGTGTGCAAGTGTGTGTGAGCGTTGTGAATGTATGTGTGTAAGTGTAACTCTGTGAGTGTGTGTAGCATGTGTGTGAGTGTGTATATAGCCTATGTGTGTGTGTATAGCATATGTGTGTATTAAAGTGTGTATGTGTGTGAGTGTATGTATAATGTGTGTGAGTGTATTATAGCATATGTGTGAAAGTGTGTGTATATATGTGAATGTGTATATATGCGAATGTGTTTAGCATATGTGTGTATGTGTGTGTGAACGTGTGTAGAGCATATATGCATATATACATATGTAGGCATATATATATGCACACATGGCACACAGCAACACCAAATTTTATATATATATTTTTTATTAATCTTGAAATTTTCCACATTTTTTAGTTGTATAATAGGGAGAACAGCCCTGTGAATGGCTATCATCCAAGAAAAAAAAAACCATCATCCAAGGCAAGTATGGAATTAGGCAAAAGCCACACAATTTAGAAGGAAAGATGCCTGGTCAAACTAATAGCTGGGTTGTCAGTTCAAGGTTGGTTGGTTGTGGGACGGGTCGGTGAAGGATGATTGCTGAACCCCAAGTCTTTTGTGCTTTAGGAAATATGTTGACCCATTAATTTGAGGGTCACAGCCCTCAGACAGGGTGCCACCAGGATATATTTCTGCCGACCATGTTCAGTTTTGTTTTTTTTTTAATTGTGCTTTAAGTGAAAGTTTACAGTTCAAGTCAGTCTCTAATACAAAAACTTATATGCACTTTGTTATATAACCCTAGTTGCTCTCCCTTCAATGTGACAGCACACTCCTCATCTCCACCCTGTATTTCCCCTATCCGTTCCACCAGCTCCTGTCCCTCTCTGCCTTCTCATCTCGCCTCTGGACAGGAGCTGCCCACATAGTCTCATGTGTCTACTTGAGCTAAGAAGCAAGCTCCTCACCAGTATCATTTTATGTCTTACCGTCCCATCTAATCTTTGTCTGAAGAGTTGGCTTTGTCTGAAGAGTTGGGCCATGACCTCTGGGGTCCTTCCATTCTCAGTCAGACCATTAAGTCTGATCTTTTTACTAGAATTTGAGGTCTGCATCCCACTTTCCTTCTGCACCATTAGAGTATATATAATATTTTTTTCCATATTCCACATACTTCCCAAAAGTTAGGAGTTTTGGGAGAAGGTACCATATCTTTTGCTTATATTCCCTGAATATAACAGAATATTGGCACAAACTATTTCCTGAGTGTAGTAATAATAAAAACCAAAGTTACTGCTGTTGAGTCGTCTCCGACTCACAGAGACTATATAGGGAAAAGTAGAACTTCCTCCTGGGGTTTCCAAGGCTGTAATCTCTGCAGAAGCAGACTGCGACCTCTTTCCCCCATGGAGCACCTGGTAGGTTTGAACTACTGACTTTCTGGTTAGTATCCAAGCGCTTACCCACTGCACCACCAGAGCTCCTTATAACCTTAATATCAATCTAAAATAAGATGTTAAAAAGAATGTTGCAGACCATTTTTCTCTGGTTGGCATGAAATAACCACAGCAACAATAATAATCATAAAAGTAGACACGATGACTTGAATACCTCCTATAAGCTCAGCATTACCCTGAAGGCTTTAAATGCCTGCCCTCATTCAATGCTCACAGCCCTGCCGAACAGATGCTGAGAAACCCTATGCCCTTTGCCTTTGGGCCACTCAGCTAAACTGTATTTCCCAGACTCGCAGGCAGTTAGCCCGAGCCATAAGGTTAATTTCTGGCCATTGGAATGTGGCTGGAAGTGACATACATCCCTTCCCGTCTTGTCCAGTGAAACCAATCTGCTATCCTCCATGTTCTCTGGATTTGCATTCTGGCTGGCCAGATGGAGAGGACCCAGTGGGGGAACTCTGAGACCCCATGACACGGCAGAGCCACAGAAGGACAGAGCCTGGATCACTAGCCAAGTTCTTGCAGTCGATCATCTCACCAGCTTCCTGATCCATGCACACCCATTGGATGACAACATGACCAATGAATAAAACTCATGGTTTTAAGCCACTGATACTAGGCAGGGGGTTGTACAGCAGCTAGTAGCATTAATCTGAATAAGACAGTATTAGGAAGAAGATGATTTGCTCAGATTTCACGGCTAGGGATTGCAGAACCCAGGCCCAGTAGGCTCCACCACTCAAGCCCATTCCACCCATGGAATTGCACCACCACACACATTTGCTGTCTGCATGTCTCAGATGAAACGATTGAGGATGTCACAAAGACAAACTTTGTTGTCCCATCTGGGCTCCTCCTGGAATTCTTCTATCATTAGCACAAAGAGAAGGAACTGAGGCAAAAGTTGCTGGATTCCTGTTTGGCCAAGGGGCATGTTGATCCATTCCATTACTAGCACTTCCTGGCTTCCAGGCTAGTAGTGGATGAGTGAGCCCCAGCTGGATGCCAGCCACAAAGCATTCCAGTGGCATTGGACGTGGCTCAGGGAGAGTCAGACGCCTGGCAGGGAGATGTCACTGGGAACCACACAGACGGATTTCTTGGAAGGACAGGCTGTGTTGTGATTCCAGGAGGAGAAATGGGTAGGTGAGTATGCTATGTTAATGAGCGTGTATATGTGTGCCCCCACACACAATCAGCTCGGCCCATACACATTGTCATACATTTATATATGAATGCGTATGTCTACCTGTGTGTCTGAAATTACGCACATATCATTTTGTACATAAAACACAATTAAACATATACAGATACATGTATGCACACCCCTGCTCCTTAATGTGTTGTTGTTTGACGCCATCACATCCATTCTGACTTCTAACAATTCTATAAGGCAGAGTAAAGCTGCTCCATAGGGTTTCCTAGACTGTGATCTTTACGGGAGCCAACTGCCACATCTTTCTCCCACAAAGCCACTGGGTGGGCTCGAACTTCTAATCTTTCAGTTAGCAGCCGAGTGCTTCATGATGGCACCACCAAGGCTCCTTCCCCTTAATAGACACATATGGGAATATATAAAATATTGTATATCCACATATCTTTATATTTGTGTGTGTATATATGTCTCCATAAATATATTCATCCGAGAGATTAAAAGCTTCATCAAGCAAGTGGAAACACATCTTGTTTCTCTAACCGTTTTGAGAACCACCAAAAACCCACATCAAAGTAGAGTTGAGGGACTTCAAATAAACAAAAGTGTCCTGTTAATGCAGCTGCGGGTGTGGGAACTATTTAAAACTCAGTGACTCAACAGTATGCTCTGATGGCCCATTAATTTGGAGGCGAATGAGGCAGGGGCTTTCTGTGGCTGCCAGGAATGGCAGTCGGCACCAGCCAATGCTCCTCCGGCCACCCAAGTCTGCTCCTCGTTCAACTGATAGATCTGTTTTGACAAGTTCTATTAAGTACAAAGACGGCCACGGGGGCAACATGTGGAGTTGATAGAGGGAGAAGCTGAAAGGCAGGTTGCAGTGTGAGGCCTGCTGATGTTGACAGGATTTGCCGTAACGAAATGGGTCCGTGCTCCCTGCCATCTATTACTGAATCTCAGTAAGGTCCTTGGCACCCACAGTACTCTTCCAGTTTTCTATTCCTGTCTCTGGATTGCCAGAGAAATCCAGGATTTTTCAGCCCTCTAGCTGGCTGTCTTTATTAATGCTCAGTCACCACCTAAGCCAAGGGAAAATGCCATGGCATTGCTGGGGCCATCCCCATCTGTGTGGATTTCAGTCCCTCTCCATCCTCTCAAGCCCTTCCCTGTACCTGTTTCTAGAATCTTCCTAGGAAGCAGAGTTGGCAAGCACACCTGGGCTGATTGCTCTTGCCTCTCAAACCATCTTGAGCACACCCTTGTCATCCTCCAGAGCCCTCCTAAACAAGGTTTGGCAACGGCAAAACAAACACTATTTTACAATGTCTTTGGATGCACTTCCAAAATGCAAAAGCAATTAATCAGTGGTCTCCCTGAGACTCTGCTCAACGTGGCTGCTGCTTTTGACATGGATCTCGGCTTTGATGGGAGCCTAAGCAGCATGTGAGAGAGCCCAAAAAGTGGTAATGGGTTTCAATTATTTATTTGTTCAGGAGACTGGGGAGTAGAACTTGAGCTGTAAGCACATAGGTAATCCATCTAAGACCCCTCCCGACGGTGAGGTCTTTAACTCCCTGCTGCAGCGTTCTGCAGAGAAAGGAAGGGAGAGCTGCATCAGGCCTGGCATGGAACCAAAGGTTTCCTGTGTGTGCCTGTGTGTTTGTGTGTACGTGTGTGTGTACACACGTGTGCATGTACACACGTGTGCATGTACACGCATGCATATTTGAGCCCGCTATATATTTTGTATATTTGGAGTATCTGAATATCTTTGAGTCTTTTATGATGACTACTGTTTCCAGTCACTTCACATAAGAGCTACAGTGCTAGTTTCTAATGGGACTAGCTAGTTCCGAATTCTGTGTGCTGAATTTTCATGTAATTTTATGGAAAATCAAGATTGGCTATTCTCTGAGAGATGCTGTTATTTAGCAATGTATTCTCAAGGCATGATGTAATCATCTTAATAATTGATTGTAGGGCAGGAAGTCACTTTTAGCCTAAGTTATTCTCAGCCTTGAACTTTGTCCTCAGTAGTTTATTAAACACATAGAAATATCTTGATGGATCTATCATCCCAGGAAATTGACAACAGCAGTCTCCCTGCCCTTTCCAGTACATAGGCTGACAACGTGAGCAGTGGTTGGACATATTTTCTCTCCTGAAAAGACTGATGAGGAAGGGAAAATGTAAATGTCTATTTGCATGCAGGATTTTCTTAAGAAATGAACTTTGTTCAGATAAAATAGTGGGATACTTTTGACCCAAGTTTGCACAGATCTTTGTAACTGGAATTTCTTTCTTCTAAGCTCTTCTTCATGTGTTCCTGTGTCTCACGAGTCTGTGCAAAAACTGCCTCTTATACCAAGTTTTATCTAATTTCTTTTGCTGGGCATGGTTCCTTCCTTCCCTGAGTTACCACCACACTTCCTTTATGCCTGTTTTCTCTTGAAGTGCTTTTGTCTTGTTTACATTTCTTAACACTTATTTTGAACTCCAAGTTCCTCAAGAGAAGACTCCAGGTTTTGTATACCTTGTGAGAACATTGTACTTAGTTGTTGCTTAGCAAACATTTGTTGCCTGGATGGATGGGTGGGTGGACGGATGAAGGGTGGATGGAGGATGGATAAACACCACCTTCTATCTTTTGTAATCTTACCTATATACCAATAACCCAGAATGGTAACTTTCTTTGATATGGACTTTGGTATCCCTCCAAGAGCCTACCTTCCAGAGAAAAAAATAAATGTGTTCAGCTGGGCTTTAACCAAGGACCCAGAACAGGGATAAGTCCTTCCAGTCTGGGAAACCTAGAGTGTCATGAAACCTGGGTAGTCATGGAGCTTTGCAATAATCGAGAAAAGCCCAGGGCCAGGAAAGATGGTGAGGCAGAGGGAAAGGGCAGTAACATAATAGAAATATGAGAAGAGATAGGTCTGGGGCCTAGCATCATATCCCAAGTCACAAGATGAGGACTGCCACGATGAGACTGAAGTCGTGCTGGCCAGATTACATGGGGCAGGAGATGGGCAG
Source organism: Elephas maximus indicus (assembly GCF_024166365.1). Lineage (NCBI taxonomy): Eukaryota > Metazoa > Chordata > Mammalia > Proboscidea > Elephantidae > Elephas > Elephas maximus. Next base: position 115,069,340 of record NC_064828.1, on the reverse strand, counting down.
GCAGGAGTGCCGTGGGAACCTTGGAAACAGCCAATTTTGAATCTTGCTGTATATACTGGCTGGACATGAGACATGGGTGGAGTGGCCCTGGTTAATGGGCCAAAGAAGAAACAGGGAGAAGCCTAAAATTGTTTAAAACTCGGATTCCACATTGGCGTTTTCCTTTCTAAGTATTTGTCCATCTCTTGTTTTTTCCCTGTTAGACTTACTTTCAGATAAAACCTCCATCAAGGCTCCAATTTAAGTTCTTCCAAATAATCCTTAACTCATGGACAATTTGGGAAAATGCCATCATGAGACTCATATTTCTTCAAGTTCTGGGCAATGTGAATAAGACATTAAAGCAAGGTGACCACAAAACCTCACTAATTCAGACTAATTATCTGGAGGACCTTCTAGCTGAATGGTGAGAAATTGGATCTAGAAAATATTTTTAAAAGAAATTCAGTTTTATTGCCTTCAAGGACAAGCGCTAACTCAAAGTAGGCTAGCATGCAGTTAAGTAGGGGCCCTCAGAGGATGAGGTTTAATGAATAGATAAGAATGGTTTGTAATTAGTCCATCATTTGTTTGTATGGCAAAGGGTGCTTGGGAGGTGCTCGAGGATGCTTGAAAACAGTGTGCACTCTTAAGTAGTTTGAATATTTCCCCAGAAATTTGTTTATACAACTAATTTGTTGAGTGAAGCCATTGCTCAGCTCAGCCTCCAGTCTACTTATCCCAATTTTGAAATGAGGGATGTGCACAGTAATGAGGCCTCACTTGGTTTCTAAATCAAAGTGAAGAGATGCAGAGGGAGGGAACTTCCCGGGAAGGACACTGATCCTCATTTGCATGGAAGCTGAGGAGTGGACCTTGGCCTTCAGACGGACACATGCCACTCGGTAAGCTACCAAATGTGACAGGTCAGTTAAGGACAATACTTATTCAGTCTTCACAATCCAAAAATTAACACCGTCTCCAAAGGTGAGTATGCTTCCTCCTTCTATTTTATGAAAAATGAGTTAGAAGTCAGAGCAAACAGTTTGCACATTTAAGCACTCAGTTGGTAACCGAAAGTTTGGCGGTTCAAATCTACCCTGCAGTTATATGGAGAAAGAGCTGGCAATCTGCTCCAGTCAAGATTACAGCCTAGAAAACCCTATGGGGAAATTCTTCTCTGTCATATGGGATCACTACGAGTTGAAACTTGACTCAGTGCACCTAACAACAGTAACTAACCTGAAGGTTGGTGGTTTGAGCCCAACTAAAGGCACCACGTAAGCAAGTTCTAGCAATCCGCTTCTGCAAAGATCATAGCTAAGAAAACTCAATGGAGCAGTTCTACTTTGTAATACATGGTGTCTCCATGAGTCAAAATCGACTAGAAGACAACAGGTTTTTTTATTTGTGTGTTTGTTTTGGTTTATCTGCTGTCTGACTCTCAGCACATCATTTAAGCCTCTGTCTACTTTCTCTTTAAATGGTAAGATTTAGTGAGTTAACATACGTGTTCTCTGTAAACCCTAAACTATGTACAAATTTAAGGGACTGTCAGTTTCCAATCTTTCACAAGTAGACCCACTGGATTTGTAGTTTCAGTGCCTTAAAGTTTGAAGAGAGTGTTTAAAGTTCAAAGTATGAACAGCTAGTGTTTAAAGGTCTTGTTGTCTGGGTTAGGTGGTTCTAGTTTGAATCTGAGTTGTATTTATTATTCATGGTATATTCTTCTATGATGTTAAACCTCTCTACATCTTATTTATGTATCTGTCAAAAGAGGACAGGAAAATAAGTGTTTAAAGTAAGTGTAAAAACAAAACAAAAAAATAGATAAATTGAGCTTCATCAAAAAATTTGTGCATCAAAGGACATTGCCAAGAAAGTGAAAAAACAGCTCAAAGAATAGGAGAAAATATCTGGAAATCATAAGTCTGGTAAAGGTTTAATATCTAGAATATATGAAGGATTCCTAGAACTCAATGACAAGAAGACTAACAATGTAATCAAAAAACAGCTAGAAGACTTGAGTAGACATTTCTCAAAATGAGATATACAAATGACCACTAAGCACATAAAAAGATGTTCAACATCACTCATCTTTAGTGAAATGCAAATCAAAATCAGAATGAGATACCACTTTATATCCACTAGGACAGCTATTGTGAAAACGCTGGAAAATCACAAGTATTGCCTAGGATGTGGGGAAACTGGAACCTTGTTCACGGCTGGTGAGAATGTAAACTGGTACAGCTGTGGTGGAAGACAGTTTGGTGATTCCTCAAAGTGTTAAATACAGAATTGCCATATGACCAGCAATTTCACTCCTTGGTATATGCCCTAAAGAACTGAAGGCAGACTCTCAACAAATGCTTGTACACCCATGTTCATTGCAGCATTATTCAGAAGAGCCAAAAGACCCAAGTGTCCAAAACCTGATAAATGGATTAAAAAAAAAAAAAAAAGTAGTATCTAAGGGAAATGGAATATTATTATTCTGCCTTAAAAAAGAATGAAGTTCTAATATATGCAATGACATGAATAAACCTTGAAAACATTGTGCTGAGTGAAATAAGCCAGACACAAAAGGATAAATATAGTCTGGCTCCATTTGTATGAAATCTCTAGAATAGACAAATGCATAGAGATAGAAGTACCTTGGTGGTTACCAGAGGCTGGGGGAAGAGAGGATGCAGAGTTATTCTTTAGTGGGTACAGAGTTTCTGTTAGGGGTGATGAAAAAAATTTAGAAACAAATAATGGCGATGATTGGACACGACATTGTGACTGATTAATGTCATTGGATTTTACCTTTTAACACAGTTAAAAAAGCAAATGTTATGTTGTGTGTATTTTACCACAATGCCTTTTTTTGAAAAAAGGATTTTAAGAAACCTTAAAAAAAAAAAAGCAAGTGTAAAGAGCTCTGCACAGTGCCCGACACATAATAATTGATTAATAAATGCTCACCAGCATAGTACAGCCCAAATAAATTCTTTCAGCCCATAAGAGGACGAACATAAGGTTGTTTGCTGCATCACCATGGTGGGAGGGCATTAGAGGCAACTGGAGGTGGGAGGGGGGTTCCATCACTGGGAAAATAGACAGTCATATCGGATGGACTTAGGCCACAGAGTACCACACCACGGTTAAAACTCACGCACATGGTAAGATGAATACAGAAAAACACATTAAAAAAATAATAAATTAGTGAAGTTGAAAGAGTAAGATATACAACATGATGCAAAATGCAATGACACTTGTGTCAATTAAAATACATTCATAGAAAACGAGAGTATTCATTTAGCAATGACTCATTGGATAAATGTTAAACATGGACTGGGGAAGGAACATGGGCGGGGGAAGGCACATTGAGTATGAGGATAAAAGGGAGTGAATAAATGATTGAATGGAAGGAAGAAAGGAAGGGAGGGAAGGAAGGAGGGAGGGAGTCAAGGTAAGAGAGGGAGGGAAAGGAGGGATGGAGGGGGAAAGACAAGGGATGATATTGTGCCATAAGCACATTATAGCTGTAGCCATCAAGTCGACTCCAACTCGTAGAGACCCTATCATAGGGCATGATTAACTCCCACCCTGAAGCATAATCGAACAGTAACATACAGTAAAATACATTAAAAACAGGCTAGTTATTATTATTATAGTACTCAGTGAATCCAACTTCCCCATTTTTAGAATCCAAAAAAAAAAAAAAATGATTCCTGGCATTAGTTGCCTCAGGCTGCTATAAAAATTAACACAAACTCGGTGTCTGAAAAGAAAATGTACTCCCGCGCAGTTACAGAGGCCTGAAGTTTGAAATCAAGATGTCAGCAAGACGGCACTTCCTCTGGAGGCCTTCAGGGAGGATCCTCTCTTTGCCTGTTCCAGTTTCCTGGTAGCTGCAGGCATTCCTTGATTTGTGGCCACATCACTCCAACTTCTACCTTCATGGTGACATTGTATCCTCCTCTTTTGTCTCAAGAGTCCCTGGGAGGAGCAAACGGTTAACGCACCTGGCTGCTAACCATAACGTCAGAGGTTTGAGTCCACCAGTGGCATCTCATACGAAAGGCCTGGTGATCTACTTCCAAAAAATCGGCATTGAAAACCCTACACAGCACAGTTCTATGAAGCCCACTGTGGTGTTCAGACAATTCAGCTCTCCCCACAGTGCTATTGCACCTAAGGCATGGCCTCCACACCAAGGCGACCAAACCGGAATAGCTTCTGGAATCTGCTGTATGGTGGTAAGACCCCACACATTAGGGCCAGATATTGGTTCCAGGTCATTAATTCAGACTCTTCCCCACCCTTTATGCTAAGCTTCTCATCTGGCTATATTGACTCACGCTGTGCTAGTAACTGGGGACATGTGATGGTGGATAAGGGGCCCTGATAGGACAGAAATGCATGCAATGAGTTCATTGCAGAACATGGTGATCCTAGCAGGGGAAGGGGATGGGACTGGGATAACTGGAGGCTGTAAAGTAAGGAGAGCAGTTGTGCAAAATCTGAGAAGGAATGGCATGTTCAGGGAACTGTGAGGTGTGCCACGTGACTGGATCAGAGAGTTGGAGAACTGTCTGTATCAAGGATGCACTCCTTCTCTCTCTCTTTGGTCTTGGTAGTACCACCAGCAGAGGCTGCATCTCCACTCTGACTGCGCTCCCTGTGGAGAATCTGCACTCTGAGGTTCTACCTCCTTCAAGTTCTCACAGCTAGCTTCTGTCAGGGGCCCCCGACTTCTTTCTCCAAATCTCTATCCAACGCCATCCGTCTGTGTCTGATCTCTAGGTTGCCTCACCACTCAAGACTTGTCTTCTCTGCTCTTCAACCTCCTGTATAACCAATCCCTTATATTAAATTCCCTCTGGCAGAAATTTATTGTTTGCCAGTGTTTACCAGATGGATACACTGATAATTGATACATTGACAATACTGCAGGAGAAACTAATATAAAGAGCTGTATTTGATCAAAATTGTATACCCAGTACTTATCACTGTCCCTGGGACAGAGAAGTACCCACAAAAGAGAAAAACCTTAAATCTGGTGTTATATGTAACATGCAGATCCTGGCATGGAAGAGGGAATAGGAGGCTCCATACCCAGTACTTATCACTGTCCCTGGGACAGAGAAGTACCCACAAAAGAGAAAAACCTTAAATCTGGTGTTATATGTAACATGCAGATCCTGGCATGGAAGAGGGAATAGGAGGCACTTAACGAGAGAAGGAGGGAAATATTTCATAACCTCCTGTGGCATGTGACTGGGCTTCCTGATAAAAAAAGAGACATCTATTGTCAACATTGTCTACCTTTGTGTGACTGTGCCCTGTTTACTTTGTTATGTTATGGTGGGATCCCTATAGGATAAAAATTAATAGTAAGGCTCTAGACTTGCCTGACTTAAAAAAAAAAAAAATTCAAGGCTCGAGTTGCAATATTTAAGGATTCTAGGGGCAAAATATTGAACAATGCAGGAAGCATTAAAGGATGATAGAATGAATACACAGAGTCACTGTATCAAAAAGAATTGATAAACATTCAACCATTTCAGGAGATAGCATATGATCAAGAACCGATGGTACTGAAGGAAGAGATCTAAGCTGCACTAATGTAAATGGTGAAAAACAAGGCTCTAGGAATTTATGGAATATAAATAGAAATGTTTCAACAAATGGATGCAGCTCTGGAGGTGCTCACTCATCTATGCCAAGAAATTTGGAATACAGCTTCAACTAACGGGAAGAGATTCATATTTTTTCCCATTCCAAAGAAAGGTAATCCAACATAATGAGGAAACTATCAAACAATATCATTAATATCACACATAAGAAAAATTTTTCTGAAGATCATTGAAAAGTAGTTGCAGCAGTACATTGACAGAGAACTACCAGAAGTTCAGAAGTTCAGAAGAGGACTTAGAATGAGGGATATCATCGCTGATGTAGATGGATCTCAGCTGAAAGCAGAGAATAGTAGAAAGATGTTTACCTGTGTTTTATTGACTATGCAAGGGCATTTGACTGTATAGATCATGACAAATTATGGGTAACATTGCAAAGAATGGGAATTCCAGAACACTTAATCGTGCTCATGAGGAACCTGTACATAGACAAGGTGGCAGTCATTTGAACAGAACAAGGGGATACTGCATAGTGTAAAATTAGGAAAGGTATGTGTCAGGGCTGTGTCCTTTCACCATACTTATACAATCTGTATGGTGAGGAAATAATCTGAGAAGTTGGACTATATGAAGAAGAACAGGACATCAGGATTGGAGGAAGGCTCATTAACAACCTACAATATGCAGATGATACAACTTTGCTTGCTAAAACCAAAGAGGACTTGAAGCACTTACTGATGAAAATCAAAGACTACAGCCTTCAGTATGGATTGCACCTTAACATAAAGAAAACAAAAGTCCTCACAATTTGACCAATAGGCAACATCATGACAAATGGAGAAAAGATTGAAGTTGTCAAGAATTTCATTTTCCTTGGATCCACAATCAACACCCGTGGGAGCAGTGGTGGGAAAATCAAATTACGTGTTGCATTGGTCAAATCTGCTGCAAAAGACCTCTTTAAACTGTTCAAAAGCAAAGATGTCACTTTGAGGACTAAGGTGCACCTAATCCGAGTCATGATATACCCAATACCCTCATATGCATGTGAAACCTGGATAATGAATAAGGAAGATGGAAGAAGAATTGATGCTTTTGAATTATGGTGTCGGCGAAGAATATTAAATATACCATGGACTGCCAGAAGAATAAACAAATCTGTTTTGGAAGTACAGCCAGGATGGCAAAGCTTAGCGTCAGGTACTTTGGACATGTTATCAGGAGGGACCCGTCCTTGGAGAAGGACATCATACTTGGTAAAGCAGAGGGTCAGGGGAAAAAAAGGAAGACCTTCAATGAGATGGATTGACACAATGGCTGTAACTATGGGCTCAAGCATAACAACAACTGTGAGGATGGCACAGGGTCACTGTGAATTGAAACTGACCAGAAAGCACCTAACGACATGAAAACAACAGTGGAGCCTGGGTTTGATTATTGTCTCTGCCTTCACCTATGCTGTTTGCATTGAACAAATTACGTAAATCCTCTCAATCAGTAAGCCTAACCCTGAACCTTTTACATTCTAAAAAAAAGACACCTACACATATTAGAGATGTGTGAGATGATTGTTAGTAAACCATTTAGCACAATTTATTAGCATCCATAATAAATATTAACTCTAATCATTGACTATTAATTTCTCTCATTTACATACTGACATTAGAAAAATGTGTTCTATAAAAAAACAAATGTGTATTCTTCTTTACTACTACAGTTCTCATCCATGTAAAAACGCATGTGATCTTGAGCAAATTACTTAACCTCTCTGAGTCTTGGTTTCTCATCATCACAATGATAGAATTTGACTAAATCAGTGGTTCTCAATCACTATAGTGAAAAATTGTCCACGCAAAATGCAGTCATACTTCTATTCAAATATATAGTCTCTTATATCTTCTGGGGATCTCATTGCTATTGTCTTATACCTTCTAGCAGTCCCTGAGGATGATTGATATTCCCGTAACAAAGGACAGAGACAGCTAGAACGCTATTTCCCAAGCAGCATTTACAAGGAAGTGAAAGGAATAATTCACTTATTCAATGACTGTAGACCTTTCAGCCAAAGTGAAATCTCAGTGCACTAACCAACTCATTGAGGGCACTAGCAGTACAAACGTTCAAATTACTAGCATGCCATGTAGAAGTGGACTGTATGGAGTATGAGTGGAAAATGACCCATCAGTCAGAAGGTTTCCCAGTTCTAAGCTACAAAACATTTTCTCCATATAATGACTAAAAGGGAAGATCAATGTCTTGTATGCTAATAGAGTAGGTTATTATATTTATTCTGACTCCCTGGTGTTATCCCCATGGGCTGACGTATTTGTATGCCACACAGAATTACCTACTTACTGTGACTCTATCCAGTGTTTCCAAGGAGAAGCGAGTGGATTCAAACTGTCGATCTTTTGGTTAGCAGCCGAATACTTAACCATTCCACCACCAGGATTCCAGTGTGTTCTTAGGCACTTCGTATTTCAAAAATAAATGGCACAATGAATCAATGGACAAATAAATTACAGCAGTTATTATTAATATCTGTTCACATTCGTAGAGTTTACAAAGAACTTCCACATGCATTACATCATGGGTGCCACCCAACAATACTGTGGACTATACAAGACTCAAAGATGAGGATGAGAAACCAGAGGAGAGTAAGTGGTTTGTCCAGCACCATATAGGTGGTAAACAGAGGAGATGGGCCAACAACCATGGGCTCCTGACTTCTACACCTATGTTCTTTCTATTTATGCCTTAACATTTGTGGAGGCAAAGCCAATTGTTGTACTTATTCAATGTTTTGATCCAATTATTACACACATACACTTCTTCAAAGTTAAATTGTGTTTTAATCTTAGTAGCAATGACAAAGTAGTCCTTTCCTCCATGGTGTTCCACCCCCATTACTCCCCCCCCAGAGCAAGTGTTTTCAGCTCCTTAGCTGTCCTTGCTGGCATTTATACTTTAAAAAAAAAAAAAACTTAGGCATTCCTAAACAATGTGTTTATACTGCTGCCATTACTTGAAATGCTTTTCAATTTTTTGACATTATCTCTCTTATGCCATCCTTCCTACACACATGTATGCTCCCCACATCTTCAAAATATTGTTACAGCATAATTTTCAGTTAATTCAATATTTGATATTCCCATAATGACTATAAAATAATGTTCACAACTCAGCCACTCGGAATCCTATGGTTATGTTTCTTATAATTGTTTCATCTATTTTTGTTCTATTTTCTTGATTTTCTAAGTACCGATAACAATTTTAACCCCAAACTTTTTGATAATACTCAGCAGGGTCACTGTTGGTGGACAGGCTTCAGCAGAGTCACCCACACTAAGACAAATTAAGAAGGACTTGGCAGTCTACTCATGAAAAAAAAAGAAAAATTTGGCCACTGGAAATCTGATGAATAGCAGTGGACCATTGTCTGATACAGTGCTGGAAGATGAGCCCTTCAGGCTGGAACGCATTCAAAAAACAAATGGGAAAGAGCTGCTCCCTCAAAGTGGAGTCAACCTTAATGATGCAGATGCAGTCGAGATTTCAGGACCTACATTTGCTGATGTAGCATGGCTCAAAACGAGAAGAAACAGCTGAAAACACTCAGTAGTAATTGGAACATGGAATGTACACAACATCATGATAAATGCAGAAAAGAATGACTTTGTCAAGGATTCATTTTACTTGGATCCATAATCAATGCCCATGGAAGCAACAGTCAGGAAATCAAACCACGTTCACAGTGGCTTTAACAATGGGTTCAGGCATAAGAATGATTCTGAGGATGGCGCAGGACTGGGCAGTGTTTTATTCTGTTGTACTTAGGGTTGCTATGAGTCAGAACCTACGTAATGGCACCTAACAACAACAACATATATATATATATATATACACACACATATAAACTCTGGTGGCATAGTGGTTAAGTGCTATGGCTGCTAACAAAAGGTTAGCAGTTTGAACCCATCAGGCACTTCTTGGAGACTCTATGGGTCAGTTCTACTCTGTCCTATAGGGTTGCTATGAGTTGGTATCAACTCGACGGCAGTGGGGTTTATATATATATATATAAAGGAAACCCTGGTGGCATAGTGGTTATGGCTGCTAACTAAAGTGTCGGCAGTTTGAATCCACCAGGTGCTCTTTGAAAACTCTATGGGGAAGATCTACTCTGTCCTATAGGGTCGCTATGAGTGGAAATCGACTCAATGGCAATGGGTTTGGCTACATATATATATATATGTGTATATGTAGCCAAACCCATTGCCGTATGTATATATAAAAAATTCGTCCTAGAGCCCTTTATCCTCCTTCTCCAATCTGGGCTAATTGCTTTCAAGATCTGTTGCACAGCCCTCAACCTGGGACCTCTATTCACCAACATTATGGGAAGCCCTTTACCTATATTCTATGTTACATTTCATTTCCTTGATTTCACGTGTTCATCTTTCTTTGTTTACTTCCCTATTTTGATTGAGCAAGTTCTCAAAAAGCTTCCCTGAGAGGTACCCGTATTCATTCTTCTTGTTCATTTGTTCGATACTTTAACTGGGTGTAGAAGTCTAAGTAACCATTTTCTTTCAGAATTTTGAAAGCATTCATTTTCACTTAGCTCCTGATATCGCCAGTGAGGATTCCAGTGACATTCCAATTCTCAAACTGTTGTATGTAATCTGATTTTTCCCTTCAGAAGCCCTACAGAGCCTCTTTTTATTTAGGGAATTTCGAAACTATGCCTTGGTTGGGTCTTTTGTAACTCATTGTGCTGAGTACTTAGTGGAATTTTACATCTGTAAGCTCATACTCTTCCATGCTAGAAAATATTATTGTTTTATTGATTAATTCATTTGTTTGTTTTATAATTTTGTTCTCTCCATTACCTTTGTTCTCTCTTTTTGGAGATTGTATTATTTGAATTTTTCACCTCTTCGACTGATTCTGTAGTTTTCCTAACCTTTCTTTCTGACTCCATATCTTTGTCTATTTATTCTCCATTCTCGAGAAATTTAATTTATTTGAAATGACAGATTTATTGAGATATAATTCACATGCTACACATCTGATCTTCTTAAATGTACAAACCAGGGTTTTGTTTGTTTGTTTAGCGTATTTACAGAGTTGTGCAGCCATCACCATTTTCTAGTCTCAGAGTATTTTCATCACCACGAAAAGAAACCTCACCTGTACCAAATAGCTATTACTCACCAGTTCTCCATTCCGCAGCCCCTGACCATAATGAATCTACTTTCTGTCTCTCTAGCATTGCCTATTCTGGATATTTCATACAAACAGAATTACACAATATGTGATCTTTTATGACCGGCATCTTTCACATAGCATGTATTTTCAAGGTTCATTCATGTTGTAGCATATATCAGCACTTCATTTTTTTATGTGCTCCTCACATTTCTTTCCATTTTTAATTTTTTTTGTGTGGCAAGAATGTACTTTTTCTTATTGTCAGCCCCTGCAGAAAGCGAGGTTTTAGTTCTCTCTGACTTTCTAAAGTGTCAGCCTCTTGTTCATCTGCCTGTCATCTGCCAAACTTCAACATATCTCATTTGCAGTTGTCAACTTTTAATTCTTTTTATGTTTTGGATTTATATTTCTTGTATTATTTTTACACTCATTTTGTTGGTTTTCAGGAAGGAAGCAGAGAAAAAAAATGTATGCTTTCAATCCATCACAGTTAAACAGAAGTCACCAAGAAAATCTCTACATTAGTTAACACTCTTTCATTTATCATGGAAGGTATAAAGAAATAGTTATTACAATTAGCGTTACAAGTAATGTACTGCGTAGTATTTTTTTAAAATAATAATCATTAAATAGTTCTTATTACACAATAACTAGGGCACACAGTTGCTACTGTAGTGCTCCAAAGTATGAATGTTTAGTGGGATGAATTAAGAAATGCATCTTATCCCTCAGGTAATCTTGGATCATTTTAGTTGTTTACCATGAGTCAACTTAGTTAAGCAGGTAGAGTTGCCTACCAAATTGTGGCAAATATATGTGTATATGTACGTATGTAGCTGTCTCTCTATCTATATTTATATGTATCTGTGTATATATATATGTGTGTGTGTACACATATATGCATAACCCATCCCATTGCTTTCGAGTCGATTCCGACTCATAGCAACCCTATAGGACAGAACAGAACATCCCCATATGGTTTCCAATAGAACTGCCTGATGGATTCGAACCACTGACCTTTTGTTTAGCAGCTGAACTCTTAACCAATAAGCCACCAGGGTTTCTTGTATATGCATAGGTGTATGTATATTATGTTTATATTTGTATTAAATTTGTATTGTTTTCTGCTTCTTCCAAGAAAAGGAAATGCCAAGAACAGACAATTTTATGAAAGACATGTTTATGCTCTACTTCCCTAAAGAAAGTCCTAGGGGAGCAGAAGGTTTATATGCGACATGAAATTACTCAGTTAAGCTCTGTGTCTCCACCTTAGGTGTGCTAAGACATTCATACCTGAACACTTGCATTCAAGCTATTTTAGAAATGTGGCAGGTGGATATCGAGTAAGTTCACAGATGCTCTTATATTAGCAGTTAATTGAGTGGCTGGATTATTTGACAACTGTTTAGTCCTTGGTCACTGAAGACACTTGATGACAGAGTCAGTTTCCAATGGTTGACAGCAGAGCCAACTTCTAAGTGCCTTTCTTCTGCCATAGCCTCGTTTTTTTCCCTTTGGGACTCTCACAGCAGCTAGTACGCTTCCAAATTCCATTTCAAATAGCTGTTTCAATTCATTTTAGTGAACTACTTGTCAATTTTTTCCATTTTATTTCTTCTTCTTTTCATGGCAATGTATAGAAGCGATGCTTTGCTGAGATATTTCTCTGATGGGAAACCAGTATTTTTTTTTTTTTTAAAGATGGTCAATTCAAAACTTACACATGATCAGAAATTAAGTACCCACAACAACACCCAAGCACCTAACCCATTAATTTTGTTAATGATTTAGCCAACATAGTATTGTTTACATACACTTCAGGTAAAATGTTCTCTCTCTCTCTCTACGTGTGTGTGTGTGTGTAGGTATATGTTTACTTATATATAAACAGATACATATACTTATATATATGTCTTAGTCATCTAGTGCTTCTATAACAGAAATACCACAAGTGGGTGGCTTTAACAAAGAGAGTTTATTTTCTCACAGTAAAGCAGGATAATTGTCCAAATTCAGGGTGTCAGATCCAGGGGAAGGCTTTCTCTCTCTGTCAGCCTTCTCATCAATCTTCTCCCAAACTAGGAGCTTCTTTGCTCAGGGACCCTGGGTCCAAAGGAGGCGTTCTGCTCCTGGCACTGCTTTCTTGGTGGTATCAAGTCCCCCTGTCTCTCTGTTCGGTTTTCTCTTTTATATCTCAAGAGGTTGAGATATAAAAAGACACAATCCAATCTCATAGGTCGAGTCCTGTGTCACTAACACAACTGCCACCCATCCTCCCTCGTTAACATCATAGAGGCAGGATTTACAACATATAGAAAAATCACACAGTACCGGGAATCATGGCCCAACCCAACTGATAGGCACATTTTTAGAGTAACATAATTCAATCCACGACAATATACTTATATAAATATAAATTAAGATTATATATGTGTATATATATATGTATGTATGTATCAAAAAAAAAACAGTTGTGGCTGTGTCAACTCTGACTCATGTGTGTCAGGGTAGAACTGTGATTCATGGGGCTTTCAATAGCTGATTTTCCAGAAATAGATTACCAGGCCTTTCTTCTGAGGTACCTTTAGGTGAACACATTGTTTGTACCACCTAGGAACTCCATGTATATATGTGTGTGAAATATATATATACACACACACATATATATACATACACATTTGTATATGTACATATAGAGAGTATATATATATGTGCACACATACACACATATAATGTAAAATTTAAGTAGATAGATTGACATAGGGATATAGTGAAAGATATATATAGGTTTAGAATATAAATTTTAAATGCATTCAAAATGAGATATCTTTTTTTTTTTTTAATTCTCTGTTGGGAAGAAAATATATCTGCCCCCCCCCGTCACCTGATTCCTTTCTTGTATAGCAGAGGCCTATAGGTGCGCTAAATTCATTAGAAGACAGTGTTTCCAAGGTCCTTTAATAAAGAGATTTGGCCTGGCATAATAACCACCTAGCACTGTATTTACGTTGCTGGGCATGGTGTTTCCCAGAGCGAAGGGCAATCACGATGGTGTGCTTCTTTCTGTGCGGAAATTCATTTTGACAACTCTTGTTAGCTGAGAGATATGTAGTATGCTTGCCTCCCGGCTTTCGGGCCACGTTTCAAATGCTGCCTTTGCTAAAGCAAAGGAAATCATTCAGTCCTCATAATTGCACCAAGTGACAAGTAGCAGGAATTGGGAGAGATTTGGAACGTGCACTGCCGACTGAGAACAGAACTGGCAGAGGCCTCGTGGTGCGAGGCAGGGGAGGGCATTGACTACACCTTACTTCTGCCCCGTCTCCCTCTCTAATAATCTTCTCCTGGATGCATTGCAGGACCCAGTGGCTGATCTACAGGTGAACAAGGTCTAACCTGCTCTGGGCATAGTTCCAACACTTTATATCCTCCAAAGAGATGGTGGGAAAATCATTTCTCTACTCGTTATTCTTGAAGACAGTTACTAGGACTCTTCACGCCAAGGATTTTATCAGAAGGGTGTCTAAACATGCAAATTAATTGAGCCTTTAAAACATTTGCAAACACTCTGGGATTTGGTTTCTATGATTTGAAATGAGGTTACACACAAATATTCATTGGAAGAGTTGGTTAAATAAATCGTGGTACATCTTTTCAATGGACTAATATGTGCTCATTAAAAGAGCAGATTATTTCTGCATTGACAAGGGGAAATTTCCATGGCTCATTACTGAGAGGTAAAGCAGATTATAGGATAGTATTTGAACAATACAGCATGAATAAATATTCACAGACAAAATAATTCTCTCTGAAAATATGTTGACCTAAATGTTAACGGTGCACATTCGGTTTATAGAATGTCAAGTGAATTTACTTTCTATTTTTCCATGTATTTGATTTTTTGACATAAATATTTATTTGCTTTATAATCATAAACAAACAAACAAACAAAACACACGGTGGCTGCAACAATGGGCTCAAGCATAGCAACAATCATGAAGATGGCACAGGACCAGACAGTTCTGTCGTGCATAGAGTTGCTATGAGTCGGAACTGGGTAGATAGCACCTAACAGCAACAACAGCATAATCACAAAACAGCGAAAGAAACAACAGAAAGCTGTATTTTTGTATGGAAATACAACACATGACATTAATCTGAATCGCTTCTAGCCGTACTCAGGTCTCAGAAACTACAATTTTAACAGTTAATGTCCAACCCAAAAGCACTTCTTCTAAGAAGCTTCGTTTTACCCATCTACAAAGTGGAAATGACAGAAATGCCTATCCCCAAGGGTAGGTATAAAAGGGGGAAGCATTCGTGAAAACAAATGAGACGTGAAACAGTATACAGTGTAGTGGTGAGTTTATAGGCTCCAGATTCAAACTTTCAGGATATGAATCCCAGTGCAATCACCTCCTGGTTGTGGGACCTGAGGCAAATTACTTAACCTCTCTGAACCTCAGTCTCCTCGTCTGCAAATGAGGTAGGTCAATGCAACCGTGGGGGTTTTATGAGGATTAAGCCAGTAAATATTTATAAAGTCTTCACCACAGTGTCAGTTATATATTGCTATTCTTGTTAGTTGCCATCGAGTCGATGCAGACTCACGATGACCCCATGTGTGCAGAGTAGAACTGCTCCATAGGGTGTTCAAGGTTGTGACCTTTCAGAGGCAGATCCCCAGGCCCGTCTTCTGAAGCTCCTCTAGGTAGGTTTGAGCCACCAACCTTTCGACTAGTAGTCAAGCACTTAACCATTTGCTTTACCCAGGGACCAGCTACACAGTAAGCCCTATATGCATGCTTGATAAATAAGTAAAATGCTGTGGTACAGTCAACTGTAGAACTCAGGTCTGTGACTACTCAGGTAGAATCTTCTTCATGTATACCCTACTAGATGGAGTCCTTTACGGAGCCTTCTTCTGTTCTGTTTTATACACACATATGAGCAATGCAACAAGGTGCCAGTGAGGCTAAGGATGCATAAATCACCATGGAGGAAATGAGAGTGCTACGTAGTAACGGAAGACAATCACTTTGTTCTTGCTCTTTCTTAGACTTTGTCTTAAGTAGTCCTGCTCAAATCAATACGATAGTTTTAATAATTTTTCTGAACTAGGACAGATTTATAAGTGAGAGTATCTGGCATGTTAATTGAAAGGTTTTTATTACTGGCTGTCCGTTCCTGTTAGGGGCCATCTTTTAAAGTAAGATGGCTGCCACTAAATCAAGAATCAATTAGAAACATTAATATAACAACCCTGTCAACTCCCATTAGACCCAAGCCAGACTTCTTCTTCTCTATCAAGCAAGCAATTGCTAATCACTGTTTTTATCAATATCTGAGGAACATGATATGTAATTTACCTCTGGTAAATGAATAATACCGATCGGTTACCGACTCTCAGTTGAAAGGACTTTCCCAGGAGGAGAAGGGATGTCCACAGCCTCTCTCATTTCCTGTTTGCAAAGAGGAAGAAGGATCAGTGACTTGGAAGAAAAAAAAAATTGCTTTCCAAGGATAGAATATGCCCTTAGGAATGAAAGAGAATATAATGAGAAGGATTTAAGAGGAGGAAGATTTTGGTAAAATAAGTGAATGTATGGTAGAAAAAGGAAGAGTCAGTTTGCACGTTGTCACCTCAGTCACCAAGTTCATTGTTCTCAACAAGCATCAAGAAAGGAGTATACGGAGTGCTGCAGATATAGGATGAGTAAGAGGAGGCCCCGGCCATCTGGGATCTGGAAATGCCGCTTGAGAAATAGTCATGTAAAGAGATAGTTATGTAAAGTATGGTAAGGTGCTTTAATAGAAGATGTACCAGCAGGGGTGAGGCACTGGAAAGAGAGGAAACACTCCATGGCACCTGGGGAGAAATAATAAGGCAAGGATTCATTTTTCTGCTCATCTTTGCTTGGGGCTGGGGAAAAAGGGATAAGGTGGGCGAAACCTTTGGCCTTCTACTAACAGGTCAGAGTTAGAAACGGAATTGTGGGTGATTTGGTCCAAACTTCTGCTCTTTTCATGAATCCTTTCTCCCCAAGACAATTCCTCTGGATTCTGATTAAAAACCAACAGGAACACAGTTGTGGTTATCATTGTTGTTAGGTGCTGTTGAGTCGGCTCTGACTCATAGCAACCTTATGTATGACAGAACAAAACTTGCTCCACCCTTACAATAGTTGCTATGGTTGAGGCCATTCTTGCAGCCACTGTGTCAATTCATTCATTGAATGTCTCCTTGTTTTTCACTGACCCTCTACTTTGCCAAGCATGATGTCTTTCTCCAGGGATCGGTTCTTCCTGATAACATGTCCAAAGTTAAGTGAGATGGAGACTTGACATCCTCCCTTCTAGAGAACACTCTGGCTGTACTTCTTCCAAGACAGATTTGTCCATTCTTCTGGCAGTCCATGTCATATTCAATATGCTTCACCAACACCAGGAACACAGAGCACCTCTCTTTAGGACACAGTCTATTCTCTCTTTGGCAGTTTTTATTCTTGCAAGATCCTTCTCTCTGTTGATTCAGAATGTGTCTCTTTCACTAGTTTCTGTTGTTCTAATGTCAGCCATATGGGGTCAGGCCTGTTAATGTGGAGTAGTGGAATAGGGATTGAAGCCCAAAAAACAGGGTGAGAATCTTAGTTTTGGGCTGGGCTGTCTTACATTTCTCCATGGAAAAATCCTCAGCTGGAGAATAATAACTATTATTTTCCACTAGAATTTATAATATTCATATGAGATAAATTCTGGGAAAATAACTTTTTAAAAAAATTTCAGGGGCATTGCTATCATTATTTTCTTTTAAATACAAGAGTTCTTGAAATTCTTCAAGGACCCCCATGTATTTCAACAGATTCTTCTCATTTCTGTTCTCAAGATTTCCATTTCTCTCAACTGTCCCCCACATAACTGTGAAGCACCTCACCTTGAGTTTAGAGTTTTGTCTCTAAACATCGTGTCTCGAATGAGTGGACCCACGAAGAGATACATCTGGTTCATGTAATTGTGATTTGGATTGTCTACCGTTTGTGTCTAGGAAACACAAAAAAAGGGAATGGTTCTGATAGTCTACTGCCCTATGCATGGCTCCAATGACCCCAATCCGTGATGTTTTTTTAAAAAAACAAAAACAAATAAACAAACAAACATAGCAAACTTGAACTTTGAAAGTCTTGTCTCTGAGAGGGAGGCAGGAAGAATGGTGTAGTGAAAAGAAAATGGTCATGGGAATCACTAAAATAAATTCTATAAAATTAGAGCTGGAATAAGCCTTAGAGGTCATCTAGGCTGAAGGCCTCATCTTACATAAGGAAAGAGCTGGACGTGGAGAAGTTGCGTGACTTGCTTAAAACCACAAACATTGTGATAATGAATGCCAGGCTACCCTCTGGTCTTAGAATAAGGTCTCCAAAATAGGGAGTAAGCCTTGAGCAAGAATTTTTGACATTGAAAATATTTATGGTGGTGTTGAGAGAAAAAATACAGGAAACCCAGTTAAATCTGAATTTAAAATAAACAAGGAAAAAAAATTCGCATACGTGTGTCCCATGTAATATTTAAGATACACTAATAAATAAATAAATAGCATTGTTTTTCTGAAATCCAAATTTAACTGGGCATCTTGTAATTTTATTTGCTAAATCTGGCAAACCTCACTGATAGGAGGAAGGAGTATTGGGGGAGAAAAGCGTGGGAAATGACTCCAGGCAAAGATAGTAAAAAGCATTTGCAAAAAGCCGTGTGCAGAAGGAGCAAGCTGTAGTTAAGGAGAGTGAGACAAACATGCAGTGTACATACAACATGGGGTAGTCCCCCAAAGTGACCATTGCCAGGGAAGAATCCTCGACCTGCCATCCCATTCACATTACAATGGGCACTCAGGGCCTCGTCCATAGACTGTTGTAACCTTCTCCACCCTGAAGTCACTGCCTCTCAAATGCCCAACCATTCTCTCTCCATCTCTACCCCACTATAAACTTGCTACTAAGCACAAGACAAATCACATTTTTAAAAAAGAAGGCTTTACTGATTGCCTTAACAGTATGTTTCACACTGGCTTTGGAACTACTACCCCATCTGTCTAGTATCAGCTCTCTATTATTCCTCCAGAAGACTGTATATCTACTGACATCTCCCAGCTCACCAACTCAGAATATGCCAAACAGTCGAGCTTCAGGGCTTTTGCTCAAGCTCTCCTACCTCCCTGACTGTTCCCCAGCCTTTACTTCTTTTCCTTCAGTGGCTCAGATATTTGTGGCTGCCTGCCTGTGCCAACTACCATGTTGAGTTCTGGGATCATGGGAGAGAACAATATACACAAGGTCACCTCTTGCCCTATTGCAGGCAAGTCATTCATTTTGCTGTAACGAATTGGTAACAAATTGGTGTATACCTGAAGGACACCTCGATATGACAGATATTCAACCTTGGTTCACACTTTTTTTCTGTAAGAATCAGCTCATGGGTGTTTCCACACTGTATTTGAACATTATTAGTTTCTCACATTGCTGTGACAAATTGCCACAAACTTACTGGCTTAAAGCATGACAAATCTTTTATCTTACAGTTTTGAAGATCAGAAATGCAAAGTTAGTTTCACTGGGTGAATGTCAAGGTATCGGCAGTGTAGGATTTTTCTGGAGGATCTGATGGGAGATTGTGTTTTCTTGTCCTTTTCAGCTTTTAGAGGCTTCCTGCATTCCTTGGTTCCTGGCCCCTTCCTCATATCACTCCATCTTTTCGATTCTATCTTCACATCTCTTACTACTGACCCTGATCTAATCTCCCTCTTATAAGAAGCACTGTGATTACATGAGACCTACCTACATAATCCAGTATAACTTTATCAAGTAAAAATCCTTAACTTAATCACATCTCCAAAGTCCTTTTTACCAAATAAGGTAATATAGCCATAGCTTCCAATGACCAGGGTATGGATACCTTCAAGTGGTCCTTATTCAGCATGTCACAGGCATTGAGAGTTGTTTGCATAAAAAAAAAAAATTAGATTAGCCTCATATTGTTTTCCTTACTATTGATTTGATCTTTTTGCTTGGTCACTTTAAATATTCTTTCTTTAGTTTTAAAATTCAATATCTTTCCTAAATTATGTATTAGGATTTATATTTCTGAATCAATATCCCTATTTTCTGATGTGCCTTTATTATATGTAGACATAGATTTTTTAATTTCAGGAATTGTATATATTATATTATAAACCCAGAACACATATATAATTATATATACAGTTTCTACATTCTATTTTGGAGGGAGAATTTTCTTGGAGAGTGAGATGCCAATTATGAATGTGTTGGATCTTCTTTTCTATATTTAACATCTATTATTCTCTCAAAATTCATTCTGAACCTTTTCTTTATTTGTTTAAATTTGTTCCATTTTCTTATTTCCATCTTTTATTAACCTAACTATATTCACCTAGAGCCTATTCTTTTCAGTGGTTAAGAGCTTGGCTGCTAACAAACGGATGGCAGTTTGAATCCACAAGCCACTCCTTGGAAATCCAAAGGGCAGTTCTACTCTGTTCTATAGGGTCACTATGAGTCAGAATCATCTGGGAGGCAATAGGGTTATTCATTTCAGGCTTATTACAATTTGAACTTAATTTCTCTGTGCAAGGGTGTTTGTGTGTGTTTTTCTTTCTACATATATTCTGAGTTATGCCAGCTCATGCTTCATCTCCTCTTGTTGTCTTGCCACCTTCTTCATGAACTGCAAAATTCTGATTCAGAATTTGGCTTCAAATAGACAATTGTTTCATTAATTTTAATGGCAAAATTTTTTGTCTCATTTTTCTAGTGAGTATTCTTCATCTTTTGGTATCCTTTCATAGTATCTTTGAATTTATGCTAGCATTTCTTTCTAATTGTTCATTATTAATTAAGTTGGATTTTCCTGTACTGAATACTTGAAGGAAGTTCCTGGCAGAAAAAGGGGAAAGTGACTGACCCTCATTCTGACTTTTCACCCAAAGGGTTTTTTTCTTCTCTGCTGCTGGGGGAGAGGCTGCCCCTAAAAATATAATTTTTCTGTGTAATTCTTTGTGGATCCCCTCATTCTCGGCTTTTTTTTTTGAGCCAAAGTTGGTTTCAGTAGAGCATGTATTGTCAGGTTTCCTCACTTCTATTATTGTATCTGTTTTACTTCAGAGAGGATATATTGCTTTTGTACTTCAAAATAAAAAAAAAAAAAAAAACTAAGCCCCCTAAAATTCAGATTTTTTTTTTTTAATGGCAGTTTCTGAGATGGGTTACTGTTGTGCCCTCTTATTCTCTCCATGCTTCTCTTCATTTTCTTCCATGTGGCTTCCTCCTAACCCAAACTTCTTTGTAGGTCACTGTGTGTATTTTAGCATCTTTCAATTATATCTGTTTCTTAATTCCACACACACACACACACACATACACCCCACAGAATATGGGGAGTTTTATTATTGCTGCCCTATCTGATTTTGTGTGGTTGTCAGGTAGAAGATGGGAAAAAGAGGGAATTATACAGACATGTTCTTATTGTAAAATCTTGGTATTTATATTTTTAAAAATCTCCACAGGTAAGTCTAACATTAAGTTAGGTTTAGTAACAGATTCAATAGTCCAAGCTCCCATCCTTGATCACAATATCTACCATAACCTACAAGTTCCAAGTAAGGGAGTCCAAGTAGTGGCCAGGTATGCTTACCGTCAGAAGCAGATTATGTCTAGCCAAATAATTAAACAAGAACACCAACAACAACAAGTCATAGATGGATATCAGAGCAGAAAGAAGTGATATTTTGGAAACGCTGGTGGCGTAGTGGTTAGGTGCTATGGCTGCTAAGCAAAGGGTAGGCAGTTTGAATCCACCAGACACTCCTTGGAAACTCTATGGCGCAGTTTTACCCCATCCTATAGAGTCGCTATAAGTCAGAATTGACTCGATAGCACTGTTTTGTTTTTTTTTTAATACATTCTGAGCCCAGGGCTAGTCATGTGTCTATGTCTGTGATCTCATTTGCTATCTGTAGTAACCTGTGAGACAGGTGCTATAATTATAACATGGAAGAATAGAGAATTGAGGCTTAGAGGGCTTGAGAACTTTGAAGGCTTGAATTTTTTATCCAACTTTTACACTAACATGTTACCCTGACACAGTTTCACGGATGAAAGCAAAAGACACATGACACTCCTGCATCAGAGACAAAGGACTTTATTATTCACAGCAATTGCAGTGCTCAGAGAGGCATCATTTCTGCTAATTTCCAAATTTCAGTGAATAGGAAGAGTGTCGGGTTCCACATGCACACAGGTGGTTTGAATTACAGGAGTAAAACCCTGAGTTTAGGGAACCCAAATATTTTATAATGATCAATAAATATGCCTGACATTTGCTTTAGAGAGAGGAGGTATCTTATTATGCTGGACAGTAGGCATGTCTGCCTTTTGTTCCAAGGAAGATACTGTATTTTTAAGGCCGCTTGCTATATAAATATGTCAATATTCTGAAAAAAAAAGTCTGTAACAAAGGCAGTCAGTGTTTCTACTAAAAATATATATAAATGTGCAAAATCATAAGATAACCTTGGAGAACTGTGGCCCAATGGGAGAAAGGATATTTAGATCAGTAAAGATAATGTGCCAGCTGTATACTAAGTACTTATGTTCACTTATTAATTTAATTCTCATAAAGCTTATGAAGAGAATCTCACCATTAAAAAAAAAAAGAAGAGAATCTCACCATCACCATTAACTGGATAAAATAATATTCTGATAAGTTGAGTAGTACACCAAAAATTACCCAAATAGTAAGTGACAGAGTCAGAACCCAGGCCCCTAAGTCACCCCAAAACATGTCTTTTCTATTAAAATATCACAGTATGGATATACATACCATATCAGAACTGGTATGTCCATTGGACCAAGGCCCAGCATAAAATTGTTCAGGAGAAAAGGATCTGAACAGACAATGATTTAGACTCTAGAATAAGCAAATTTTAATGGCTATGTGATGTTCCATATTTTTTAATAAACTGGTGAATGCATTCCCCCTTTTCTGGGGGAACTATAGTAAAAGCCATATCATCTTCATTTCATAAGAACCAAGAGACACAATCATAAAGACACTAAGTTCAATATATTCAGAATCACAGATTAGTCTAAACGATTCTGTGAGGTTAGCCATGTTGGTTTTCAGTGGCCTGTTTTTCCTCTCTCTGTGCCTCCTTCATCTTGTCCTATTTAGAGCCATGGTGGCCACTTCTTACTTCCCAAAGAAGGACGCAGGTTCAGAGGAAACTGATTCCCTCAAGTTCACACATCATTCATTGTCAGAGTTGGTACTAGACACCAAATCTCATTGTCTAATATTCTTTAAACTAGCCATGTTTTCTTTGGAGGATATGAGGCTAAATAAAATATATCTGAAGAGTAAAACACTGCTGAAATATCAGAACTAATATAAACTTGGGTTTTCTTAGAAAAGGAGCCATTGAAAACCACATTCTGAAATAACACCCATAGAGTTATTGAAAAGTTCATTGATTGATAAATTCATTCCACAAATATTTTTGTAGCATCTATAAAGTTCTGAGAATAGCTTTAGATACAGAGGGTGCATTGGTGAACCAAACAGACACAATATTTGCACTCAGAGGGCTTGTAGCCTAGCAAGGAAAACAGAATAACAATGACAACAAAAATGTGTGATGTGACTTGGAATGGAAGAAATGTCGGGACTACAGAGTCACGCGGTAGGGTTATGACACTGGTCTGGAGGCCATGTTGTCTTGAGGAGACATATGTTTCTAGAAAAGTGATATTAAGTCAATATCATAGAGATAAATAGGAGGTAACAGAGAAAGGAGTTGAAAGTAAGGAGTTGAATACACTGGGCAGAAGACACAACATATGAGAATGTCTGGAGGCCCCTAAGAGGAAACAATGAACTTTTAGTCTGTCTGGACAAACTGTGTGTGTGTTTGTGTGTAGTCAGGGATGCACTAGAGAGGAAGGTAAAGCCACATCCCACGGTGCCCTATAATCTACAACAAGGTATTTTGATCTTATCCTGAGAGTAGTAAGGTGCTGGAGAGGGAATTTAACAGAGGAAAAATATAACACCAAATGCCAAGAAAATGGGCATACGTCCTGGCCAGAAGAGTTCAATTCATGCTCACATGTTCATTCTCATTGAATTATGACTTATTGAGCCCCTACCTACTAGATGGCACCTAGCAACAACAACTTACGTGTGGCAAAGACTGTAATAAAAAATAACATGGTCCGCTGCAGTTACAGAGAGTAACTTAAATGAGGGGAAACATCACCAATCCTATCCCAATTTGTGGTTCAATTATGGACTTTTCTTGTCTCTAATTACCACTGTAACTGACAACAGAGCTAGATTATTTTATCTGTCATTTAGAGAAATCAAATCCTCTGATCATCCCCTGTCCTGCCATGAGACTAAAGCGGTATATAAACCAAAAAAAAAAAAAAAAGCATGTTTCCATTGAGAAAATTCTGACTCATGGCAACCCCATGTGTTACAGAGTAGAACTGCTACAAAAGGTTTTCTTGGCTGTAATCTTCACTGAAGAAAAATTGCCAGGCCTTTCTTCTATGGTGCCTCTGGGTGCATTCAAACTGCCAACCTTTAAGTTAGTAAACCAAAAAAACAAACCTATTGCTTCAAGTCAATTCCAACTTATAGAGGCCCTATAAATAAAATATATATATATATTTATAGGGTAGCACAGAGTAAAACAGCCCCACAGGATTTCCAAGTTGCCACTGGTAGATTTGAACTGCTGACCTTTTGGTTAGCAACTGAGCTCTTAACCACTGCGCCACAGGGCTCCGGTCCAGCACAGACTGTTTGCGTCTCCCAGGGACTTGGCATAATAAAAACGAACTAACACTATTGATGGTTTACTCTTTGCCTGTCACTGTTTCACAGAATTAACACTGATTATCACATTGAGCCTTTGCAACTACCTTATGAAGTCAGTATTCTTATTCCACAATCAATCATCGAAATGGTACAGTACCACACAGCATTTTGTTCTGTTATGCATGGGGTCACCATGAGTGGGGAGCAACCCAACTGCAGCTAAAGAGAACAACAAATTTTATTATTCTCTCATTTTACACATGAAGAAACTGAGGCTCAAAAAGAGTAAGGCCATCAAGAACTGTGAGCATCAGAGATGCTACACTACCTACAGGTTAACAAGTTATCCTGCTATAGTTTCATGGATGCAAGTAGAAGACACAAGATTCCTGGGTCAGAGATACAGGACAGTGCATCTTATTACTCCAGGGAGTAATAAGCAAGAGCAGTGGGTTTGCTAAAGCCATCAGACCAGGGAAAAAGCTCTGAATGTACCAAAATACTAGATACAGCTAGAACGTGAACAAACAGAAACTGAGACACAGGAAGAGGTATGCGAAGCACTGCAACAGGGGAGGAAAGAGTGGATGTGAGGGCAGAGCTGGGCAAGGGCTTAAGATGGCGTCTTTGTCTCCATGCGTGCTCTGGCAAGCATGACTTGCGGGAGGGCCATTTTATTTCAGGATCAGATGTTGGATGGCCTCTAAGAAATACAGGGATGTTTAAAGGTGAAAATCCCCCACAGTAGAAAATCATCAAGCTTGGGAGTTGAGGGCACAGCTGGCCCTCCACTGACCCTTCCCTTGCTCAGTGATATTTTGGCCAGGGTGAGTGATCCTGGGGGCAGGCACAGCTCAGGAGGCAGTTTCAATGGCAGGGACTCGGTGTTTGACAAAGTTCTAATCTAGGTTAGGGCTCAGTGCCGAGGGCTCTTTGGAGTAAAATCATCTCTTTATTAATGAGATCCAGCCCCATCTCTCTGATAGAAATGATGGGAAAAGGTGTCCCTTTGGTGCTATTCAAATGAATGAGAGAGAACAGTGGGTGTTTTTAAAACTCTTTCCCTATCATAGGAGGATGGAGCTCATTAGTGAGGGGAATGATTTTGCTGGGGAAAGGCTGTTACGATAAGAAAACATAACCTACTCAAGACAAACCAGATCCAAGTCAATTAAGCTGGAAAAAAAGAGAGAGAGAGAGCTTCAAAAAGTACCACCTCTTTCTTTCCATTCATTTGAATAACAGCAAGGGGATATTTTAGTTTTTTAATCATTTTTTTTTCACTTGAATCAGCCTGGATCTCATTAATATAGGAATGATCACACTTAAAAGACCTAGTGTTAAACTACTGTTCAACTGAGATTAACCAAATCAAACACGATTTGACCAAAAAAGAAAAGGCTGAAGTATTATATCTATTTCTAATACATTGCAATCTGACTTTAAAAATAAAATTAAAAAAAGGTACACATGATATTTCTTATTCAGCTTCTTTTGATGTGCCTGGAATACGTTTTCCTAGGTAAACTGGTTTTGCAATTGCAGTGAAATGTGGTTAGCCACATGAAGTTACTAGAAATGAGGGGACTGAAATGTTTTACGTGTGTGTGAGAAAGAGAAGAGTATGCAGGCAATGTATACCCGTGAGGAAATATATCTTCCATGAGGGATATGTTTTCCTAGGATCTGCCAGGGACCCTCATTTTATTAACCTTGCTGGACCACAATTGCTATATATTGTCAGGTGAATGCAGTTAATTTGAAGATTTTTCAACTTCAGCACTATGGGGGTGGAGGGCTGTACTGTGCATTATAGGATGTTTACCAGCAACCCTGACCTCCACTGTTCAGATGCCAGTATCCCCCATCCAGTTGTGACAATCAAAAATGTCCCCAAACATTGCCAAATGCCCCATGGGGGCAAAATCACCTCCTTCCCCTATTAAAGTAATCTTGCCATGAAGGCAAAGGGAAAGGCAACACATATAGCAGTATTTGTGTTTGAGTTCAACTCATCATCCCGGCTTTGTTCTAGGAACTTCTCCTGAGGACGTTGATCTCCCTCCTTGTCCAAATTTCATGCTGCCCTGGTCTGCTTCTCCCCTTACCTCATGGTGATTTAACTGAAGGCATCCTCTCACCACACCTTGACTATGTCCTTCTATAGATGTGGTTTCTTGAGGTCACTCATACCATAAAAGATGACCTGGTGGTGTAAAGAGGAGAGCTTTTGGAAACAGCCACATCAGTGTTTAATTCTTGGCTCCTTTATTTCCTAGCTGTCATGTATTTGACTAATGCTTAACCTCTCTGAGAGTAAATAAAGCTGCTGCCAGAGACACACCCAAGGAAGAGAGAGAGCCTGCCTCCCATTCTTTTCCTAGTGTCTCCCAGTAGCCACACCCAGCTAGGAGCCAGCTGATAGGGGAGCCTGGAAATGCAGCCTGCAGGGGTGAGCCCTCTAGGATAGAGAGCTGAACAGGGCCACAGTAAGGAATGGGTGTGGGGCTAAACTGGGTGAAGGGCTAGCATAAACGCTTTGTTCCTGCAACAAAATAAGAATGATGAGTTGAACTCAAACACAAATACTGCTGTATATGTTGCCCTTCCCTTTGCCTTCATGGCAAGATAACTTTAATTGGGGAAGATAGTAATTTTGCCCCCCATAGGGCATTAGTTCCTTCCTTTTATGGTGGTTCTCCTGGCTTACCTGAGTTAGAAACTGTTGTTGATAGTTAAGTAAAACACAGTACTAGGAACAAGCCTCAGTGGCCACTAGCGTTATTTATCACTGGCTTATTTATTTATTTATTTCAGCCAATCAGAACCAGATTCAAGAGAAGCTTTGGATACATTTCCCTTATGTCTCCACAGGAACAGCTGCCTGTAATGGAGAAAAGGACTTGCTGATATGAGGCTCAAAGCAGAGGTCGGCAAACTTTCTTTGTAAAAAGCCAGCTAGTAAACATTTTAGGCTTTGCAGGCCATACATCTCTGTTGCAACTACTCAGTTCTGCTGTTGTAGAGAGAAAGCATCTATAGATAGTATGTCAACAAACTGGTGTAGCCGTGTCCCCATAAAGCTTTATTTGCAAAAACAGTGGACTGTATTCAGCCCTCAGTTTGTGGTTTGCTGACCCCTGCTCTGTAGGGTAAAGAGCACTGTATCTTTGTCTTTTCAAGGACAATATCTCTACTGGATTGACCTGTTTACACAAATTCATCAATTTGCATCTATTATTTGGGGAGAAGGAGCAATTCAAGTTTATTAAGCACTTTTTTTTTTTTTGGTCTAATGGTTAATGTTTAATGTAAGCACACTTGAAAGTATAGCACTGATGAGGAGATTATTAAAAATGATTTAAATTCAGAGACAGACCTAATTGCACAGGAAGAACGTCATTTTCCACTGGGTATATGTTTCTTCTCTTGCAGAAAATCATGTCAGTTTCCTTGGCAAATTCTCCGCCTGGCATTCCTACACTCTTAGTATTCATGCACCGCACTGCTAATGGATTTACAATTGCAAATCAGTTTTGCACCGGAGCTGGTGATATTTCAGACAGTGTTTATGATGTCTCTGGTGTGCCTGCACACACGTGTGATGATCACTGTTTCTTCTCCCAGGACAATTAGCAATGGGCCGACCTCCCATTGTTCGTATTAGTGTAGCATCTCTGATGTGGAGAAGGAAATGCGCTCACAGCTCACGCTCGGCTCCCAGGACCCTTGTCTTTCCAGCTAGGAAGCACCTCTCTAGTGGGAATACACTTGGAGCAGCTTTCATTAAGGCTGTCTGCACTCAGGACACTTAGGGAAACCTGACTGAGACTTGCAGTGCACACCAGCTGGTCTGGAAGGTAAGAAGAGCCCACAGCACTGCTCCCAGATCCATCTGGTTTATGCTTGTTCTGCTCCTATTCCACCCAGCACCCTGCCATCCCAACCCACCTTACCTTCACTTCCTGATGCCCAACCCCTGGCCGCTGGGGCCATCTCAGCCTCCCCTGGAAGACAACGGCCCCCCTGACTTTTCAGTATTCTAATTGGACAATAGAGCTTGGAGGTTAGGGCTGTGGGTTTTGGCCTCAGACAGATCCAGGTTTGAATCCCAGCTCTGCGCTTACTCACTCTATAACCTTAAGCAAATCGCCAGACCTCTCAGGGCTTCAATTTCCTCCTGGGCAAATGGGAGTGATGACACCCAACTTAGAGGATTGCCATGAAGGCCACAGCATGTAATCCACACGCAATGGACACCTGTTTTCTCTTGACTGCCTTGCATGGGAGAGCCCTTTCAAAGTTGGGGGAACGCACCATATACGTGAGTCTTCATGGAAAGCAAGTCCAAGTAAGGTAACCTCCTCGCAGAGTGGTCACTGCCCATCTGTTTAAATGCCTCCGAGGCAGCACACTTACTTCTGACAATGCAGCCTTCCAGAACTGAGCAGACTTTAGTGTCAGAGAGTTCCTTGTCAGGCTAAAGGACACCGATTGCTTGTTGCTGTCATCTGCTGCTCTCATTTAACCTCCAGGGAATTTGAAACACGTGAGAGAGCCAGGCATAATGTTTGTGCCCTTGACTTTACCTTCTAGAGGCTAATTCAGGTTGGTTCTCTTATAGTATGATTTCAAACCCACCCACCTCTCTCTCCACTGCCTCTGAAGGATACAGCTTTCTCTACTTGAACAATCCGCATTGCACAGAACCCAAAGATAACGATCCTCTCGTCCATCCTCCATGCTCAGTACGACTATTTTTGTGATATTTTGGCACTTACGCACCAGATCTCACAAGGTTCATCGAGACAGCAAAGATACTCTTTAATTAGGTGAATATTTTATGTATGTTGCCTTCAACCCCAGTTCATGTGTAACAGAGGTTCTACTTACAAACCTGCCAAGTACCAAGGAATCAATCAGCATGACATAAATTTACTTTTCTAAAAGATGCTACTTTGACAAGGTTTACATTTGAAAGTTTGTGTTTGCATTTCCTTCAATGGACCCTCCCTGATCCTTTCTTCCTAGGCGACCCGCTACAGGATCAGCTTACAGGCGCTTTCCCATCATTGGAGGCTGCTGCTTTGTCTGGTCCCTCTGTACGGATCAACACGGAGTCCTCAAAAATGAGGAATGGTAAGCCTTGGAGAACAACTGAACTAGGAGTTAGACAACGCAGTATGATGAACCTATCGGTTCTGCTTCTCCTCCTAAAACTAAGAATGGCATAGTATGGGCTACAGCTAGCAGGTGTGCTGGCCCTAGTATGTGTAGGGGTAGCTGGGTAGTGCTTGGTGGCTGCTCACTGAAAGGTTGGTAGTTCAAGTCCACCCAGAGAAGCCTGGGAAGAAAAGCCTGGCTACCTACTTAGTTCCCCAGGCTGCAGAAAATTCCATTGCCTCAAGCAGCTTGCTTTGCACACCCAGTAGCTTTACATTAATATCCTGGTTCGGCTTTCCTTAACTGCTGCCCCAAACTAGCGGAAATTGGCAGAAACTCCTTTAGGTGCCATGTGGACATTCTGGATACCTTTTTAGCTCATTAAGTGCCTCATACATTGTAACTTCCTCTGGGTGGAGTTTAACCGCCATTTTCTGAACACGAGATGCATGAGGTTATATCTAAACTCCATTGCACCCCTGTAGTATGATTAAGAATGTTGCTGATGTAACTTGTATGAACTTTCTGCTTGTAAGCCCCATAAAAGTAACCTTCCCTTTCGCCCTCCCAGAGCAGTCTTGGTGCCAGCAGCCCAGACTGTTCCTTTCCTTGTGTAATGAATTTAAAGCACCTTTCTGATCTCCCACTTCAGTCTTTCGTATATTGGCTGAGACGAGTCAAGGCAAGCAAAACCTGAAGTTTCCACCAGCAACATATGGAGGACAATTCTTCTCTGAGACGCATGGGGTCAGCAGGAGTCGGAATCAACTCAACAGCAACTGTTGCTTTTTTGTTTTTTAAGTGTCAGATCCTGGTAAACCCTTCACATTTCTCACCTCTGAGGATTCAAACAGCTCTTTAGGATATACGACAATCTGCTCTGCTATGAAACATATTCTGGAAACAGGAAATTCACTCACACCTAGTAGGTGAATAGGGAATGCTGTCAGCATAAGGCAAAAAAAAAAAAAAAAGGCAAAAGCTGGGTTCATATGAGATTTTTTTTTTTTTCCCCTGTATGTTAAATTTCGCACCATGGAGCAACAGTGGCTAGACTTACAGTGCACCAGGCAGAAGAACGTAGAAAGCTGGGAAAGAAGACCGTTCTGCATCCTTGCCTACTCCCCCATCCTTTCTCTTGGCTCGGTTTAGCCACCTGCTCTTTCTCAAAGGAATTATTTTGTGATTCTCCTTCATCTTGATACAGTTCACCCGTGTCCAAATTCAGCAGCTTTAACCTTTCTTTCCATCCCCTTCCATTAGGGACTTTCACTTTTATTTTAACACGTTAAAAAAAAAAAAAAAAAAACTATAGTTTTTGTAGCATTTTTTTAACATGTCTTTTAACTGCACTAGTATTTCCATTCGTATGTTTAAGGATCTGACTGCAAAATCCCACACTTTTTTGGTTGTTAGCCCCTAACACTATTTCTGCCCTAATCCCTGTTATTTTTAGTGTGTGATTTTGCTGAGGAGAAGGTTTTTTGGGAACGCATATATCACGTTATAGCAGGAAGCTATGTGAACGCTGAGGAAGGGGATGCTCACAGAATCCAGAAAATATGCTCAGAATACCAGGCTGGGAAGTTGTAGGGACTTGATTTACACCTAGGGCCTTTGCTCTTGAAGCTCATGCTCTCTGTAACCTTTTTGGCCAGGGTCACCCAAGGAAGGCATTGCATTTGTAAAACAATTGTCATTACTGCTATTTCCCTGAAGTTCCAAAGCAAATTATGAAAAGAAAAAAGAAAAGTTAAAAACATTTTAATAGACAAATAAATAAAATTCAGGGAGAATTATGAAATGAAAGATATGCACATATTACACCTTTCCTCCTCCCAGTTGCTGAATTTATGAGAAACAACAGATAAAATGTGCTATCAGAAGAGCCAGCGTGTCATAGCTGCACAAGGAAACAATAACAAACGTTGAAATCTAAGAGACTTTACTGATACTTCATGCTTGGAATACAAGGAAAATAAACAGCATTGCTCAAACACCTGTAAACCTGGCTTATGCAACAACTAAACTGAAAAACCACCACTCATCTCTCAGTTTGTCCAACTGTAGTGACTTGCATGTTGCTGTGATGCTTGAAGCTATGCCACTGATATTTCAAACGGCAGCAGGGTCACCCATGGTGGAAAGGTTTGTGTGGAGCTTCCAGGCTGAGACAGAGTAGGAAGAAAGTTGTGCTGATTTGCTTCCAAATGTCGGACAATGAAAGCTCTATGGATGGCAACAGAGTGTTGTTCAAAATAGGCTGGAAGAGGAGCCCCCTAGGTTGGAAAAAAAAAATACACAGTGGCTGCAACAATAGGCCCAAACATACCAATGATTGTGAAGAGGGTTCAGGGCCAGTTACCATTTCATTCTGTTATGCAGAAGGTTGCCTTGTGTCGGAGATGTCTCAACAGCAACTAACAACAACAACAAACTGAAAAAACAAGAATTGCCAAAGATCTGGAAGTTTCTAACTGTAGCAGCAGCCCCCTTTTATGTGGCCCTAACTGTCCTTCCTGCCACGTGTCTCACCCTCACTGTGATGGATTGAATCCTGTCCCCCAAAAATGTGTGTCAACTTGGCTAGACCCTGATTCCTAGTATTGTGTGATTGTCAACCTTTTTGTCTTCTGATGTGATTTTCCCATGTGTTCTAAATTCTAACCTCTATGGTGTTAATGAGGCAGAATTAGAGGTAGTTACGTTAACGAGGCAGGACTCAATCTACAAGATTAGGTTGTGTTTCAAGTCAATCTCTTCTGAGATATAAGACAGAAGCGAGCAGACAGACCGGGGAACGCATACCACCATCAAAAGAGTAGTCACAGGAGCAGAGTGTGTCCTTTGGATCTGGGGTCCCTATGCTGAGACACTGCTAGGCCAGAGGAAGATTGATGATGAGGACCTTCCCCCAGAGGCAACAGAGAGAGAAAACCTTCCCCTGGAGCTGACGCCCTAAATTTGGACTTCTACCCTCCTAGGCTATGAGAGAATAAATTTCTCTTTGTTAGAGTTATCCTCTTGTGGTGTTTCTGTTATAGCAGCACTAGACGACTAAGACACTCACCTTCAGGAAGCTTCTATCTGAGATAAACTGAGCTGTGGCAGCTCCTCTTCTTCCTCTCTACTCTTTCTTTCCCTTTTGTTATATCTTTTTCCGTGTAGTTCCTCCGCCTGAAATAATCCTATTTTTGTCTGTTTTGGTCCAGATCTTACTAATTCTTCCAGCTAAACCATCTCTCCCCTCTCCTGAGCCCTTACCCAATTTTACTGAGGCCCCTTTCATGCCACCAAGTTTCTTGCTGCCTTTTATAAAACTATTTGTGCATATCATGTTTACTTTAATATGACTATGAGCTTCCAGACCATGCATACAAGGCTCAATTCATTTCTTTCTCTCTCAACATACTCTGGCATGAACCTGCCTCAAACATATCCATTCAGTGGTTTAATATATCTACACCTGTATCTACACCTCTCTCTAGTAATACTTACATGCAGTATATATGTGTATACATTTGTTTGTGTACATGTACACACACATACACATACTCATAAACTGATGATGGTGATGCTACAAGGAGAGAGGAGTCAAATGGAGAGGTAAAGTATACAGCCCTTGGTGACCCACTTTTCTAAAATGCTGGATCTGCCACTAAGTGACTGTGTGACCTTGTGGAGGTCAATTAATGCCTTCTGGCCTCAGTTTCTTCGTGTTCAAAATGGATTGATGTGGGAGGCCAGTGAAATAATGCATGCAATGGACTTTTCACAACGACCAGCACCTACAATAAGAGCTTTCTGATTTTAGACATTATAATAATAATTATTACTATTGAATAACTCTGATGTCTTCACAGCAAAACCCATCAGCAAATGATGTTAACAACATGATGGCCTTAGTCTCCATATTATGAGCTTACAAAGATGCACGTGAATGTATGCAGATATGTAATGCTCGCATGTGTATATACGCAGACACACCCATAAACACACACCTACATACATGCCTGTAGGCAGAGCCCTGGACTAAGACTGGTAGAGCTGGGATGTCATCCCACCTCTAGTAATTACTAACTAGTTCACAAGTCTTAGTTCCCTCATTGCAAAAATGGGAATAATGATATGAACCGTGTATTTCTCATAGACAGTAGTGATGATCTCTTTATATATATATGTATACACGCATAACCAAACCAAATCCATTGCCATGGAGTTGATTACGATTCATAGCCACCCTATAAGACAGAGTAGAACTGCCTCTTAGGGGTTTCCAAGAAGTGGCTGGTGGATTCATACTACTGACCTTTTGGTTAGCAGCCAAACTCTTAACCACTATGCCACCATGCCACCAGGGTTTTTCAAAAGGTCAGCAGTTCTAATTCACCAGGCTCTCCTTGGAAACCCTATGGGGCAGTTCTATTTGTTCTATAGGGTTGTTATGAGTTAGAATCGACTTGACAGGAACAGGCTTACATACATATATGTGTGTGTGTGTGTTTATAATTATAATGACTGATATTTACTAAAGGAGCCCTGGTGGCACAACTGTTAAGCATTGAGCTGCTAACTGAAAGGTTGGCAGTTCTAACCCACCCAACTCCTCCACAAGGGAAAGACCTAGTGATCTGTTCCCCTAAAGATTGCAGCCAAGGAAATTCTGTGGGGCACTTCTACTCTGTCACATGGGATCACTATGAATAGAAAATCAACGGCACCCAACAACAACAAAAACAGTATTTACTAAGTTCTTTCTGTATTCCATGTTTTGTTCTAAGGACTCAGTTCTCACAAGAATCTTCGAGGTAGGATTTGCTAGTTTCCTTTTTCACAGAGGAGGATAGTGATCTGATGATATGATACTACTAGGACTCTTTCGTGTCATGTAAAATGCTATACAAAAATAATTGTCAATACCTGTAATTGGAACTACTATCGTTAATTGCCCAGGGGAGTTTGTAGGGATGGAGGATTGACGGGGAGGCTTATTCTTCAATACCTGTGACCCTAAATAACCTAATATTTTAGCATCTTCAGGTATTTAAAAGCCCAAGACATCACATTGAAAATCAAAATGTACTGGACCTTGGGCATATTATAATTATCCATTACTTTGTAAAAACCACACCAAGAGCTCAGTGATTTCAAGAAATAATGATGTATTATGTCTTATGATTCTGTAGGTTGGTGGGGCTCAGTTGGACAGTCCATCTCCTCCATGTGTTATTGTCTGGGGGACTTGAATTTCCTTCATGTGGCCTTTATCCAGCACATAATCTTGCATCATTTGGTAATCTGAATTGAGAATCTTTACATGGTGGCTGGATTACAAGAGAGTGAAAGTGGAAGCTTCCAGGCATCCTGCATTCTAGGACCAAATTTGACACACCATCATTTCTGCCCCATTCTCTCGGTCAACGTAAGTCACAGTGCCTACCTAGATTCAAGGAAGAGGGAAGTAGACCTCCCTCCTGGCTAAAGAAGCAGCATGGGCCTTCAGAGATTGGACGGATTGTTCATGAGTGTGTCTGCATATATGCACATTCACGCAGTGTTGTTAATGTTGTTTCAATGTGATGTCTTGGGATTTTAAATACTTGAAGATGGAGAGGTTGTCACAGTACTCTTTGCAGATTCTCTACCATAGGGAACTTCCTCCAGACTGGCTTCTTATGGACTACACGGAAAATATGGTTCCATGATTTAAAGCCACCAAGGAATACCTATGTTTCCCAAATCAAAGCCCCTATATTCTGACTTGGCCTACCCAACGAAATCGACCTACCATAATATAGGCTTAAAAAAAAAAAACTGGCAATACAAGCCTCTCCTGAATACGGGGACCTTGGCTTGTGGAAGAAGCAAAATAGCCTCATGATTCATTAACCCAAAAACCAAACTCACTGCCATCGAGTCGATTCGGATTCATACCAACCCTATAAGACAGAGTAGAACTGCCCCATCGAGTTTCCAAAGAGCACCTGGAGGATTCGAACTGCCGACCTCTTGGTTAGCAGCTGTAGCTCTTAACCACTACACCACCAGTGTTTCCCATGACTCATTAGGGGCTGCTTAATTAAGGACCGTGATTCAGGATTAGAGGAGACTATTTTTTCTACATTATAGTTTAATTTTGCCTGTGTTTGCATTTCGTATAAATGGAATCACAATGTGTTTTCTCGCCTGCATTTTGTGGCTCAGATTTCGTTCATGGAGCTGGAAGTGCGTTTCAGTGTGAATAATCTGTTCCTTGAGAATATGGTCCAATGAGAAGAAGTAGCTGAGATTAACATAAGGGGCACTGGGCCAGCTGCTGGGAAGCCTGGGACCAAACCTTAACTTCACTGTTGCCAGCTTTCTCATCCTGAGCACATTATACCCCACCCATTCTCACAGCCTCGGTTTCCTCTTCTCTACATGGAGGGTTGTTGTCCCTTCCCTGAGGCATTTTTTGGCGTTAAATGAGTGAAAGGTTGTGTTCCTGTTCTGCAGGCTACAGAGGGCCATGTGAGCACAAAGAATATCAATGACAAAAATGGAAACAACCACAATGACAATAATGAAGCCATTATGTAGAGTGACCTGACCACAGCATGGGGGCTATGTTGTGTGATTTGCAGCCATCCTCCCCTTTAATCATTCTCTTTCTCCCTTCCCCTGTTTGATGGCACATGCTGGAATGGAGCTCTGTCACCTGTTTCTGCGTGTGCTGCGCTAGGTACGGTGTTGTTCTTTCCAAATGACATGGACACATGTCCATGCAAAGAAATTAATGTTCTCATCACAACTGACTCCTCTGGCAGGAACAAGTGGTTCACGTGCCAGCAAGAACAGGGATGGCAGAGGAGGGTCACCACAGGGAGGCACCGTATGATCTAAGGGGATTAGGAACATGGTTTGGCACCATATTTCATTAGAA
The DNA here is from genome assembly GCF_024166365.1 of Elephas maximus indicus. Lineage (NCBI taxonomy): Eukaryota > Metazoa > Chordata > Mammalia > Proboscidea > Elephantidae > Elephas > Elephas maximus. The sequence continues at coordinate 115,032,548 of NC_064828.1, read as the reverse complement.
GGAACACAGTGAATCGTTCTTGTTCAACAGTGGCCTGCTAAGACAAGGGAAATCCACCCACAAGTGCAGTCTGACACCAAGACAAATACCCTAAATCAAAGGATTTGCCAAAGATGTGCCTGCCCCCTCTAATAAAGATACAGCAGGTCCCCTTTGAAGACTTTTTTTTTTTTTAAGCTAAAAAATTGAGGTCAATAAACACTTTTAGGGTTATTGCGGGTATTTGTGAGAAAATGTATGGAGTACCCAGTACTGTGCCACCTACTGAGTCTTCACAAAATGGTGACTCATAGAAAATAAAGTAGGTCACAGTTGACAGAACTGGTCTCCCCTGTCAGACACCACCATCCCTTTCCAAATGTTAGGGATGCCTTCTCTGAATTGTATTTTCCCATCCAAAAGCCCTTACTCTCCCCTTAAGGTCCCTCCTCAACCTGGCCTTGCTCAGAATTCTCAGGATGGACTGACCTTGCTTGAGCTGGTCATTCTTGCCCTCTCTTACTGTATGGCTTGTAAAATCTGACACAATGGGCGTGTCATAACTACTAGTCCTACTAAAAAGGATGATAACAGTCATGTGTATTTTGAGCCTCCTGTGAGCCAACACTTTCACAGGTGATTCATCATTTAAACATTTAATTCCCCCAACAAACCTCAGGGAGGTCTCATTTCCATCCTACAGATGAGAATGTTGAGGCTCAGAGACAAGCCAGGGTTAAAACTCATTCACTAGTCATGTAATTAATATCTATTTATGAGCACCTACTGTGTGCTAGCTACTGTTCCAGCTGCTGGGGCTTCAGCTATTCTTTCTTTCTTGGCACTCATATTCTTGTGGAGCTGTCCTTCAATTTTCCTTAAAGCTCTCAGTTGACAGTAGGCTGCAGAGATAACATGCTTTGCCTCCCACGTGACATATTTGTTTCTATGAGGCACCTTCTGGGCATCCAGGAATTTTTCTTAAGGGAGTAACTCCAATAAGAGGAATAAGGAGCCTTCAATTTAAATCCATAGGTTTATGAAACAGTCAAGTTCAAAGGAGACTTAGAAGCAATTTAATCTACTCTTTCGTTTCGGTTTTCCTGTACTATCCTGCACTGAACCATCGGGGATTCTCGGCCATCCTCATGAATCCCTAAGGTATATATGGTGGTGGGTGCGGCAAGAATGGGGGCGAAGCCAATGAGTAACAACCCCCCGGGACACACCTCCACAGGCACACCCTCAGTTTCAATGAGAAGAGCCCTATTTTTTTCTAGTTCTTATGTTTGTCCGGGAAACACTGGTAGCGTAGTGGTTAAGCGCTATGGCTACTAATAAAAAGGTCAGCAGTTCAAATCCATCAGGCCTTCCTTGGAAGCTGCAAAAGGCAGTTCTACTCTGTCCTATGTGGTCACTAGGAGTCAGAATCAACTTGACAGCAACAGGTTTGGTTTGGGTTTTAGTTATGTTTGGCTTCCATGGTTGCCTTCTTTGGAGCCAGGTTCTCAGCTCACCAAAAAATAAAATTCGACTCCCCCATTTTACTCCACCTTTGTTCTGCTGATGCTACACCTGAGGCCTAGAGTACTTTAGTGACCTTTTCAAGGCAGCACAGTGGGTTAGAGGCAGAGCTGGGGGTCTCCACCCTCAATCGAAGATGTTTTCAGTACAAAGCATTACCTGAAGTCAATGAATGTTTAAGAAGTATTTATAGTCTTAAGCTCAAGCCACAGAGCTGACATTGGCCTTCCTTGGACCCAGAGGGCTGGTGCTTCATTTGAGCTGTCTCATTCTATAAGTCACTTGTCCAGGAACAATTTTTCTCAGACGGAAAGAGCTAGAGAGAACAGTAGAATCCATTCAATTGACGAGGTGGAGAAGGATTTCATGTGATGTCTTCCTCTTCTGTGGAAAAGATGAAACACACCTAAAAAGCTTGGTTAAGACTAAGAGTCTCAAAATGATTCCATTTCAATGCCTGGTCCATTTTTTTCTTTTCTTTTTTTTTTTTACTAGTTACCATTCAATTTATTCTGACTTGTGGCGACCCCAGGTATTATTCCAAACAGTGAATGAACTCAACAAGGTTTTTGTTCTCCAGGAGCTCAGGGCCTAATGAGGGAATTAAGCCTGTCAACAGAAGAAATTGGTGAGGAAGGGCTTAGGTCTTTGGGGGAAAGATGCTGGGAGGTCTTTATAGAGAGGGAGCATCTCAGCTGGGCTCTGTTGTTAGAATAAAGTAGAAGATAATGAAATACACACGTACGCACACACAAAAAGTAATTTTTGTTGTTCTTTCTCATATTCCATGAAACTGAGATATGTCTTTATGGTTGTGATATTGGTTTGGGAATTTCACAAACTCAGGGCTTGAACAGATCATCCTCAATCAGTTTATGGGTTCATTCCACATGTATGTTCAGATGACTTGACAGTCACATTTTTAATAGCAAACACCTAATGCCCTTTAGTTGTGAATCAGGTTGGGGCTTTTATGTGCCCAAAGAATCCTAATCTCTCATGGACTGGCGAAGCCTACAAGATACAAACGTCTTCTCTTGAACCCAGAGGCTTCTCGGAGAGCTTGAAAGCCTGTCCCACGAAGTTGAGGGCAGCAAGAGGACTGAGCTCAACCACCACCACCTAAAATGAGCTGCTCATCCTGAGTCGGCTTCATACATCCATGAACTCTGTAAAGTCTGGTTATAAATAAGGGTTCTGGCAGTAAAACAAAGTTTCAAAATTTCTGTGTGCCCTTATTTTTTTTTCCCCTCACAGTATTTGACTTCCCATTTAACAACCTCCGAGCATCCACCAAGTACCACTAACTGGTGCTTTATTTCCTTTTTTGATCCTCACACAACCTCTGGGAGGCAAACAGAGTCCATCCCCTTAACAGAGATGGTGACTGGAGCCCTGATACGCAATGGCTGTCTTGAGGGTCTTAGCACCACAAATGACAAGCCCCAAACCCATGATCTTTAGTTTGGAAGTTCATGATTGTAGTACTCTGCAATTAAAAAAAAAAAAAAAACAACCAACAGCAACAACAACAAATGTCAGGACACAATATATTTGGAAAAAATTTGTAGCTTCCCAAAGTGGCTATCTTGAAGGATAGTTTAGATGGGCAAATCTCATGGATTGAATTAAGTCTCCCCAAAAAGGTGTGATTCCCAGTATTCTGTGGTTGTCCTCCATTTTGTGATTGTAATTTTATGTTAAAGAGGATCAGAGTGGGATTAGGGAAGCTAGCAGAGAGTGGGGACCTCATACCCCCAAGAAAGGAGCACCTAGAGCAGAGCACTTCCTGAGGACCCAGGGTCCCTGTGCAGAGAATCTTCTAGTCCAGGGTAGGGTTGATGAGAAGGCTGACAGAGAGAGAAAGCCTTCCCCTGGAGAGGGGAACCCGAATTTGGACTTTTAGCCGGTTTTACTGTGAAGAAATAAATCCACTTGTGGTATTTCTGTTATAGCAGCAATAGATGACTAAGATAGCAAGTGCTGGAATGTTCATTAAAAGTAAGCAGCAGATGTATTACCTTACAGTCTCAGGGTGCAAGTAGTAACACCAAGTGCAAAGAGAGGAAAGGATGACAAGGCTCTCTGATACATGAAAATAAAGGACAAAGAACATCCTGTAGCATTTTTCTTCTCTCTGTAAGGACAGTAATCCCTTGACTATGGGCATTGTGGCATCTCTTTCTAGGGAGATGTTGTCTGACTCAGATAAAGAGAGAAGCCATGCCCTTCCAGAGAAGTCTCTTAAAAAAGAACGCTTTGAACAGCATAATTGGTCCAACAGACTCAAAGGATTAAATTGTGTCCTCAAAAAATGTGTTGATACTCTCAACACAAAAAATTAAGTGGAAAAAAGAAACTGTCAACAACACACACAAAAAGACATCAAAATGACAGCACTAAACTCATACCTATCCATAATTACACTGACTGTAAATGGACTAAATGTACCAATAAAGAGACAGAGAGTGGCAGAATGGATTAAAAAAAAACACAATCTGTCTATATGCTGCCTATAAGAGACACACCGTAGAGTTAAAGACACTAACAAACTAAAACTCAAAGGATGGGGAAAAAAACACATCAAGCAAACAACAATCAAAAAAGAGCACGAGTGGCAATAGTAATTTCTGACAAAATAGACTTTAAAGTTAAATCCATCAGAAAGGATAAGGAAGGACACTATATAATGATTAAAGGGACAATATATCAAGAAGATATAACCATATTAAATATTTGTGCACCCAATGACAGGGCTGCAAGATACATAAAATAAACTCTTTTAGCATTGAAAAGTGACATAGACAGCTCCACAATTATAGTAGGAGACTTCAACACACCACTTTTGGTAAAGGACAGGACATCCAGAAAGAAGCTCAATAAAGACATGAAAGATCTAAATGCCACAATCAACCAACGTGACTTCATAGCACCCAACAGCAGCCAAGTATACTTTCTTTTCCAACACACATGGAACTTTCTCTAGAATAGACCACATATTAGGTCATAAAGCAAGCCTTAACAGAATTCAAAACATTGAAATATTACAAACGGATAACAGAAAAAGTGGGGAAAAGAAAAAATGTGTTGAAATCCTAACCCCTAAACCTGTAAGTAAGACTTTTGGAAAGAAGGTTTTCGTTTGTTACATTACTGGGTCATCCCAGCGTAAGGTGAGCCCTAAACCTAACCTCTTCTGAGTTATAAAAAGAGAAGAATAGACACAGAGACACACACAGAGGAAAGAGAAAGGCACACACAGAAACAGATACATCTTGGAATGCTAAGGATTTCTGGACGCTATTAGAAGCTGAAACAGATAAGGAAGCACGTCTCCCTACAGCCACACCCTGAATTAGGACTTCTAGCCTCCTGAACTGTGAGAAAATAAATTTCTGTTCTTTAAAGCCACCCACGTGTGGTATTTCTGTTGTAGCAGCACTAAATAACTAAGACAGGGGGGAGACGCATGCCCTGGCGATGCAGTGGTTAAGTACTGGGCTTCTAACCAAAATTCGGCAATTTGAACCCACCAGCCACTCTGCAGAAGAAAGATGTGGCACTCTGCTTCTGTAAAGATCGCAGCCTTGGAAACCCTATGGGACAGTTCTACCCTGTCTTATATTGTTGCTATGATTTGGAATTTACCCTACGGCAATGGGTATTTACATATATATATATATATATATATATATATATAAAGTTCCAATATGTAAATATGCTTCCGTGTGTGTGTGTGTGTGTGTGTGTGTGTGTGTGTGTTTATGTATGTCTCAGAAGTCTTGTTGACCATTTGTTACTGGACCCTATAGAGACAATCTTCTGTCCATTGACAGTGATGACATCAGACATGGCTACCTCTCCCCTACCCTGTTTCCCCTCAATATATCCAGTGAGTCAAAACTTGAACACTCCTTCCACAGGGAAGCTTCACCGGCTCCGCAGCTAAGTTTTTGCATCCCTCTTAGATTTTCTCATATCACTCTGCTCTTCCTCCTAACAGACTTGTAACAATATAATGGAAGTGCCTGGCTTCTGGTCTGTATTGCTTCCAGACTCCTCTACCCACCATTACATTATAAGCTCAGTGAAGACCAAAATCTTGTATCATATTCAAGATGGCATCCAACAATCACCATGGCGTATACAGTAAAGTTGATTATTATCTTTTTATTAAAAGGAAAAAAAGAAAGACTAAATACATAGACATAGGGTATACACAGCAAGATCTAATATTTTAGCATCCTTAGGAGTGCACCTGAGAAAAAGGGATTTGGTAAAGAATATAATATTTTCATTAACCAGGTATTGCAAATGTGGGACAAAGAACTTGGTTTGGCCTTCTGTCTAGGGTTTCTAAAACAGCCCTTGAAATTTTTGAGCAATCAAGGTTCCTTTTGTTTTCTAAAACCGCCAGGCAACACTTAAACATGTGCAAATGAGTTGAGAGATCCCAAATCATCACCTGCAACAGGCTTCAGAAAGGGAGGGGGCATGATATAGTAGGCCTTGGGACAAACCATTGCCCCCACCCTCTGAGACCTGATGTTTATTAGCAAGGTTAAAGATACACCATCCCGGGTTGGCACTAAAATGTCTAAACACACCTCCTCAGGTGGTCAAGTGGGAAAATTTATATTGTGCTCTGTGTAGCAAGCGTGTGGGCACTGGAGTATAAACATGGCTGGAGCAGCAGCTTCTGAGTCCCTTACCTACGGTGCAGGTGGAATCATGCATAAAGAGTTTTTCAGTTCATCTAACTAGCCTACCTAGACAGGGAGGATTGGCTGAAGGAAGGACCTTTGAGTCAGTCCTTCACCTACAGTGTGAGGTATGCATAGAAAAGCCATCAACACTGCCCAGGCAGCCTTTTCGAGTCAGGGGGATCAGTTCAAAAATGGATTCACATATGATCTAGAGTGCTGTCTGCTTCTTGTTGTAAGTAATAGAAGTTAATTTCCATATGCTAACACGTGTTCAGGTTCTGCCTGCATAGTAAGCCGGAATCTGGTAAACTTCCTCCTGTAGTCTTGCCTGCCTCCCTTTGTAAGGCATTTGAATCCAAAGGTGAATGACATGTAGTGTCAATTTACTGCTTCTGATACTAAAAAGAGGCAGTTTCAGCCTCCAACACCCAGCCACGGAGGGCTATTCCAGGAACAGCTGAAAATTGGACATGGACATTCCTCCCAGCAGGCACATGTTCCCCTGGCCACCTGCCCAAATGTGACACCAGATCTTTCCTCTAAGGGATTTTCCTACCCTAGCAACACTCATCCTCCCTTTCTTAGGCTCATAATAGGATAAAGAGAGAGTGAGAGGACACACATTTATCAAGAGTCTGCTTTGTGCTACAAAAAGGCCAAACCCCTTTGTCACTGAGTCCATTCCAACTCATAGTGACACTGTAGGACAGAGTAGCACTGCTCCACAGGGTTTCCAAGGAGTGGCTGGTGGAGCTTTGTGCTACTCACCTACATTAATGTGTTTAATCTTCAAAATAGCCTACCATTTCACAAGCAATGAATCTGAGAGTTTGAAAGGTTAACTGATTTAGGCTTACTCAGCCTCTAAGGTACAAAGAGCTGTTGTCCATCTCCAAAGCAATTGCACTGGCTAGCTTCATGGACTCTTCGATGACCCAGAGAAATTAACTTGGAGAATCCCACTGTATGACTTACTGAAATTTTCTTATTTCAGTTGTGCTTCTTGAAAATGACCCAAGCAAGCCTCTGCTGTTATTATCAAATTGGCCAACCCATTCTCAGGGGAAATAGAACTCTCCAAGTTAGTCTTTTTCTGGGTCTGAATTTCAATTCCAAAGTTTAGGGAGAGCTCTTTTTGTTCCAAGTATGTAAAGCCATCCAAATTAATCTCTGCATGCATGCACACAAATACACACACACACACACAGATATGAAGGATAATAGATTATCCTGTGGGAGGACACAAAATTTGGTATGGCCATATCAGGAGCTGGAAACAGAAATCAGGAAGCTATTGGAAACTTAGCAGGCTTCCCTTCATGACCTATCCCTGCTTAGTAAATGGGCTTTATTCATCTGTCTTTTATCTCTTCTACTGCAGCTCAACCTTTAGGCAAGTGCCTGGCACACAAACCAGTTGTGAAGCCTCCAAGGTACATATTTGCAATCCAAGCAACTAACCATAAGCAAATAGAGTTTCTCAGTCCCACTTATAGACTCTCCTCCCATAGGTTTATGATTTCAGGGCAAGATCTCTTATTAAACAGATATTAATATCATTCTCCCTATTTCGAACACATGGAACTGCTAGATTAGATGTATAAATTATCAGATAAATATTTAGCTGAGCTCTAAAGCAAGAAAGAATATATCCAGAGGTCAAAAATGAAGAAGAAACCCAGAAACTTAAGTAGAAGCTGAAGCATGTGGCTCAAATTGAGTTATCTGAACCACGCCCTGGCTATTGAAGTTAGATCACTCAAAATCAACCACCCCCAGATGTGAGAGTCTAGGATAGAAGCCCAGGGTACATCAGGAAGAGGATAGTAAGCATGAACTGAAGAGTTAGTCATATACTGGCCCTTCAGAAAATGGGGACTAGAGCCCACTAGTCTGAAGCTTGCTGTCTACCTCAAGCCATGGTGAAAAAAGAGTAACTGATGAGAGATAAGTACCCCAAACATGCACAATAGTGGGTATAGAATTCAAACAGACCATCCATGAAATACAGAAGCCCAGAAAATTCTTGAAATCCCAAGCAGAGGACAAAAAGTTTACTCACAGCCTCTGAACTCTGCAGGATCTGGGCAGAAGCAAACCTAAACATTCCCAGAAGGACACCTTCAAAACTCAAACCATTTAGATGAGAGAATGTTGACTGAGAATAAGGCCCATGGGAAATGACCTTGAACACAAGAATTACAAAACACACAACATCACAAATGACAGTTTACATATTAAAGATTGGGAGAATTTAGACCTAGGTCCAGAGAAAGTAGAGAAGCCAGGAAAGTACTTAAATTAAGAATGTTTAAAATATTCCAAGAAAAAGAAAGGTGCATTGTTCATAAAGTGAGAAACAAAATGAAAACATATCAGAAGACTAACCAATTAGAATGCCAAGATGTAAATGTTTTAATTTCAATATCTGAGTAGCACATAAAGTTTGATGAAGATAAAGAGAAAATCAGCAAATTGAAGACAGAGGAATACTCAAAGAATGTCTTTCAGAAGATTGATAGATGGAAATTATGAAAGATAAGCTAATAGATACAGAAGTTCAATCCTCTCTATTAGAAGATCTAGATGGAGAAAACAGAATTTTGAAAAGCACTTTTTGAAGTGTCAGTGCTTAAAGTACATCCAGAAAAAAAAAAAAGCACTTGAGACTTCCTATTGAAATTGTTTGGCAACTGAGTACCATCACAACAAAACTGAAAAGCATGAACGATAAAGAGAAAATGCTAAAGACCAATAAAGAGTAAAGAGAAGTTACATAGAAAGGGAAAACAATCAGAATGACATCTGACTTCTAATAAAAAATAACATAAGCCAGAGAACATAAGAACAATGTCCACAAAATGTTAAGGTAAATAATTGTGTACCTAGAATCCTGATTACAGCTAAGTCATCATTTAAAAGTGGTGAAGAAACAAAAACATTTCAAAATAAAATGGGTTTATAGAGTTAGGGATTTCTAGTTCAGAGGAGAATGATTGTAACCTCATCATCACTTCACACGCATGCACACATACATAAATGCTCGCATGCACACGTACCATATACACACACATTTTTTTTTTTTTTAACAAAAAAGCCATGAAAACAAACATGTAAGTAGAAAAAGAAAAACTGTGAGGTGACAGCAATGAAGAGACAATCCAGAATCAAAGCTCCTACAGGAATGAAAGTTGACCATCTCTCAGGACAAAAGGACTAGATACATCCCTAGACAGTACTGAGTTCCAACACTTACTGCGTGATGGAACCTGAGGACACAGAATCTTTGAAGAGTGGGATTCAGGACCTGAGCTCACTATCCAAATGTGGGGACCAGAAAAGTGCTGCCACACTCATGACAAGGGAATGTAGAGTCAGGACAGGATTGCAGACAAGAGCAAGCTGCCAATACTGAGCCATGAATGGGAATATGCATAATACAACCTCTTTAGTTGATTCAAAAGTACGTAGATAGAGCTAAACAGTGCATTCGAGAAATGGAAGATCATTTTGAGGAAATCACAAAGAATAATTGCAAAAAGATAAGCTTTTTGTGCTTCCTTTCTTGTGAGGAAATCTCAACAATGGCTACTAACTGATCATTTTTATTTACTTATTCCTCCCACCAAAAGGGGAGTGCTGATCCTTTTGGTAAATTTAGAAAGAATCAACTGAGCATGTTCAGATCAAAATTTAGACCTCCTGAGAGTGAGCTCTCAGACTGAAATAGCTTTGTGCATTGCTCCTTATGGGAAGAATCTTCCCCTGCAGTGCTTGGGGTATACCCCATACCAGCATTGCAAACCCACTTGAGTTAAAAGCTAAAGCCATGTCCTCCAGCCTGACCTCTATTTTGGCTTCCATAGGCCACTTCTGCCTTATTTCTCAATCCATTGAGAATGTGAGTGCAGAATAGAATTACTATTTACTGGGCATCCTCTCAGAGATGCCTACAATAATGGCACATTAATGAAAAATAGTGATATGGGGGAAAAAAGAAATTTAAAATAGAATAGATAGAATGGTAGCTAACCAATATCTGAAGAGCTAATGATTGAAAATAATGAAATACCATTTATAGATGTTAGATGTTGTTCTTGTTAGGTGTCACTGAGTTGCTTCCCACTCATAGCGACACTATGTACAACAGAAGGAAACACTGACTGGTCCTGGGTTATCCTCACAATTGTTGTTATACTTGAGCCCATTGTTCCATCCACTGTGTCAATCCATCTCACCGAGGGTCTTCCTCTTTTTTGCTGACCCTCTACTTCACCAAGCATGATGTTGGATAGCAATCAGTAAAAACAAATTCACACCATGCATATCAACTCTAGACTATTAACCAAAAAAAAAAAAGGAAAATCTTAAAAACTACCATAGAAAGTGGGAAATTTTACATAAAAAAGAATAAAAATCAGACAGTGGCCTTCATATCAAGAGGAACAGATACCAGAAGATAATTGAGTAATGATTTTATAATCCCTAGGGAAGATAAAAAAAAAATTGTTTTTAACAGGGAAGATAACAATCAACCTAGAATGTTATACCAAAGTAAACTATTATTCATTTTTGAAACTGTGGCAAAGACCTCTGATTGCCTACCCTTCTCAGTATCCAATCTTCTTTTTGTTATTAACAGAAGCCTGATTTTATCATGGACAGCCATGTGCCTAGTTTAGAAACTTTTTTTTTTCCTTTTACCTTACAGATCTGCACATTTCTATATATAAATTATAGCCAATAAGGTGAAATCATAATTTGTTTGGAGAGGTCTGACTCCACAGATTATGTAATTTTAGCTTCTAACTTTTTCCACTGATTCTGCCTGAAACATAAAGAGAAGACTGGAGAAGCAGCCACCATACTGTCAGCATGAAGCAACCTAGAGGCCAGTGAAACAGAAACAAGCAGAAAACCAGGCACTGAGCATATTGCCGAGCTGTCATACAAGTCAGAGTTTTGTGATTCTAACTTTTTTACTGAGTAAAGAAAATAAAACCCTAATCAGTTTAAACCACTGTTTTGAAGGACACTGTCTTACTCATAGGAACCCTGGTGCTACAGTGGTTAAAGCACTCAGTGGCTAACCAACAGGGCAGCTGTTCAAACCTACCAACTGCTCCAAGAGAGGAAGATGTAGCTGTCTGCTTCCATAAAAATTTGCAGCCTTGGAAACCCTATAGGGCAGTTCTACTCTGTCCTGTAGAGTTGCAATCAACTTGATGGCAATGGGTTTGGTTTTTTTTTTTTTTTGGTCTTACTGATAGCTGACATAATCTTTAACAGATCAAAATCAAACATTTTCAAACACTGAAAGACCAAAAGTGTCTATCCACAGACCTTCACTGAGAGAGCTGCTATAGGAGATACTCCACTTAGAAAATCGAGCTAGAAGAAAGGCTTAGGAAGCAAGAAGGAATGATGAGTAAACACATTGGTAATATTTGTTGGAAATGTTAAATCAGAATTGACTTTATATAATTATAACCATTGTAATTGCTATTCTTTGTGCATAAAAATGAGTTAGAATAAATTTTAGAAAACAACTGGGAGTTTAGGAGGATGAAAGGAATTCAGCATGAATTGAAGGACTTTAAAGCCTGAACCTTGTTTGAGAGGAAATTGGAAATAACAAAATGGAAATAACAATTTGCTTTAGACTTTGTCAGAAAAGTACAAATTTAAACACACAAATTTTTAAAATGTAAAGGTAGCTGTAGCAGAGTAGTAACACTCCCCTTCTTTTCTTCCGGTTCCTCTACCATGTCCCTGCTGTCCTGATCCAGGCGCAGCCATCACTTCAGACAGCAGCACCTGTGTCTCTGCTGGCAGAAGACCTGGAGACCACTTTACCTTGGAGGTTAAGACTCTTCTCAACTCCAGTGGGGCAGCCCACCCTTAACAATGACAAAATGGTGAGTGAGGGGTGTAAACACCCCGGCTCCCTCCCCTCCGTCTGGTGGGACTCTGGACTGTGATCCATATTGTCTGTCCTGTGCCCCCTGCAGGACTGAGCCAAATTGACCTTCCTTGGGACTTTGATTTCACACGCAAGCTTGGCCTCCTCCTTCCTTCCCTGTCCTACTCCCTGTCACCCTACTCGTTTCCACTGGAACTCTTCCTCATAAATCTCCTTCACCCATATCGTTATTTCAGGGGCTGCTTGGGGAGAAGCCAACCTAAGTCACTATCAAAATATTAGACATAGACCATGTGTAAGTTCTGAAACTATAGAAGAAAATAAAGGGAATAATCAGAACCTGAACAACCTAGTCAGGTAAGAAAAAAATGAAAAGAATTTTTAAAAATTATATTTAAAATTAAATATGTTGTTAGGTGTCTTCGTAATGTCATTTATGTGTTTAACTTTATTTAAAATTGTATAAAATGTATTTAATTTTGGAGCCTTGGTGGCGTAGTGATTAACGGCTCAGCTGTCAACCAAAAGGTCAGCAGTTCAAACTCACCAGCTGCTCCTTTGAAGCCCTATGGGGCAGTTCTGCTCTGTCCTATTGGGTCACTATGAGTCAGAATCAACTCAATGGTATGAACCACTCATGTCACGGCAGTGAGTACCTGGGGAAGCAGGAAGGCAATGGCACTGAGGATAATGGTTAAAGGGAGCTTAAAACATCATAACATTTTATTTCTTTAAAATAAATGTCAACCTATAACCACGGGTTAATAAATGTTCATTCCAGGTGGTGGTAATATGAGTGTTGTACTAGATTTTTCTGTACTTATTTATTTATTTCTAGGGGAAAAGAAAGAAAAACTAAGCTTCATGAAGGAAGGCATCTTTATGATCTTCCTTATAGTAGTACGCTCTACAACTAGGCAGGGTGTCTAGAAATGTATCTATCTATACGTACATATAGATTATATGTATATGTGTGCACCCATCTGTCAGTTCATCATACTGTGATGGCTTGCATGTTGCCGTGATTGTGGAAGCTATGCCACCGATATTTCAAATACCTTCAGGGTCAGCCATGGTGGACAAGTTTCACTGGAGCTTTCAAACTAAGACTAGGAAGAAAAACCTGGTAATCTACTTTTGAACATTAGCCAGTAAAAACCCTACGGATCACAGAACATTGCATTTCAAAGAATTTACTCTGGATGTGTCAACAAGATGGACCGATCACTGGAGAAGAACATTGTGTTTGGTAAAGTGGAGGCCTAGTGAAGGGGAGGGAAACACTCAAGGAGATGGATTGGCACAGTGCCCACAATAATGGACTCAAACATACCAACAATTATGAAGATGGAGCAGGATGGGACAAAGTTTCTTCCTATTATAATTAAGGTTGGAGTAGGAACCTACTCGATGGCAACTAACAACAAATATATATTTGTATATATATGTATATATGTGGGAAACCCTGGTGGTGCAGTGGCTGCTAACCAAAAGGTCGGCAGTTCAAATCCACTGGGCGCTCCTTGGAAACTCTATTGGGCAGTTCTACTGGGTCCTATGGGGTGACTACGAGTCGGAATTGACTCGAAGGCAAAGGTGCAGGTATATATATGTGTATATGTTTATTACATGCACATATATGTGTGTGTGCATTTCCAGTTGCTGTCAAGTAGATTCCGACTCATGGCGACCCCATGTGTGTCAGAGTATAACTGTGCTCCACAGGGTATTCAGTGGCTGGTATTTCGGTATTTTGTCCTTTCTTCTGAGGTACCTGTGGTAGGTCTCAACCTCCAGCCTTTTGGAGAGCAGCCAAGCATGTTGTGTTTGCACCACTTGGAACTCGTATGTGTATATACTCTTGAATGAATGAATGGATGAAATACATTATTAGAGGAGAGAAACTAGCAGAGATTGGCAGTGATTCGTTCAGGTGTGCACACCTGCCTCATACAGCAATGGCCAGACAGCAGGATGAGAGTACAACCATGGCTAGCCATGGTCTCTCCCTGAGATAGGCATAAAACCAAAATCAAAAAGCCATCATGTTAATTCCAACTCATAGCGACCCTATAGGGCAGAGTAGAACTAGTAGCTGTTAACCACTGCACCACGAGATAGGCAGAGCAGACAGTAATTTATGGATAAAGTGGTCATGGGTGCAGAAATCACCTCTAAAGATAGGCAAGCCATTTCTCCGTCGCTGAAAAGTTGTATGACTGGATAATTCCTCTCCTTCGTGCAGTGGGGTTTATTAACCACCATTTCCCATTTACAGTTTCTTTTTTTTTTTTTTAAATGAGGTAGTGAGTATAGATACTCTTTATAAAGAAGTGCTTTGTTAACTTGTTGTATTTGTTGTTATTTTATATTCTAACACTTTTTGAGAGTCTTTTCCATCCTGTTGTTGTTAGGTTGTTAGGTGCCATCGAGTCGGCTCCGACTCATAGCGACCCTGTGCACAACAGAACGAAACACTCCCTGGGTCCTGAGCCATCCCCACAATCGTTGTTATGCTTGAGCTCATTACTGCAGCCACTGTGTCCACCCACCTCCATCACAGACTCCAGAATGGTAACAACAATTTGCCTTTGTACAGAATTCTTCACTTTCCTCTTGAACACCAGGCATAGTACTTAAGTTGACTCTCAAAGACCTTTGGTTGATCATCCGCATTTGTGATGATAGAGAGAAATTGCTGGGAGGAAATTGCTGGCTTCCTCTGAAGGAGGAAGAAGACTGAAGAGCTCCTGAAGGAGAGACTGGTCTATTTTAGGGGGTGTTAGGGGCAGAGAGAGGATCACAGAAAAATGCAGGAAGCTAAGCTAAGTGGCCTCCAGTGTTGGGCGTGGCTGTGTTTTGGCATGTTGACTCGCCTGCTGTCTTGCTCTTTTGCCAGGAGAAGCATTGAGGATTTTTCTTCTTCCTCTTCTTCCCCACCCCAATTGGCATATCCCTTATTTAAAGTGACACAAATTCACTTACTCTCTTTGGTAATGATTGTCTAAAAAAAAAAAAAAAAACAGAAAGAAAAGAAAAAGTAAATCCAGCTTGTTTTGCTCTTTGTACTTTAAACCCTCATAATCCTCTCTTTCTTGGCTTGCACTACCTTCCTGAACAGAAAATGTGCCAGCTGCTGGCTCCTGCCCGTCTCCACCAGCCACATGCCAATCCTAACGCTCAGTCTTGCTTCTAGGTGGGGCAACACACCCTCTCTGAGCCCCTCAGAACCTTCTGGAAGCAGTCCCATTCTATGTTCCTGTGTTGTGATGGCAGCAGATTTGATCAGCTCTCTCAACTCCTGGCCTCGGCCTTTGGCTATTTCCTAGGACCAGGGCTCTGCAGTTCTTTCTTCCTGTGCCCTCCCTGTCTCTTTTTAGCCCCATAAAAGACTCTGACAAGCTCTGTAATTTCTTCTTCTCACACAAACCCATTGCCGTTGAGCCAATTCCAACTCATAGCAACTCTATAGGACAGAGTAGAACTGCCCCATAGGGTTTCCAAGGAACCCCTGGTGTATTCGAACTGTCAGCATTTTAGATAGCAGCCGTAGCTCTTAACCAGTACGCCACCAGGGTTACCTTTCTTTCACAAGCGCCTTTCTTATCTCGTGGTTTCTTTGACGGAAAATGTTCTCCGTGGCCCGTAAACTATTTGGTCTTTGAACATTACTAACCTACATTATTATGTTCACACCTCCCAACAACTTTCTCACATAGGTTCTGCATCTCTGCTTCCAAGGTGATGAAGATGAGGGTGGGAGAGGTGAAGGGGATTGTCTGATACCCCACCCCATTTAAATGACAGGATTAGGTTTTAAACAAATGTCTGATCCCAAAGCATATGATTGATCAAATTTCTCATGCCTGTCTTTGCATGGATTTCCCCTCTTCTATGGGACAGTAGGAGCATCAACTAACCCAGGGCTTACTCTGTGCCAGAATTGGTTCTACACTCTCAATTGTCTAGCTCTTTTAATCCTCACTACGATCCTGGAAGGGGACAGAGGTGGTTCAGTGGTAGAATTCTCGCCTTCCTTGTGGGAGGCACGAGTTCGATACCCGGCCAATCCACCTCATGCACAGCCACCACCTGTTTGTCAGTGGAGGCCGCAAGTTGCTGTGATGCTGAACAGGTTTCAGCAGAGCTTCCAGACTAAGATGGACTAGGAAGAAAGGCCTGGCATCTACTTCTGAGAATCAACCAATGAAAACCCTATGGATCCCAATGGTTCGATATGCAATCAATCATAGGAATGGCAAAAGACCACAGTTTCATTCCACTGTGCAGAGGGTCGCCATGATCAAGGACAGGTCACAACAACAAACAATGCTAGAAGATTAGCACAACCTTCTTCCCTGTTGTAAAGGTGGGGAAATTGAGACTTAGAGAGGTTGGTTCTGGGGGCCCCTGAGTTAAGAGGGTCAGTCTGATCACGAAGTCAGTCTAATTATGGAGCCTACCTTTCGCCACCACTCTATCCAGCTCCTCCCTCAGCAGAGGACAACGTGTTGGACATGAACTCTGCTGGATTTAGAATCTATCTCCTGTGTATTTTCACTGACATGTGTTTGTGAAGCCCTCAGAGAGGTGGGAGAGATGAAGAGGAAGTCCACTCTGAAGTGCGACCCACCAGACTGTTTGTCTGAAGCTGTTGGTCCTGCTTCAGGACTTGCTTCAAGGTATGGGCTGAATGCCTATTAAATACCTTTAAAAATAATCATCTAAAATCTAGAAATGTTTGCTATGGAAACTTGGATAGTATACAAGCAGAGACCATTTAATTATCTCTACCAACCAATAAAATTAATCCGAGTTTTATTCTCACAAGGACTCTGTAGGGGAAAATTATCGCATGTTAAAAGAACCTATAGGGATCTTCCTTCTCACACGAGTTTTGTTCCTGCCTGTTCTGTACCCGGTATCTCTTTGTCCTTGCACTGTGTTTGTGTACTTTCCTTGTCTCCCATGCCTCTTTTAATTTGCAAGCTCCTTCAGTGGTTGGCTGCAACAAAAAGGTTGGCAGTTCAAACCTACCAGCTGCTCCATGGGAGAAAGATGGGGCAGTCTGCTGCCGTAAGGATTTCTAGCCTTGGAAATAGTATAGGGTCCACTATGAGTTGGAATCAACTCAATGGCAGTGGATTTAGTTTTAATTTGATTTCAGAGCCTAGAACATCTTTGAGGTAGGGAGATACAGTACAAGAGACACAAGCTAGACATAAACAAAGCTATTTTTACATCCTAGTTCAACCACTTGATACCAGTGTGATCTTTGGCAAATAATTTATCTTCCCAGAGCCTCAGTTTCCTAAAACATAAATAAGATCACCAGTTCCTAGCTTAGAGGCGGATGGTGAGGATTCAAGGAGATAATGCAGAAGAAGTCACCCAGAAGCATTTTGATTTTGAGTTTTCATTGAAATAGAGTTTACATGAATCTAAATATGATGAGAAGAACCAAATTCAGTAACTGATTGATAGTAACTAGCTTTATCAATTGCTAGGACCCTTGTGTGGCTTTCGAAACATTCACAGACCCTTTGGAATTGTTGGCAATATATTTATCAACGGGTATGTGTGCATTTTTCTTCTGGGGAGACGGCCCATTGGTTTAATCATTCTCAAAGATGTTTATGACCAGCCATTGCCAAGGCACAGGTGAAGAGAAATGTGGTAGACACAACACTGCACCCTCAGACCCGCTTTGAGCCCGAATTTGCTACCCAGCTGCAGGGAATATGGCCTATAAACAACACCCAGCTGTCAGCTCCTGCAGGATCTTCCCCACTGCAGAGAACCATCCTGCTGAGGCCCCGTCCTTCTTCTTATGACTAAACATGGCAGGGATAAAGGCCTGACAATTCAACCTGGATGTGGACCACTCTGATAGGTAATACTCACCCCCAGAGACCCTGGGCTTACCTGAGACATTATTGTACCTGCATCGAAGCCCACCTGATCCCTCCACATGATCTACCCCTCCTCGCTTCCTCTCACAGGTCTTGATCCCTAATAAACCTCTTGCACCTCCAACTCTCGATTAGCATCTGCTTCTGGAGAGCACAGCCTGTGAATGAGGAGAAATAGTGAGAAAAATTGAAGAACAATTAGGTGAGAATAGAAGCTGATGAAAGTGTTCAAGAAAGTGGGTGTGTGTCCCTGTCAGGGTCAAATGTACCTGAAAGGATTAGGGCAGAAAGAGTTCAGTGGTGGCAGCAACCAGCTCATGGGGACCATGGAACTCACAACTTTGTGAGACCAATGGGGAAGCTTTTTGCTGGATTTTGTTAAATCTTCGGGATACAACAAAGAGGAGCCAGCTAGTTGGAACACTTCTCTTGAGGCAGGAGTGCTGGAGGGGGTGCTGGGTCACAGGGTCAAAGAGAGACCTGGGCATGTTGATCATCTGCAGAGATAATTTTCAAAAATCCTTTCTTACAAACCACATCTTTCACATTAGACAAATGTCTGAAAAACCCTGGCAAGAACAGCCTTCAAATCTTACCCGAATTATTAAGTCAAGGAATGGGATTTCAGAATATAGGAAGTTCAAAAGGCTGTCATGTTGGAGTCAGACATCTGAGGAATGTGTGTGCCCCTAAGAGGAGGTGTGCATCCATTAAGACATATCAGGTGGCCTTATCAGAGAGTCCCATCGGCCAGACGAAGGACAGGTTATTGTGTGTGCCAGGTTGCTCAGAAATGGCCCCTCCAAAGTTAAATGAGAGCTGTGGGCTCTCCCCTCCAGACCTTGTGCAAACAAAGCACAGAACTCTGCAATCTGAGCAGAAAAAAAAAAAAAAAAAAACCACTGGAAGAAGACTCTACATTGCAGCAAGGCAAGTAGGTCAAGAAGTGCCAAGGAGTCACAATTCTACACCAACGATAGCGACAGCGGTCTCTGAGGACACAAGACTCCACTCCATCAGGAGGAATTTGCATCTGAGTAGACACGACTTCTTACTTCAGTTCCTTTAGTGCCACTGAGATATGCCAGTATTTTCTAATAATTTTAGACTAGGGATTTTCAGCAGAATGCAAAGAAACTAATGGTATGTATAATATGTCATACGAAAATTCTCAAGCAGACAATAGGCTAGACCCCCACTGCTGAAAAAACTCCATTTCAGCTACAAAAGGATGACATCCTAGACAGACACTATATTTTGTGTCTTCTCTGCTATCTCCCTTCCCTCATCCCTTACCTCGTGGCCTCCAGCCACCATTCTGTTTTCCTGGTTTCACGAGTGGTGGTCTAATAGAATTTAATATTCTATTTCAGGTAAACATGCACACACATAACTAAAACTAAAACGTGCCCATTAAGACTCAAACTCTTTTTACCCCACACTTTGAGCCTCGTCTAGGCCCTTTGCTCATTTTTTTCCCTGGAAACAATAACCTTTGACTTTGGGCCGGTCCTCTCTGGGATTCAAAACAAAGAGGGTAAATGAAACAACCTTATGGTCTTCCAGAGCTTGACAAACACTAACAATTCTATGGTTCCTGATGCAAGCTGATGATTCTATATTTTATACAATTGATGATGACAAGTTTTACCACTCTAAGATGAATATTAATTTTGTTAGAAAATTCTGATGAAAATAATCGATAAGTTACCTTTTAATAACATAATAATTACTTGCCTCATAATAATCATGGTGATATGGTCTTTCAGAATTTATCAAGTACTTTCCTACTTGTTATGATCTCAGTGGTGTCCCTGGGTGATGTAAACGGTTAATGCCCTTGGCTGCTAACCAAAATGTTGGAGGTTCTAGTTTACCCAGAGTTTTCTCAGAAGATAGGCCTGGCAATCTATTTCCAAAAATCAGCCATTGAAAACCCTATGGAGCACAGTTCTACTCTGACGCACACGGTGCTGCCATGAGGGTGTTGAGTCAATGATAACTGGTTTACTGGGTTTTTTTTGTTTGTTTTTTTAAATCTCATTCGATCCTCAAAATAGGGCAGATGTCGCTTACACCTACTTTATAGGATAGAAAACTGAGACTTCTAAAAGTGATACAACCTATCCGGCTCGAAACAGCTACTCTATTGTAGAGTCGAGACCATTCCAATTCCCAGTTCTGGGCTGCTGTATGAATATCTGTTTCTTAAAAACATCTTATATAGTTACTGTTTAAGCAACCATTGCAAATTGTTGCAAAGAATTTCCACCAATGTGAATGTTTTCCATGATGGAAGTTCTCTTCTCCCAGAATTGCTGAACTTCCATAGAAAGAATAGAACCAAAGAGAATATAAAATCTCCTGAAAGGCCGTTTTATAAATAGCCTCATTAATGAGCCAGGGACTTCAGATCCTGACAAAATGGTTGCTGGGGATTGAGTTTTTCCCTAGAATGCCCTACTGATAGTGTGGTCTGTATACAGGAAGCTGCACAGCCCAGGGGCACCCATTCAGCAGTGCCACAGTGGTTGAGTTTGTAATTTATAATGTGAGGCCAACCAACAAATTCTATTATTCAAACGTTTCAAGCAAACCCAAGGAGAGGAGTACTTTAAACTAATCTTTTGCTCAGAAGCGACATATGCAGCTCTTTTCACTTACTTTTCATTATTTCACCACAGGGGAACCGTTTCCAGGAATTATTATGTTAAGCAATATATTAAAAAATGAGTCTTCGTATTTTTTGCAATAAATAACAGTTCACATTTATTCTGAGAACAGAAACGCTCACCAGAACTTACTTACATTGCCAGCTTTAAGAGGTATGAACATACTAGAGATGGTTATAATCATATCCTAGGAGCCTCAGCAACAAGCAAAGCCCTCAACTATCTGATGAGCACTTATCATAAGCCTTTCTCTATGCAGGATACTGGGCATTCAAAGATGAATAAGGGACAGGCCTTGCCTTCCACAAGCACTTAGTAGGTGCTTGAAGAGGTGTCACTGAATAGTAGAAAGGGGAGTAGCTGGAGTCACAGAGACATGCATTCAGATGTTGACTTCGTAGCTCCCACTGCGTGAACTTGGCCACGTGTCAGTATCATTCTTAGCCTTGGTTTTCTCATACATAATATGAGACTATTGATAGCTGCCGTTCAGGGTTTTAGGGATGTGGATATAAATGAAGACCACTCAAATGAGAAGGTACAGAAGTTATGTATCCAGTGCTTGCTATAGCAAGTGTGTCAGCTCACACCACTTGTGTTTGGCAGAGGCACAAAGGCAGGCAGGAGATGGTGGGAAAAGGGAAGGCTTCAGGTGTGTCCTGGTTGGCAGTCACTGACACAGGGAAGCCATAGGCAGGCTAACCAGGAGTGGGCATCTTGTGTTTATTTGGGGAACATATTTGGCCTCTTTGGTTGGTCCTGAGTTGGAAATCGAGTAAAACAGGGAAGCTGGCCATCATGGACCAAGCCCTGTCCGTTCGGGGCCAATTGCTTCCGAGGCTCTGGTTTTGCTTCCAGTGGTGGCTGTTACAGTGGTTGTAGGTCAGAGTTCTTCCGCAGATGGTCTGGGCATTGTCTATTTACATGTTCCATTTCTCGGGAGGTAGAAACACACAGAGACATATGCATAGTGGCACGTAAGAGTTTGGAGGACTGCGCTTTTTTTGTCAGGGCTGTGAATTATGAAAGAAGCCTGGGTGGGGCAAGCAGTTTGCAATCACTGCTAACTTAGAGGTTCGCAGTTCAAGCCCACCCAGCAGCTTTGTGGAAGAAAAGCCTGGTTAACTGATTAAGCCAAGAGAACTCTATGGAGCAACTTTACTTTTTAACATATGTGGTCGCCATGAGTTGGGATAGACCCAATACTTTTTTTTTAATTGTGAATAAGACTTAAATAGACATGAATGGAAGGAAGTCACCACCCCAGACCAAGGACACAGCGTGGCCCCAGACACAGAGATAAGCAAGTGGCAGGGAAGCATGTTGGTGGAGGCTGCATCGAAGGAAATCTAGGATTGACAGGGAAGAACAGAGGGGAAGGGAAGATGGAACCAGGTGATGGGCGCCTTTGAATGTAACCTAAGATGCTTGGATTTGGCAGATACCAGGACAGAGTTGACCATGACAAAATGACCCTGGCCCCAAAGAACAAAGACCATGTCAAGGAAGCAGTAGTGCTAGAGAAGCATCCTTCATTTTCTTACATCCTGGCTCAAGTCTCTGCCAAAAGCTCCATCCTGTTTCACAGTGAAGGGTATTATCTTCTCAGTCTGTGTTTCTGGGCCTTTAATTCTCAGTTTGGCCCATACCAACAGACACAACTGCCCCATTGCTTTGCCCTACCAGAGAACCATGGCAGGAAGGACTCCATCCTTTTCCTCCAAGTGGGTCCTGATAAGAACTGCAGAATTAGAGCGTTGCCTTTAAAATTTACCTCCTGCCTAAGGAGGGAAAACTTATTTACAAAGAGCAAAATGCTTTCAAGTTTACTTCCATAAAGAAGGCTTAATTATAAAGCTAGGCATCTCACGGATTCCCAGGAAAATGTGCACAGGTATCTACAATGAAAAGTAGAAAGTACATTGTGGCTCCTGTAGGCGTTCAGGTTTTGACCAGCTCCTGCAAATGGCTTCACATGAGAGGGGCCTCCCAAGTCCTTGAATGGTACATCATCTTGGTCCTGAACCATTTCCCTTGACCCATTTGCACTCTACTCACTAACCAACTGAGAATTTCCCAGCTTTTGACTTGACAATTTCATTAAAACTATCAACTGTCAGATCATGAGCCTCTATGATCTGACTCCAAGTTCTCTATGTAACTTTCTGAGGATAAATTAGCTCCCAAGTACCTTACCTGGAGAATGAAAATGTGCTGATTGGAAGACTCCATTACCTAATCCCATTACCTAAATTAGCAGCAATATTTCTCATTTAAAATTGATATAGATCCCTCCAGATTTCTTCATCATGTCCCTGAGCAAGTTTATTCCTGAAAGAGTTGATATTCTGCATCTATAAATCAGATTTCTGAAACTGCAAGGTGGAAGGCAAGACAGTGGAACACTTTAACTAGGTAATGGCACCTCGTGGGGTCCTACCTACCTGTCCACTGGGATTCCCCAGTTGTAGTGGGACTGTGCACCCCTTTCTTGAATCCTGCACTTCTCTTGGATCTCTTCAATTGTAGCATTTGGATTCATACCTGTCTCTCCGTTAGCCTGTAAATACCTTAAAGGTATTCATTCATTCCTTTCGCTACCTGTTTAATTGTTTGGTACCCTTCACCCACTGAGCACATCTGAGAGGCCCAGTACTGTTATACCAGTAAAACCAGTTGCCACTGAGTCAACTCCAACTCATGGTGACCACATAGGTGTCAGAGTAGAGCTGTGCTCCATGGGGCTTTCAATGACTGATTATTTTGGAAGTAGATAGTCAGGCCTTTCTTCCGAGACTCCTCTGGGTGGACTCTAACTTCCAATTTTTCAGTTAGCAGCTGAGCACCTTAAACATTTGTACGACCCAGGACTCCTGGCACTATTTTAGGCACTGGGAGAGCTGCCATAACAAGTTAGAGACAGTTCCAGCTTTATGAAGCTTAAATTATAGTGGGATGAGGGGCGAGGAGGCAGATAGTCAACCAACAATAAATAAGCATGAAGAATCTCAGAAAGCCCAGTGCTATTCTAGGGAGATGTGTTAGGAAGCAACTGGGAAGCTACTCTAGACTAGTGAGGAGGAAAGACCTCTGAGAAGGTGGCTTTTAATGATAGGAGAGGAGGGAACCAGTGACCGGAAGATGAGGCTGGGGATCATTCCAGAAGAGGAGACAACAAATTGGAGAGGAGCAAAGGCATGAAGTGTGTCAGAGACAACAAGAAGGCTGGGGGCTAAAGACTGTGGCCAAGCTGTGGCCTGGTTTATAAGGGGTTCAGACCAGTGTGGTGGTGGGAGAGCACAGAGGTCACAAACCAGCCTAAGGAGCTTGGAGGTCATTCTCAATGTGACAGAAGCTACCGGAGGTTTTAAAGAAGGGAAATATTGTGATCTGAGTTATGTTTCAAAATGCTCATTTGGTTTGTTGGGTAGAATATGGACAGGGACACAGAAAGCAAGCAGACTACATGACAAGTTGTACCTGCAATGCAGGTAATGATGGGGGCTGAAGAGAGAGGTGGAGAGTTTAGGGCACCTTGGGGAGACACAGGGAACTAACAAGCCTTATTTACTTCTGCGCACCAGGGCCTCGCACCTAATAAACATCAGGTGTTCAGTGAGTGCAAATTTATCTGGCACGTACGGGATTGAATTAAATTGAAGAAGGATGCCTTGATTTAGCGAGTCGAAAGCTGAGCATGCCTTTAACTTACAATTTAAATATTGAGCACTTTGGATAAAAGAGAGGCAATTCTTTTTTGCTCTGCAGGAAGTTCAGATCCAAATCATATTCAAACCCTTCGTATAAATATATACGTCGCAGGACTCATCTGATCCTAAAAATGCTACTTAAAGAAAGCAATCCCAAAAGGAGGACAGTTACTTTGTATAACTTCCATTTCCAGCCTATTCCTTTCAACTCTGGCCAGAGACCAAGGCAGGAAAGAAAGCTTAAAGAAAGCCCCGGGCAGCTGCCTGGTCTCCAGGCCTCATAAGGCTAAAGAAGGCGGAAGTGGGGCAGGCCCTTTCTAAACCCTTTCCCAGCCCAGAAACCAGGCCATTGATTGGAGAGAACTTGTCTTGGCCTGGCTATAAACTGGCCAGTCCCTATTGGGCTTTATATTAGATTTTATATTCGGAATGGACTTTATATTCAGTGCTATTAGGTAGAATTCAACTGAGACATTCAGGAACATTTGACCACAGGCTTCTGGAGAGAGGAAAATGTACACAAAGAATTACTACAAAGGAGAAAAGTGCTACTTCATTGATACCTGAGTTGGGACCCAAACTATACCGCAGAGAACTCCAATCACTTAGAATAGATCAGATGTAGCCTGCTTCCTAAGCTAGGTCTTCAGCCAGTCACTGTCTATTATGCCATATTCACCTGACTTTGAATCCATTTCCATTTCATAGATGAGGACACCAACGTGGAAAGAAATTAAGAAAATTTTCTGGCATCTTAGAGCTAGTAAGTTGCAGATCTGGGATTCATACTTAAGTCCAAAGCCTGTTCTCTTCCCACTTCATTGTGCTTTCTCTACAAAAGTGTAGTTGCTGTACCCCAAAATAGTGCCCAGAAGTCAGTCCAGTTACTTCTCCTAAGGAGGCCTCCAAAATCAGCTTTAATTGTGAGCATCTCGGGAAGAAAGTGAAAGTTCGCCCAGGAGCACACAGTTAAGCAGCCAGATATGCCGAATTACGCTCTCTCAGTCCCAGTTACTCACCCATAAGGCAGGAGAGCATTTCCAATTACTTCAAGGAGTCAGGATTTTCTGAGAAAAAGAAAGAAAAATCACATTCAGTCCACATTGTTTAAGAAAAATAATGGGTGACAAATTTTTAAATTACAGTCTCATTAAAGAAAAGTACTGAAAAACCAACCCAAAGATGTTTCAACTTCCAACTGCCTAGAGGACAACTCCAGAATAATGTTGAAATCTCCACGCAACCTGTCTAGCATTGAACACATCAACCCCCAGCCCCATCCACCACACTCCAAGCTGTCTTTTATACCAACTTCAGCATTGCTGCAAATGGCACCCTCCAATCCACTCACTCGTAACCATACATCCTGTGAAGCCCTTTCCAAGACTGGATCACATTGGTTACCCCCAGAACCTTGGACAATATGGGGGCTACAACAAGGCCTGGACTTCTTTTGAAGGCAGGCATTAAGACACGTTCATTCATTTATCCTGAAAGCCCAGTAGAGTATCTTCCACAGAGTATGTCCTCAGTGAATGTTTGTTTAATTGATTAACTGCATTCAAAGGACTCATTTGTAGGGATTAACTATCATGCTTTGCATCCTTTCAAACAAACAACAACAACAAAAAAAACGAAACCTGTTGCAGTGGAGTCGATTCCCACTCATAGCGACCCTATAGGACAGAGTAGAACTGTCCCATAGGGTTTCCAAGGGTTGCCTGGCGAATTCATGAACTGCCAACGTTTTGGTTAGCAGCTGAGCTCTTAACTCTTTGTGTTCTCTCATAACACAAACTAATATAAAACAAGAAGGAATGAGGAAGGGATGAAAGAATGAAGGAAAGAGGGGAGGAAGAAGGGATAGAAGAGGGGAGGGAAGGAAGGGAGAAAGTTATGGACAAAGGAAAAATTTTACTTAGATATCTTTCAATATTAATCAAAAACTCATTAAAACCACATCAATTGAAAGTCTTGTTGTTGTCATGTGCTGTCAAGTAGATTCCAACTCATAGCACCCCTACGATGGGACAGAGTAGAACTGGTCCACAGGGTTTCCTAGGCTTCTATCTTTACAGGGGCAGAAATGTCTGGCAGGTGTCAAACCCTGTCCCTCATTGCCACCATGTAGAACTGTGGATGAAATGAGCCCCCAAAACTGCACAGGTGGGGCTGGCTTACCACCGCGTTGTATTTGGCAGATTCTGACCCCAGATTGAGACAAACAGCATACCCTCACACTGTTGACCGTTTTTCATAAATCCCCATTGTTTCATTTGCTCAACTCTAAAAAGCTATTGTTCCCCCCCCCCCATTCCAATAAAATAAAACTAATATTATGGTGTCATTTGAAAATATATTTATGTTTGTTTTCCCTATAAAAAGAGATAATAATGTTATGTTCCAATAATATTAAGTTGCAATGTTATTTGCAAGATTGCAGTGCTTTTAATTTTCTGATTATTTCCACAGTGGGAGTTTCAGCTCAATTTCAATGAAGACACTTCTATCTGTTTTGGTTATTTTTTTATTACAGCTAGAAGCAACAATAATTGCCTTTAGAGTAGGAAAACATCACTGAGGATACGATCGTTGTCCCCAAAGAATAAGATGATCAGGGCGAATTTTGATGTAAAAATTTTGTAAACTAATTGCACAGTCTTATAAATATTATATTTACTAAAATTTACTTTGGCTGTTGTCTTCAAAGAAATCATCTATTGCATTTCTTTTAGCAAACCATTTATTTCTCATTGTCCACAGTAACACAAAGCTAATGCAGTCATCCAAACACTAATAATTCATAGACATATGCTGTCCACAGGATGGAGTGAATGTTGGGGGAGAGAACAAACCCAGAGAGAACTGGGTGTGAATGTTGGCTCTCAAATTTATCAGCTGTTTGGTCTTTAACAAATTATTTAATCTTTCCAGTCTTCAGTCTCTCCCACTCAAAACATTATTGTAACATTAAATCAAATGTTATGTATGAAATATTATGTATTAGTGTCTGACATAAAACCGAACCAAAACCAACCCATTGCCATTGAGTCGATTCCCACTCATAGTGAGCCTACAGGACAGAGAAGAACTGCCCCATAGGGTTTCCAAGGAACACCTGGTGGATTTGAACTGCCTACCCTTTGGTTAGCAGCCATAGCACTTAATCATTATGCCACCAGGGTTTCCATCTGACATAAAAGTGGGCACTAAATAATTGGCATCTGTGATGATGAGGGTGATGCGATATTTCTGCTGCATTCCTTCATTATCTTAACACATACTGAATGCCTACTATGCAATAGTTCTGAGCACTCTCCTAGTCGGTGGATGTTGGTGACGAATATGATGATGGAGAAGAGTCAAACATTATGTTGCTAGGATTGAATTACAGTGAGCTAGTTAACCTCTCAACGTGAACTCCTGTAATACTCCATCTATGTCTGCATAACGGGGTTTATCATACCATTATCCTTTGCCTGCTCACAGCTTCCAAATTGTCTTCTCACTCAACACACATCTCAAGTCCCCTTTCATTCCCAGTTTCCTTTGTGCTTACCTG
The DNA here is from genome assembly GCF_024166365.1 of Elephas maximus indicus. Lineage (NCBI taxonomy): Eukaryota > Metazoa > Chordata > Mammalia > Proboscidea > Elephantidae > Elephas > Elephas maximus. The sequence continues at coordinate 115,004,560 of NC_064828.1, read as the reverse complement.
CCTTTACAGTAGAAGTTAGAACACATAAAATTTAAATTTTCCAGGCTCCCTTGCAGCTAGAGTTTTCTTTGTGACCAAGCTCTGGCCCTTGAAATGTAAGAAATGGCTGCTGAGGATTTTCACAAGGGGATTTTGCTTTCATGTTACAGGGGTCACCCCTTTTTGGTTTTCCCAAACCATGCAACATTTATATCATGTGAGAATGCAGAGATACTGACTGGAAGATAGGCAGCAAGGATTATTCTTCTACACATTGCCAGGATTTAATGTTGTACCTGATAGTGGGTATTAGAAAAACTGCAGGAGGGAAAGAGGGCAGAGAGAGGAAGGAAGAGAGGAAGGGAGGGAAGGGAGGAGGGAGGCGGGAGGAAGGAATGAAGGAAAAGGAGAAGAAAGGCAGGTATAGATATGGTTTGGACTCGACCAAAAACAAGCACGCTTCCATGGATCATCTTCATCACCATCATCATCCTCATTATGGCTGCCCTTATTAATTACTACAGTTATTCTCAACTACTATATAATACCTCTTCAAGGAAGCATACACATTTTTGGTAGAAAAAAAATTTAAGCTCCATAGAGATTTCATGTTTTTATTTGCACATTCACACATAGACAACTACTGCTTTTAGGAGAGATACTACCTATGAGTATAAGTTATGCATGTGAATGATTTTTGCTCAAGAAAAATGATTGGAATAAATAAATAATACAATTTGTAATAGGGGTATTCATTACTTCTACCTTCCTAGCACAAACTAGCTCCCTATAAAATACTGTATTGTGCAAGTAATTCATGAAAACATTTCCAGCATAAAAGAAAAAATAAGCAGTATAAATAAGACCAAAGTCCTCTGCAAATAGCTTTCCATTTCCCTAAGTTAATCATTGTTGTATTTGGCACTGATTTTTTTTTAGTTATTTTCCTATGCATTTGTGTACTTGTAATATTAGCACCTATGGAAACATATCAGGGTGTATGTGTGCATGCATGAGCCTCTGTGTGCATGTATGTTAAAGTGAGGTTTACATAAACAGTATGATATGTTACATTAAAAAAATATACCATTGAGTCTATTCTGACTCATAGTAACCCTATAGAAACGAGTAAAACTGTTCCATAGGGTTTCCAAGGAGCGGCTGGTGAATTTGAACTGCCTACCATTTGGTTAGCAGCCAAGTTCTTAACTAGTGGGCCACCAGGGCTACCTGAAATTTATTTTCTCATTGAATGATGCATATTGAAACACCTTTCCAATCTCTGCATCTAGTGTAATCTCACCAGTTTATACTAATGTGTATTACTCCACCACCAGCTGTCAGTCTGTCCTGCTGTGGTAGCTTGCATGTGGCTGTGGTGTTGGAACCTATGCCACCTGTATTGCAAATACCAGCAGGATCACCCTGGTGGACACGTTTCAGCAGAGCTTCCAGACTAAGAAAGACTAGGAAGAAAGTTCTGACAATATGCTCCCGAAAGTCAGCCAACAAAAACCTCAGGGATCACAACAGAAAGCTGTTCAACTCGCTTGCTTTGGGCAGGTCATGAGGAGGGGTCATTCGCTGGAGAAAAACCTCACGTCTGGTGAAGTTGAGGGCCAGCGAGGGAGAAGGAGGCCCTCAATGAGATGGATGGACACGATAGCCACAAAGATGGACTCAAATATGTCACTGATCACGAGGCTGACACAAGGCCTCTACTGCACATAAAGACGTCATGAGTCGTAGCCAACTTGACAAGATGTATCCATCTAGATATCCATTTATCTCTATCACACACACAAATCACAGTTTAAACATGCTTTTTCTTATAGGCAATGAGGTAGCTTAGTGCCTATTCCAACCTAAAGCCCCAATCCATTGCCATCTGGTTGATTGCAACTCATAGCCACTGCATAGGACAGCACTGAACTGCCTACAGGGTTTCCAAGTCTGTAACCTTTATGCAAGCAGACTGCCACATCCTTTTCCTGCAGAGCGGCTCGTGGGTTCAAACCGCTGACTTTTCTGTTCGCAGCTGAGGGCTTAACCACTGTACCACCAGGGCTCCTTTCCTAAGTCCCCTTCATGAGAGGGAGATAATGCCTCATCATACTGTGGGTTACTGTCACCAATGCCTGCAGTTTTAAAGTTTTAGTTTTTTTTATTCTGATGTGTGGAAAAATGATATGTCATTGTTGTCCTCATTTACATTGGCTTGATTTTATTTTACATAGTGTATCTCTTTTCATATGTTTACTGACTTGTGTACTTCCTCTATCATTGCCAGTTCATAAATTTTGTCCGGTTTCTCTGTGTTAGCATTACCTTGTTTACTTGTGTTCTACGTATATTTTAGATATTTGGATATTGGCCCTTTGTTATTTGTTACATATGTAAAATGCATTTTACTTCTAGGGTGTCACTGGCCTTTTTATTTTTTATAAGCATTTTTAAATGTTTACATTTTTTAGGCAGATCGGTCTTTTCACATACAGCTTTTGATTTGTGTCTTGTTAAAAAGACAAGTTAACATGGTGATCCGGAAGATAGTGACCTAAATTTTCTCATAGTATAAATGAGAATATGAGAATAATTCCTCTGAAGGCTATTTTTGTAAATGGCTTGAAGTAAGAACTGATAATCTCTTTTAAAACCTATATCCAATTGACCCAAGATCGTGGATTAAGTAGTCCGTCCTTTTCCCAAATCATTTGAAATCCTACCTTTAAGAGATACTAAGTTCTCATATCTATGCGAGTCTGTTTCTGGATTCTTTGTTGGTTTTAGAATGCATTTAGTTATCTGGTAGTCAGCCTTCACTACGTGTAAGGCAGCAGCTACTGAAGACTGGGCAGAGAAGCTGAGCTAAGAGGTGGCTCTCAGAGGCACTCCAGTCCTTCAATGAGTGCACCACAGCAGCTCTATGAAGACTGAAGACAAAAGAGCAAGGTGAGAGAACTCTCCCAATGCAGAGATAGTTTGGATGAGGTTAGAGGGCAAAGAGAATGCCGTAGTGCCCCAAAAACTAGTGACAGCAGTAAAAAGCAGAGAGATCTATCCTGGTTCAGCAAGCTGGAAGCTGGACTGAAAGGTGTAAAGAGATCTCCAAGTTTTGCCAATGCTTAGATCCCAACCTGCTGAAGGAGAACCCCAAATCTTCCCTCAACAAGGTTAAAGCCCGTGGTGAATTAAATCTAATGATGGCTGCAACAAAGCCCAAACCACTCTAACTATCCATTAGATTAACACAACCTTGCCTACCAGTAGTCTGAAAGAAGAAGGAGGTATTATTTTGCTAACAGAAAATTCTAGGGGTAATTCAGTCTCTAAAATGTTCAGTATACAATTAAAATGTATGGGGAATATGATGAAACAAGAAAAGGTTATGTGTGATTAAGAGAGGAATCAGTGAATAGAAGCTGACTAGCGATGACCTAGGAACCCTGGGTTGTGCAAATGGTTGATGCACTTGGCTGCTGAAAGGCTGGAGGTTTGAGTCCATCCAACAGCATCTGGGAAGAAAGACCTGGTGACCTACTACCAAAAAACCAGCCATTGAAAACCCAGTGGAGCAGAGTTCTAATCCGGCACACATGGGGTCACCATGAGTCAGGATCACCTTGATAGCAACTAGCTTAGGGTTGCGCTAAATGTTGGAATTACAGGTAATTTATAATAGCTATATTATAAATATATGTTAATGCCTTTACTGGAAATGATGGGTACTATAAATGAACACATGAGGAATTTCAACATAAAAATGGAAACCACAAACAGAAAAGGATAAATAGAAATTTTAGAAATGAAAAAAATCATATCAGAAATGAGCCATCCGTTAGGTGGCATTCGAAGCAGACTGGACATAGCAGAGAGAAGGGCCCATGAACTTCTAGACTAGTCAACCGAAATTGTTCAATCTGAAATATACAGCAAGCATAAAGTAAAACAAAACGCAACCACAGGCCCTATATCTGTGGCATAATATTAAATGGTCTAGTACAAGGCTAGTGTGAGTCCCAGTAGGAGGGAAACAGTAGAGAAAGAAGCAAAATAAATATTTGAAGGGATTGTGGGTAATATTTTTCCCCAAATTGATGAAAGTTTCAACTTACAGATCTAATAAGGACAGCAAACCCCAAGAAGGAAAAAATGGGAAGAAAAAAACACACACACTTGGACGCATCATTATCAAAGACCTGAAAACCTAAAAGTCTTAAAACAATGAGAGAAAAATGGACTTATATATACATAGAAACAAAAATAACAATGATGACTAACTTATAATCAGAACCCATAAAGGCCAGAAAAGAATGGATTAAAGAACTGAAAGAAAGAAACAAAAGCTATCAAACTAGAATTCTATACCTTGCAAGAACACACTTAAAAATAAAGATAAAACAGAAATATTTTCAAACATACAAAAGCTGAGAGGATTTGTCTTCAGCAGACATGATCAATAACAAATACCAGAAGAGGCTCTTTAGGCTGAAAAAAAAAAAAAATCAGAACAGATGAAACCCTGGATACTTAGAAAGGAAGGAAGAGTCCTGGGAGGATAAATGTATAGGCAATAGTAAAGGTCTTTAAAAAAAAAAAATTATACGTATAATTTTATACATGTGTACAGATGTGTGTATATAAATATACACACACACATATGGAAACCCTGGTGGTGTAGTGGTGAAGAGCTGCAGCTGTTAACCAAAAAGTCAGCAGTTGCAGTCCAGCGGGCTTGGAAATCCTATGAGGCAGTTCTACTGTGTCCTATAGGGTCACTATGAGTCGGAATCGACTTGATGGCGATGAGTTTGGCTTTTTGGTTTTATGTGTACATACATACACATATGCATACACATAACCATGTATATAACATACATGTCTGTGTGTATATATATGTATATATACATATACATATAAATGTGTGCATGTGAGTATGTATTTATATGTGAACTGAAAATATAGTTGTCTATTAAAGGGGAAAACGTTAACAGCATGTTGTGAAGTTTCTAGAGTAAACATAAGAAAAAATATGACAGCAAAAAAGAAAAAAAAGAGGGCCTAGAGGGGAGGTAAATGGATTTATAGTGCTATAAAATTCTTAAGTTTAAAGTATAACATCGTTATAAGTGATAAGTTAAAGATACATATAGCAATCTCTAGAAAAATCACTAAAACACACACAAAAGTTATAACAACAGATCAACAGAGGAAATAAAATGGAGTTCTAGAAAGTACAGTTTACCCAAAAGAAAGCAGGAACGGAAGAACACAGAAACCAGGAGCAGATAGAACCAGCAGAATGATCGGGATGGTGGGCTTAACCCCAACAACTCACTCCATTAAATGCACATGAACTGAGCATACCACTTAGAAGATGGAGATTGTCAGGTTGTATATAAAAAGCAAAAACCCAACGCTTACGTGAAACAACAAAAATCATAAACTTTTTTCAGTGTATGCATACAGAAATATTTGATAAAATTTAACGTCCTTTCAGATAAAAACTCTCTGAGAAGTCTAATGGAAGCTTCCTCAGTCTAACAAGGGGTTTAGGAAAAGCTGCAGCTAGTGTGGCTCTAGGCAGCTTTTCCAGCTATGGTTAGGAACAGGGCAAAAATACCTGCTCTCACCATTAGCACAACAAGGCAAGAAAAAGAAAGGAAAGGCTTAGATATTAGAAGTGAAGAAATAAAACTGTCATTATTCACAGACAGTGTGATTCAATACATAGAAAATCTTATGCAATATGCGTAAATATTATCAGAAATAAAAAGTAAATTTAGTAAAGCTGGAAAATGCAAAGTTAATATATAAAAATCAATTTTAATTCTATATCTAGCAACAAACAATTGGAAAATAAAATAAAAAATTGATTACCATTTACAGTACTATCAAAAATATAAAATAAGCAATATATTTAATAAATTATGTACAAGACTTCTACATTGAAAACAAAAACAAAAAAAAAAAACTGACAAATTTGAAAGATCTAAAGTAATGATGATATATACCAGGTTCAAGGATTAGAAAACTCAATATTGTTAAGATGGAAGTTCTTCCCAAATTGAATTTTAGACTCTACATAATCTCAATCAGAATTTTAGCAGGCTGTTTTTGAAACTGGCAAGCTGATGCGAAAATACATACAGAAATGCAAAGAATCTAAAATAGCCAAAATTATTTTGAAAATAAAAATCAATTCTTCATTTCAATATTTCAAGTAATTAAGAAATTGTGATACTGGTACAAGGGTAGACACATCAATGAATCAGAAAAGAGTGCCTAATTTCATATAATTCATATAATTTTTTCACTTAATTTTCAACCAAGAAACCAAGTAAATTCAATAATTAAATATATATATATATATTTTTAATAAACTGTGCTTAATTAGGTCGATATCTGTGTGGAAAAAAATGAAACTTAGCCCCTCTTCTTTCTACATGTAACGGGTTGGAAGATTGAGAACATAGTGAAAATAAATGGAAACTTGGAAATAAAACTGTGTTTCATACTGAACAAACCTGGAGATTTCAACTTCAATCTCACGGAAACTCCAATAGAACAGGTAACATTAAAAATATTATAGGCAAGTATTCCCTGGAATTAAAGGTATTCCAGAGACCCCAGGTGGACAGAGCCTATCCCAATTATCAAACAGAATTAATAAAAGGACATAAATAGCCAAACTTACAAGCTTTCTGTTGTGAACCTTACAAAAATCAAGCACAAAGTGAAAACTGAAATCTCACCAAGAGAAATATCATATTCTCCATGACAAAATGAGAACCCAATTTATTTCAGACTTCTTGTCAGAAACACTGAAGATGTGGGTACCACCCCTCCACATTTATTGATTAGAAAAAGAAAGACAGAAAAAAATCTTAGAACATAAATTTTTTAATATTCTATTTTGTTTTCGTTGTTGAGAATATGCACAGCAAAACATAAATCAACTCAAAACTTTCTACATGTACAATTCAGCGACACTGATTTTTTTCTGATTTGTGCAAACTTTCTTACTCCCTTTTCTGAGTTGTTCCTTCCCCGTAAACTCCCTGAACTCACTGCCCCCTAAGCTTCCTAGCTCATCTTTCTGGGGAGCTGCTGTCAATTTGATCCTGTACAGACTGATCTTAAAAGACCGTAATGCAGGCATTCTTTACTAGCTAAGCTAAACTTTGGTTTTAAGGAGACTTGAGGAGATATTTTTGGCTTAAGTTTTAAATTTTTATACCCAGGCAAAATATCATTTGGAGTGAGTATTAAAGAAAGATATGTTTGGACAGAAACAAGCTTTTTCTAAAATAATCCCTACAGAATATTTAACAAGAAGAAAATTAACCCAGAAAGAAGTAATGGAATGTCGAAGGCAGTAACGAGCTGAGACACTAGTCAGCTATTGCTAATTCTGCGTTTAACTACTTTCCTTAGAAATTCTAAGTTGATTTATACAATTTTTAACAACCTCGAACTGAAACCGCAGGCAGCAAGAATGTGGGAAATGAAAATACAAAGCTGGCGGGAGTGAAGCACAAATGGAAATGAAAATGCACCAGAGCTCTTGTCTTGAATTAGGACAAAAATGAAAATACCTATGACATTCTAACTAATTCCTTTTTTTTTTTTTTTTTAATAAAAGGGGAATGGATTCTTATATTATCTAACACATATTTTTATTTTTTATAATAGGAGAAAAGACTGGAAAAATATGATGTTCAAATATTTACAGACCATGATTATTGGTTTTTAACATCCTGGTACTCTTCTCCCCAAAATAATTAAATTCTGTGTAAGAATAAATGTACACAATATATTTTATGTATTTTTTAAAGCATTAAAAAATATCTTGAAAGAAAATTAACGAAAGGTAAAAATATGGCTCTGAGTGGTGGGATTTTGGGGGCCTAATTATCTTTTATCCACTTTTCTTAATTTTCTTCAATTTACAAATTTCAAACAGTAATGGACACTCAAACACCAGGTACCTCACAGTTTATCCCCAGGAATCAAGACCCCAATATTTGGCACAGTACATGATAATTGCTATGTCTTCATTTCTTCACTTTGGTAGAACTCTGCAAGGTTATAAAATATTCTCTTTTTTAAAAATTTTCCTAATACATTTCATTTTGTCTTATAGTTCCAGCATTTTTTAGAATTAGTTTGCCTTTGGTTGGTTCATATTTTAATGGAGATAATCATCTCCTTGTCCCATAGAGTTTGCAGAGTATAGGGAATGTCAACAATAATTAGGCCCAAATATTGGGGAAATAGAAAATGGAGACTCTGTACGGTTTTATAACGACATCGACTTGTCTGGCTACATCATAGACTATGTTTCTAACCGCAGAAGAGGCACATTCGAGCCCATGAAAAGCCCCTTTTCTTCATGTGTCACCAACGCTGTTTCTACTGTCCTCACTTACGCTCCCAAGACAAGAGAATGTCTGTATCCAGTGTTTCGAGATGCTGAAATACTATAAACAGCCAGTGGGAAGAGCTGGGACTTCTCCCATCTAACAGACCTGCATTTCCTTTCTGGCTCCACCTCCTGATGGTAAAATGGGACGGGACATTAACACCTGCAACTCCAGATGTTGTCACATGGTATGTCCTCAATAAATGGTCACTGTTGCTTGTGCTATTTAGACAAATCCCCGGAAAGGAAGGAAAAAACTCCCTAAAAAATCTGATATTTGAGCTTTGTTAAGACAAAACAACAGATTGAATGCCGAAATTTTTCACTTTTCAATCAAGACAATGACTCCTGTCAAAAGCCTAAAGAGACCTGAAAACCATTCATATGTTGAACAGCATGAGATGGTGGATTTTGACATCATGTGCCTTAGTTCCATTTTAAGTTCTTCCATTTTCTGGCAATATGTCCTTAGAAAAGATGAACATAGTTTTTTAGCCTCAGTTTATTTTCATCTGCAAAATGGATACAGTGAAACCTGTATTATGGATTTGTGTGTGTGTGTAAACACTAACAGGGACTGATAGCTATTATCGTAATGTAACAATTGGTGGCATTCTGGGGGCATTTAAAATGTGCCAGGCATCACCTTAAGTATGCTTCTTGCAATTAACCTTCATGCAGCTATATGATAGAGGTACTACTATCATCTCCACTTTATATATGAGGAAATCAGGGCTCAAAAGGTTTAGGCAAGCTGCTAGAGCTCTCTGATGGCAGAGCTCATCGCTTAGACCTGTTGCTGTTGAGTTGATTCTGACCCATAGTGACCCTATAGGGCAGAGAGGAACTGCCCCATAGGTTTCCAAGGAGTGGCTGGTGGATTTTAACGCCAGACCTTTTGGTTAGTAGCTGAGCAGCTCTTAACCACTGTGCCACCAGGGCTCCTCATCACTTATAGCTCTGTAATAAAACTGAAGATACCTGTTAGTGTTTGGAAAATAAGAGCAAACCAAGCAGAAAGAGAGAGGGCCTGTGGAAAGTTGGTGTCTCAGTGACCTAGTGCTGCTGTAACAAAAGATACCACAAGTGGGTGGCTGTACAGAAAAGGAAGTTATCTTCCTACAATTCTGGAGGCTAAATGTTCAAATAAGGGTCTTGGCCTTGTCTATTGCTTCTGTGGTCCTTTCTCCTAATTTCTGGTGTCTGCAGGTGCCCCTTGGCATTCCTTTACTTATAGACAACACTCACATGGCGTCTGTCTCCCCACTCTGTGTGTCTTGCCTATTCGACTATTTTATAACGTGCTACTATTTTTTTTTTTTTTCACTCAGAAGTGATTAAGTTTAGAACCTAATCTACTCTGGTCTGAGTTCATTAGCTTGACAGGAGAAAAAGGCTATTTCTGAACAGGGTCATATCGTAGGACTTCCACGTAATTTTGAGGGGGAAATAATTCATTCCTTAACAGGTGGTTTTCTGATCAAGTGGATCTACTTGTGAGAAGCTTGATGTTATTTAAAAAGGGTAATTTCTAAGTTCAGAGATGGTCTGTCCATGAGGTCATTCCTGGTCATGCAGGCCTCCCCTTCCTCCTCCCTGTCCCCAGGGCCTTCAGGGGGCTAGGCCCGGGACATGCATGCAAACCTGTTGGCTTTCACTCTAGTCTAGTCTCTGACCCAACCACAGCCAGTTGAGCCCTGGTGGCAGCAAGCCTGTGCATGTGGAAGTCATGACCACATCTGCTGAGGTCCATTGTGCAAGGACTTAGGATGCAGAATGAAAAAGCTTCTTTCAGATGCAAAGGTAAGCTGGAAATTTCTCTCTCTTGTTTTTAAGTTGGTTTGAGATGCCAAGTCAGGGAAATGTGTTGTCTTGAAGATGGACATTTTTATTTTTAAAATCTAAAAATGAATCCCTCTGCTTCCCATTGCCAAGTTTAAGATTCTGTATCACATAGTGCCAGTTGCCGAGACTTTTTCAATATCTGCTGTAAAACGCAAGTGCCATCCTCACACTTGAGCTCTGTAAGCTTTGGGGGCAAGTTGCACTCTGAGATAGATGTTAACATAGAAATTATGATCGTTTTAGAAGCTTACTTGTCTCAGTGGACTAGTGTTCCACTAAGACACTAAGTAACAACAACAAAAATACCACAAATCGGTGGGTTTAAAGAACAAAAATTTATTTTCTCACAGTCAAGGAGGCTTAAAGTCCAAATTCAGGGGGTAACTCTAGAGGGTGGTCCTTCTTTGTCTACTTCAGCTTCCAATAGCTGTGGCAATCTTTGGCATTCCTGGGCTTGTAGACCATCTGCTGGGTGTGTCTGTCTTCATATGGCATCTTCGCCCTGTGTGTCTCTGTATCTAACCTATTCTTTTCATAACTCAGAAGAGATTAGGTTTAGGACCCACCTACTCTGATGCCTTGGAATTATGATGTTGGCAAAGAATATTGAATATACCATGGACTGCCAAAAGAACGAACAAATCTCTCTTGGAAGAGGTACAGCCAGCGTTCCTTAGTTGCAAGGATGGCGAGACTATGTCTCACATACTTTGGACAAGTTATCAGCAGTGACCAGTCCCTGGAGAAGGACACCATGCTGGCAAAGTAGAGGATCAATAAAAGAGAGGAAGACCCTCAGTGAGACAGATTGACACAGTGGCTGCAATGATGGTCTCAAACATAGCAACAATTGTGAGGATGACACAGGTCTGGGCAGTGTTTTCGTCTGTTGTACATAGCGCTGCTATGAGTTGGAACCTACTGGTCGGCACCTAAAAACAACACTTTGGTAGGACCTCATTAATATAACAAAAGAAAAACCCTATTTCCAAACAGATTATATTTATAGATATGTTGTTGTTAGGTGCCATCAAGTGGCTCTGACTCATAGCAACCCTATAGGACGGAGTAGAACTGCTCCATAGGTTTTCCAAGGAGTGGCTTATGGATTTGAACTCCTGACCTTTTGGTTAGCAGACAAGCTCTTAACCACTACACCACCAGGGCTCTATTTGCAGGTATAGGGGTTAGGATTTCAACAGATATTTTTGAAGGACAGAATTGAATCCGTAATACTACCAAAAGAGATTTTGATTAGAAAAATAACCAGCCTATTCCTAACAGGGAAAAAAAGATGGCTTTCTTTAACAATGGCTACTTTTACAGGCAATACAGTTTGCAGATTGACCTCTGTTATGTACATTCAAAATGCATCACACCCATACTTCTTAATAAAAATAACTGCTATTTTCTCTACCCTCACAGGCTGGTTGCCTATAGCTTCACCTTGTCCTTCGCTGTATATTGTTTTTGTTTTGTTCCGTTTGGAGTTGTTTTGGGTGCATCTCCTAATCTCTTGGCCTCCCGCTGCAGACTGTGGATTCTTTCAAGAAGGTATAGAATTGGATTATTTCTGTTTCTCCAGCAACTATCTTAGGACCTGACACGTTCTATTTCTGTGTAGCATGTGTTAAATTTCCCAAGTTCAAAAGATGAACCGTTAAGTCAAAAATAGGCTCTCTAAGCTCTACCCTGACAAGCAGAAAGACAAAGGGAGATATTTTGAGGATTTTACACTTTGTAGCTTCTCAGCAAAGTTCCACCTCTCCTCATCTTTGGTTGACTTGCTCTTACGTCATTGTATGTTATTTGTTGAGTAGTACAAAACAAGTGGCCGTGATCAGTGGGGGTTAGATGGCTCAGGCTCCTTCTAGAACCAGCTCAGCTGTTTATGAGTTATGAGGCACTGGGAATAGTATGGCACCACATCAAAGCCTTGATTTTGTCACCTTCAAAATAGGGATCCTAATCCTGGTCATGCCTGCCCCTTAGAGATGCTACAATTATCCCCTGAGTCACTGTATAAGAAAGTGCATGGTGACAAAGGTGGTGTCAGATGTCCAAATAATTAGCTGCAATGACATGATCAACGACAGTGTTCACTTGTCACCCAGGTGTTTGGCATCCCAAGGAGGTAGGGATGAAAAAGCACAAATGAGTAGAGAATGGAGTAAGTTCCTTGCATCATTCTGCCCCTCGCTTCTAAAGTAACTCTCTTTCTGTTTCTCAGAACAGGAAACTGAGGCTCAGAAAGGTCAAGTCAATGCTCCATCATTGGACATTTAGCGAAAGGCTAGTGTAGAGGTTTGAGCCATACCCAGCTTCTGACAATTCCTATATTAATATTTTCAATAACAGCAGTAATAGCTGTTTAGAATGATTGCAGAGTCATACACTTTACGGAAGACTCCCAGATATACTCGCTAAGCAGATGCTCCCCAAAGAAGTGTACAGGTACCACTGGTGATGAGACAGTCTGAGGCGGTACAGGGAGTAAGAGCTAGAAAAGAAATTATTAAGTATCTCTTTTTCCACAATTTACAATAAGGAGTATCATTTTTTCCCCCGATAGGAAACAGTGATTGAATGTGTCCTTTGTAAATATATTTAAGTACTTCAGTAAATAAAGAAAACTCACTTTGAAGCAAAGTGTTACATAAATGATAGCTTGTAAAATACTCATACATGGCCAAGATTATGAAGGCATGAGATGAATGACTGAAGTCTGAAAAACCTTGCTCAGATACAATTCATCTTCACTGGAACTTGAGGCCATGGACATTTTTAACCTCCTCTTTCAAGGAATGGATGGTTTTCAGGGAGGCAAGACACTGCACCAAGACTCAGCGGTTAAGGCACAAAGTCGAGAGCAACAATAATTGAATCCAGGGTTTCTAATTTTAAAACTAGTGTTTGTTTCATCGTCACTCCTCAGATGCTTTCATTCATGTATGCATTTACTCGATTCATTAATGCATTTGATTAATATCACACCAGTGCACAAGGATGGTCTTCAATCACCCCAAAAATAAACCCACATGCCCTGACTTGGATGGCTGCCTGCCTGGGTTTGTCTTGGCTGAAGGACCCTGTTTGTGGGTGACCACCTTTTCCTTTGCAAGAAAAGGCAGAAAATGCTTTCTCATTTGAGAATCTGCCACCCCAGCCTCACACGTAGAGTGCCGGGAATACACCCTCTCCTGTTGGCAGTTCAGTTTCTATTTTGGGGGAAGTTGATCCCCTCAGTTCAAAGAAAAACATATTCAAAAAGAGGGACCAAGACACACAGCACAGGCAGCATCTTGAACATCAGATATCCTGAAAAATGAAATGCTGATCTATGAGTAAAGAAATCAGAACCATATGGCTTCTCCCCCCTTAATAGACATATGGGCTCTACAAACCAGGGAGAAACATGCTTGGCAAAACACACTTCAAATTTTTACTCAAACCACAAAACTTTAAAAATATCTTAACATGTCTAATGAACCCAAAATGGGTCCTTGTTCATCCAGCCTAATCCGACACCATCTTAGTAGGCATTTATACCTACTGTGTGCCAGGCACAACATCACATACTCACAGACACACACAGACACACACAGACACACAGACACACACGGTGTCGAGAGTGGGATTCACCCATGCAAGCAACTACAGAATGCCATATAATGCCTGCATCTGGATTTGCAGGACATGTCCTGAGAACTCACAGGAGAGAGCAGCCAACTGACCCCCAGGGGAGAAGGATGGCCTGAGAAACCTGCTGGAGGTGGTTGGCGGGGTGGCCTTTGCAACAGGCTTTGCCTATTTGCCTATAAGTGAGAGCTTTCTGGCTAGGAAAAGAGGGGAAGAAGGTTGCAGGCCAAGAGGCCACAGGAAAAAAGGCACGTGTGAACATGCGGGGAGACCATGAGTCCAGGAGTAGTCCAAGAGTCTCCAGCTCAGGAAGCCGGGGCTGGTTCAGGAAGACATTGGCAGGAGACGGGAGGAACAAGCTTGACTAGTCCCAGCCACCCCAGGAACTTGGACTCAAGTCTTCGCATTATGGAGATTCAAGAGAAAACAATAACAACTTCTTTATTAACTGTAAAAAGAATATGTACTCATAGATTTTGTTTACAATAAGAGTGTGAGAAGTGAAACATATGAATTAAAAAAGCTCATATGCCCTCACCTCCAAGCTGAACTTGACTGAGAAAGAAACAACAGGGTCCTGTGTATCTTTCTAGAAGTCTCTATGCAGAAACCAAACCCAGTGCCATCGAGTTGATTCCAACTCATAGTGACCCTATAGGATAGAGTAGAACCGCCCCATAGAGTTTCCAAGGAGCGCCTGGCGGATTTGAACTGCCGACCCTTTGGTTAGCAGCTGTAGCACTTAACCACTATGCCACCAGGGTTTCCGATTCTCTACGCAGAGATATCCTAAAGTCTGTACGTGTGTATATGGAGACAAGCACATGTATGTATAGGTGGTGCAAACGCTTAATGCTCTCAGCTGCTGACCAAATAGTTGGAGGTTCTAGTCCACCCAGAAGAGCTTCAGAAGAAAGGCCTGGGGATCTACTTCCAAGAAACCAACCATTAAAACCCTGTGGAGTACAGCTCTACTCTGATACATATGGGGTTACCATGGGTTAGAATTGTCTCGGTGGCAATTGGTAACTAGTAACACACACACACACTGAGAGATATAAATCTTTTTATATTTAGCTATGGACAGTTTTTAAGCAGGGGGGTAGCATCAGCAGAGTTGTGCTTTAGAAAAATCTCCAGGGTCTCAAACAACACTAAGCAAACACCATGAGGCACCTGGGTGCCCCGCCCCCTAGCCCCGTGCCATTGCAGGAATGTCCGGTTCTGTTAAGCCCTGTCTCTTGGGTGCCTCTGAGATCTTTCTCAGACCCAGAGTTTTACAAAACACGTCTCTTACTGGCTTTTTTTCCTGCTGTGCTATTTACTTCCATTCATAGAGTAGCTTCAGTTCAATAAATGATGTGTTTGCCATCAGAACAATTTGATTCTCGTTCTAATTATAGCAACAAGCTGCTTCCCCTAAGCATATTATGGGTGTTTCATTATTTTAAATTGTTATCTTCCATATTAATTACAGAAACAGTTGATCTTTTCTGATAAGCAGGCAGCTGCAAATTCCCTTTTTATGTCTCATTGTAATAGGTGAACCACCAGGTAAAAATTAAATCAACTCCTAATACAAGTCATCATGACAGCACAAGTGGGTGGCAACGCCTGGTCTCTGGTCGGCCTGGACTTGCTGTGTTCCAGAACCACGGAGCTGACTGGCTTGGCACATGGGCAGGACACACCCTCCAGCTAGCTTGGCACTGCTGACCAAGGTCTTCTAACAGCCTCCTCCCCGAGGAAGGTGAGCAGTTGGCTAAGAAGTAAATCTTCTGAAATGGGGAAGGCCAGCAGCCTGGACAACACCCTGCTCTGGCCCATAATTGGGGCTGTCACTCACGGGGAAGAGAGGGCAAGGCAGTGGGGGGGGACACTGGGGTGCTGGGAAAGCCTCTTCCAGTAAGGAGAGAGGCCAAAGGCTCAAGTGACTCACCCTAGGTGCTCCTGATTACCATCAGGAGTGGGGACAGGTGGGGCTGCCCCAGCTCTGAGCCCAGAAGCATGAATATGCCCAGACAGGCCACCAGCCTTCCCCTTCCTGATGAGGCCTGCTCCTGTGTGGAGGCCAACTGCAGAGGCAGAGGCCACAGGATTCTGAAGGACTAGCCTCCATCTGCTGTGACCTCCCAAGCCACAAGAGTTAAGCTGGGTCACGGCTTGCCCCCCACCTCTGCTTCTGCTCTCCAGTCCCCAATTGGCTCACCCCTTTTGCATGTGATTGTCCTTTTCTTTATTCACATGTGCTCCCTCTCAAGGTGTTGAAGCAGTCATTAAAAAGCAAACAATTAAACAAAAAAGCCTGCAATACAATGGGATGAGGAATCCAGTTCTTCCAATTGCCTTAAAATCAATTCCCACTCATGGCAACCCTGTGTGTGTCAGAGCAGAACTATGTTCCATAAGGTTTTCAATTGCTGATTTTTCACAAGTAAATCTCCAGGCCTTTCTTCCAAGATACCTCTGGGTGGACTTGAAGCTCCAACCTTTAGATTAGCAGCTGAGCGGGTTAACTATTCGCACTGCCCAGAGACTCCCTGGATAAAGAATAGGACAGAGAAATCAAAGTTAAAGAAGATAGTGTTATGGATTGAATTACAACCCCCCAAAATATGCGTTGTAAATCCTAACCTCTATGCCCCTGGTTCCATTGCTATCCAGTCAATTCTGACTCTTAATGACCCTACAGGACAGAGTAGAACTCCCCCATAGGGTTTCCAAGGAGCAGCTGGTGGATTCAAACTGCCAACCCTTTGGTTAGCAGCCATACTTGTTAACCAGTGCACTACCAGGGATCAACTTGACAGCAACAGGTTTGGTTTGGTTTGGTTTATGCCTGTGGTTATAATCCCATTTGGGAATGGGTTGTCTTTGTTATGTGAATGAGGCAAGATTAGTGTAGGGTATATCTTGAGTCAATCTCTTTTGAGATCTAAAAAGATATTTAAAAAGGGAGCAAAGGAGAGATGGGGTAAAATAGATGCCAAGACACATGGAGATCTCCAAGGAACCAGGAAGCAGAAACTGAAGAGACAAGGACCTTCCTCCAGAGCTGACAGAGTAGGAAAGCCTTACCCTGGAGCCAGCATCCTGAATTCAGACTTCTAGCATCCTAAACTGTGAGCAAATAAATTTCTGTTTGTTAAATCTACACACTTGTGATATTTCTGTTACAGCAGCACTAAATAGCTAAGACAGAGAGTCAATTAGTAAAATAAATACGGGGAAGAATTAGTTCACAGCAAGATGTGCTAGAAGGCCTTTCCTAATTGCTAAAGTTGAGTTTAAACTTTAGCTCTGAGCTTCCTGGAAGCAAAAGTGAAGAAAGAAATACAGTCATTTGTACCATCACGAGTATCCAGAGAGGAAAAATTATTAAACCAGTCATTTAGGAGAACTCAAGTCTAAAGAAATTCTCCAGGAAGTCCTCATAAAAAGTACACTTCATGTGGGAGCAGAGAGAGGAATTGACAATAATCCCAATGACATTCTCACAATAAGTCTTTCTTAACGCCCCATGACAAGCAGAGTTGACAACAGAAAAGTTCCATTCCGTTAAAAGCCCTCTATAAGCATAAGCATTTCTCTCACCCCAACATTACTGGCACTAATTGAAAAAAAAAAAAAACAGGAAATAATAAATGTTGGATGTTAGAGAGGTTGCTAGGAGATTATAACTCTTATGCGTGGCTGGTGGGAGTGTAAAGTGGTAAAACCACTATGGAAAACAACATGCACATCATTAAAAAGCTAGAAATAGAGATACCATACGATCCAGCAATCTCACTCCTAGGAATATATCCTAGAGAGGTAAGAACCATCACATGAATAGACATGCACACTCATGTTCATTGCAGCATTATCCAATAGCAAAAAGACAGAAAAAACTTAAGTGTTCATCAACAGATGAATGGATAAACAAACTATGGTACATACACACAATGGAATACTATGCAACAATAAAGAACAAAGATGAATCCATGAAATATCTCACAACATGAATGAAGCTGAAGGGCATTATGCTGAGTGAAATAAGTCAATAAAAAAATAACATATATTGTAGGAGACCACTGTTATGAAAACCCAAGAAAAGTTTTGCACATAGAAAAAAACTTTGATGGTTACAAGGGAGGGGAGGGGCGGGGAAATCATTAATTAGATAGTGACAAGTGTTAACATTGTGAAGGGAAAGACAACACAAAATATAGCAGAAGTCAGCACAACTTGATCAAGGCAAAACCATAGACGTTTCATAGACACATCCAAACACCCTGAGGGAATGAATTACTAGGTCTGAAGCCTAGGGACCATGGTCAAGGGGGTCATGTTGGTAAATTGGCATAACAGTTTGTAAAGAATATGTTCTACATCCAACTTCTGTGAGTAGTATCTGGGGTCTTAAACGCTTGCAAAGCCTTTAAGACCAAAAAAAAAAAAAAAAGTGAAACAATTATATTTATGACAAGCTAGGAGCCCTGAACATCAAAGGCAAAATTAGAAAGTGGACTGAGCGGTAGGGGGAGGGAGAGATGGTTCAGAAGCAGAGAGAGATCCCTCAGGCACCATTCCTGGGAGTGGCCGTGGTGGGCTGGTAGTTGTGTTCTGTGCAATTTCCTCAGGGGGAAGCAGCCAGCTGCACAGCCTACTCACACCTCCAGAACCAGAGAAGAACAGCGCTGTCAGCAAAAACTAAGTACTTGGGTATATTTTACCATGCCCCCTGCCCCCAAGCAGACTTCAGAGGCTGTTGATTTTCCTGGGCCTGAGATAGGCTGTGCTGAGCACCTGGAGCCATCCTCTTACCCTTGGAGAAGGAATAAATTCACAATTGGGGGAAAAGATAATTTGCTAGCTCCACTAACCTGGGGAGCTCCAGACTGAAGCAGCTCCTGTCCAGAAATAAATGGCCCATAGACTTTGAATGCTTTTTCCCCCTACATGGACCTATGTTGGCCTATTTCATGAGAGTAGGCCCTTGTTGGCAGACTGCAACTGTTTCAGCTGTGAGGTGGAGAGGTGGATGTTTGAAGATGATGGACACAACTTTGCCTTTTAAACAGGGTCTTCACCTACCCAACCCAAAACCCAGTGCCGTTGAGTCGATTCCAACTCAAACAGGGGCCTAAAGGCTGGTGGCTCCACTCAGGTTACCTAGCCACCTGCAACAGGGGTCCAAGGATAACTGCTACCTCCCAGTCCTTACAGCCAAAAGCATTGGGTGCTCATGGTCCGTCTTCAAAACCCACCCACATGTACACTCTAGGAAAGAGAGATGTGCTTTCCTGACAGTCCCTTAGGGGATGATTCTCAGTCCCCTGCCTTGCTCAGAGCATGACCTCCTGCTGCAACCAGATACCGGTACCCACACCAAACACCCCTGCCCCTCTAAGACTGCAGGACAGAGCCTGTACCACACACTTGATGACCAGCTACATGAACACCTGAGCTGAATTCATACAAGAAAAGTGAAGAGACTCCTAGACTGATATACCTGATAACAGCTCTAAACATCTGGTGACAAGATGTCAGAGCTTCAAAGGAGAAAATAAGCTAGCTTATTCAAGTAACCCATTTGGGCATATCAAAATAAAATAAGGCAAGAAGCTAGGATACACAAAACAAACATAAAATAAGCTAATACAATAGCTTATAGATGGTTTGGAGACAACAGTCAATATCAAATCACATAAGGAAACAGACATGATGGCTTCAACAAGCTCTCAAAAAAAAAAAAAAAAGAATCAAGGGATCTTCTACATGAAAGTGCCTTTTTGGAACTACCAGATGCAGAATACAAAATATTAATATACAGAACCCTTCAAGACATCAGGAAGGGGATCAGGCAATATTCAGAACAAGCCAAGAAACAGAAAGATAAAACAGTGGAAGAAATTAAAAAGGTTATTCAAGAACATAATGAAAAATTTAATAAGCTGCAAAAATCCATAGAGAGACAGCAATGAGAAATTCAGAAGATTAACAATAAAATTACAGAAGTAGACAACTCAGTAGAAAGTCAGAGGAGCAGAATTGAGCAAGTGGAAGGCAGAATCGGTGAGCCTGAAGGTAAAGCACTTGGCACCAATATGTTTGAAGAAAAATCACATAAAAGAATTTTAAAAAATGAAGAAACCTTAAGGATCATATGGGACTCTAGCAAGAGAAATAACCTATGGGTGATAGGAATACCAGAACAGGGAGAGATAACAGAAAATACAGAGAGAATTGTTGAAGATTTGTTGGCAGAAAACTTCCCCGATATCATGAAAGATGAGAAGATATCTATCCAAGATGCTCATTGAACTCCACATAAGGTAGATGTTAAAAGAAAGTCACTAAGACATATTAAAATCAAACTTGCCAAAACCAAAGACAGAGAATTTTAAGAGCAGCAAGGGATAAATGAAAAGTCACCTACAAAGAAGAGTCAATAAAAATAAGCTCAGACTACTCGGCAGAAACCATGCAGGCAGGAAGGCAATGGGCTGACTTATATAAAACATTGAAGGGAAAAAATTGCCAACCCGGAATCATATATCCAGCAAAACTGTCTCTCAGATATGAAGGTGAAATTAGGACATTTCCAGATAAACACAAGTTTAGGGAATTCGTAAAAACCAAACCAAAATTACAAGAAATACTAAAGGGAGTTCTTGGTTTAGAAAATCAATAATATCAGGTATCAACCCAAGACTAAAACACCAGAAGAAGCAATCAGAGGTCAACCCAGACAGGGAAATCACCAAAATAAATCAAGATAAAAAAATGCTCAAAACAGTAAAACAGCAATGTTGTTATATAAAAGAAGCAACATAAAACAAGAAAGAAGGACTAAGAAATGTAGTCATAGATCTTTCAAGTGGAAAGGAAGACAAGGCAATATAAAGAAATAAAAGGTTTAAACTTAGAAAAATAGGGGTAAATATTAAGGTAATCACAAAGAGACTAACTATCCTACTCATCAAAATAAAACACAAGAAAAAAATAGATGATCAGCAGAAACAAAATCAACAACAATGAGGAAAAGACAATATATAAACTACTCAGCACAAAAAATTAAGTGGGAAAAAGAAACTGTCAACAGCGCACAAAAAAAGACATCAACATGACAGCAGTAAACTCATGCCAAACCATAATAATGATGAATGTAACTAGACTAAATGCACCAATAAAGAGACAGAGTGGCAGAATGGATTAAAAAAACATGATCTGTCAATATGCTGCCTACAAGAGACACAACTTAGACTTAGAGGTACAAACAAACTAAAACTAAAAGGATGGAAAAAATACATCAAGCAAACAACAATCAAAAAATAGCAAGAGTGGTAATATTAATTTCCAACAAAATAGACTTTAAAGTTAAATCCACCACAGAGGTTAAGGAAGGACACTATATAATGATTAAAAGGACAATATACCAGGAGGATATAACCAAATTAAATATATATGCACCCAATGACAGGGCTTCAAGATACATAAAACAAATTCTAACAGCATTGAAAAGTGAGATAGACAGCTCCACAATTATAGTAGGAGACTTCAACACACCATTTTCATGAAGGACAGGACATCCAGAAAGAAGCTCAATAAAGACACAGAAGATTTAAATGACACAACCAACCAACTTGACCTTATAGACATATACAGAACACTCCACCCAACAGCTGCAAAGTACACTTTCTTTTCTAGTGCACATGGAACATTCTCTAGAACAGACCACATATTAGGTCATAAAGCAAGCCTTGGCAGAATCCAAAACATTGAAATATTACAAAGCACCTTTTCTGACCTTAAGGCCATAAAAGTAGAAATCAACAACAGAAAAAGCAGGGAGAAGAAATCAAACACTAGGAAACTGAACAATACCCTGCTCAAAACAGACTGGGCTATAGAAGACATTAAGGATGGAATAAAGAAATCCATAGAATCCAATGAGAATGAAAACACTCTCTATCAGAACCTTTGAGACACAGCAAAAGCCGTGTTCAGAGGTCAATTTATATTAATAACTGCACACATACAAAAGGAGAAAGGGCCCAAATCACAGAATTATCCCTATAACTCGAACAAATAGAAAGAAAGCAACAAAAGAAACCCTCGGGCACCAGAAGAAAGCAGATACTAAAAATTACAGCAGAATTAGATGAAATAGAAAACAGAAAAACAATTGAAAGAGTTAACAAGACGAAAAGCTGGTTCTTTGAAAAAATTAACAAACTTGATAAACCATTGGCCAAACTGACAAAAGAAAAACAGGAGAGGAAGCAACTGAAACTAATAGAATTCAGCAGAGTATCAGGAAACAATATAAACATACAAAAATCAGTTGGATTCCTCTACACCAACAAAAAGAACATCAAAGAGGAAATCACCAAATCAATACTATTTACAGTAGCCCCCAAGAAGATAAAATACTTAGGAATAAATCTTACCGGAGATGTAAAAGACCTATACAAAGAAAACTACAATACACTTCTGCAAGAAACCAAAAGAGACACACATAAGTGGAAAAACATACCTTGCTCATAGATAGAGAGACTTAACATTCTAAAAATGTCTATTCTGCCAAAAGCCATCTATAAATACGATGCATTCTTATCCAAATTTGAACATTTTTCAATGAGATGGAGAAACAAATCACCAGCTACATATGGAAGGGAAAGAGGCCCCAGATAAGTAAAGCATTACTGAAAAAGAAGAACAAAGTGGGAGACCTCACTCTACCTGATTTTTAGAACCTATTTTACTGCCACAGTAGTCAAAACAGCCTGGTACTGGTATAAAAACAGAAACATAGACCAATGGAACAGAACTGAGAATCCAGACATAAATCCATCCACATATGGGCAGCTGATATTTTGCAAAGGCCTAAAGTCTGTTAAATGGGGAAAAGACTGCCTTTTTAACAAATGGCGCTGGCGTAACTAGATATCCGTCTGCAAAAAAATGAAACAAGATCCACACCTTACACCACGCACAAAAAAAGAACTCGAAGTGGATCAAAGAGCTAAATATGAAATCTAAAACAATAAAGATCATGGAAGAAAAAATAGGGACAATGTTAGGAGCCCTGATACATGGCACAAAACAGTATACAAAACATTACCAACAATGTAGAAGAGAAACTAGATAACTGGGAGCTCCTAAAAATCAAACACCTATGCTCATCCAAAGACTTCACCAAAAGAGTAAAAAGATTACCTACGGACTGGGAAAAAGTTTTTAGCTATGACATTTCCGATCAGTGCCTAATCTCTAAAATCTAAATGATACTGCAAAAACTTAACTACAAAAAGACTAATAACCCAATTAAAAAATGGGCAAAAGATATGAACAGGTACTTTACTAAAGAACACATTCAGGTGGTGAACAGATACATGAGGAAATTCTCACAATCATTAGCCATTAGAAAAATGCAAATCAAAACTACAATGAGATTCCATCTCACTCCAACAAGGATGGCATTAATCCAAAAATTACAAAATAATAAATGTTGGAGATGTTGTGGAGAGACTGAAACACTTATACGCTGCTGGTGGGAATGTAAAATGGTACAACCACTTTGGAAATTGATTTCACACTTCTTTAAAAAGCTAGAAATGGAACTACCGTACAATCCAGCAATCCCAGTCCTTGGTATATATCCTACAGAATTAAGAGCTTTTATACGAACAGATATGTGCACACCCATGTTCATTGCAGCACTGCGTATAATAGCAAAAAGAAGCAACCAAGGTGCCCGTGAGCAGAAGAATGGATAAATAAATTATGATATATTCACACAATGGAATACTACACATCAAAGAAGAACAATGATGAATCCATAAAACATTTCATAACATGGAGGAATCTCGAAGGCATTATGCTGAGTGAAATTAGTCAGTTGCAAGAGGACAAATATTGTATAAGACCACTATTATAAGCAATGGAGAAATAGTTTTAAACAGAGAAGAAAATATTCTTTGATGGTTATGGGGGGGAGGGAGAGGGGTATTCACTAATTAGATAGTAGATAAGATCTACTTTAGGCAAAGGGAAAGAAAACACAATACAGGAGAGGTCAGCATAACTGGACTAAACGAAAAGCAAAGAAGTTTCCTGAATAAACTGAATGCTTCAAAGGCCAGCATAGCAGGGGTGGGGGTTTGGGGACCATGGTTTCAGGGGGCATCTAAGACAATTGGCATCATTAAATCTACTAAGAAGACATTCTGCATCCTGCTTTGGAGAGTGGCGTCTGGGGTCTTAAAGGCTAGCAAGCAGCCATCTAAGATGCATCAATTAGTCTCAACCCACATGGAACAAAGGAGAATGAAGAACACCAAGGTAATCATGAGCCCAAGAGTCAGAAAGGGCCACATAAACCAGAGATTATATAAGCCTGGGACCAGAAGAACTAGATGCTGCCCAGCTACAACCAACCGATGATTGCCCTGACAGGGAACATAACAGAGAACCCTTGAGGGAACAGGAGAGCAGTGGGATGCAGACCTCAAATTCTCATAAAAAGACCAGACTTAATGGTCTGACATAGACTAGAAGGACCCTGGTGGTCATGGTCCCCAGACTGTCTGTTAGCCCAAGACAGGAACCATTCCCAAAGCCAACTCTTCAGACAGGGATTGGACTGGACAATGGGATAGAAAATGATACTGGTGAAGAGTGAGCTGCTTGGATCAAGTAGACACATGAGACTATGTTGGCATCCCTTGTCTGGAGGGGAGATGGAAGGGTGGAGGGGGTCAGAAGCTGGCCGAATGGACACGAAAAAGAAAGTGGAGGGAAGGAGTGTGCTGTCTCATTAGGAGGAGAGCAATTAGAAGTATACAGCAAGGTGTGTATTTTCTTTTGTATGAGAGACTGACTTGATTTGTAAACTTTCACTTAAAGCAAAATAAAAAAAAATTTTTTAAAAGTACAATTAAAAAAAAAAAAAGCTTTCGGGTGGTCATCTAAGCTACATCTACTGGTGCCATCCTATCCAGAGCAAAGGAGAGTGAAGAAAACCAAAGACACACGTGAAATATCAGTCCGCAAGTATCTCAGCCTCCACCGGCCTGAGCCCAGAACAACTAGATGGTGCCTGGCTACTACTACCTGCCACTCTGACAGGGATCACATAGGGGGTCCTGGACAGAGTGGAAGAAAAATGCAGAACAAAATTCCAATGCATTAAAAAAAAAAAAAAAAGGACCAGAGTTACTGATCTGACAGAAACTGGAGGAACTTACGAGACTATGGCCCCCAGACAGCATTTTAACTCCAAATTTAAGGCACTCCTGAAGTTCACCCTTCAGCCAAAGATTAGACAAGTCTATAAAACAAACAAGACTACACATGAGGAACGTGCTTCCTAGTTCAATCATTTATACGAGACCAAATGGGCAACACTTGCCCAAAAGCAAAGACAAGAAGGCAGAAAGTGGTAGGAAAAATGGACAGACAGAAAGAGTGAACCCAGGGTGGGGAAGGGGAGAGAGCTGACACAACACGGGGGTTGCAACCGATGTCACAAAACACTCTGTGTATGAATTGTTGAAGGAGAAATTAATTTGCTCTGTAAAGTTTCACCTAAAGCACAATTAAAAAAAAAAAAAAAACCCTCTCTGAGGGGTACAAGCAGCTTAACCATGGTAGTCTGGATTGGTTTGGCCTTGAAAGAAGTCAGAAAGGGTAGACCAGTTGAAATGCTTCTACTGCAAGTAAACACTAGAACATGCAGAAGGTTTCACACCTAAGCTGAAATGCAGCATGTTTGGGGAGCGACGGGGGTAGAGCTCTGAGGAGTTGAAGGTCGGCGTAAAAAGGAAAGCTATGACAAAACCCCTTCCTGTGTAATATAACAAGCCCTGTCTATGGTATGATGTTTTACAGTCTAGCTGTAGCGCTGTCCAACTGAACTTTCTGTGATGATGGCAACGTTCTATATCTGGGCCGTCCAATCTGATGGTCACGTGTGCCGATTGAGCACTGGCAATGTGGCTAGTGCAACCGAAGAATTGAAATTCTGATTTAATTTATTTTCTAATTTTAACTAATTTAAGATTGAAGCTCAGTAGCCACATGTGGCTAGTGTGACCGTATTGGACAGTGCAGAAGTGGACATTCACGTTCTCCATAACCCTGAGGTTTTCACTGTCACAGCAGTCCTTTCCCACATTGATGGAATGTACCCTTGTCTCCATTCAGAGCTGAACACAGAGTGAGTGTGAGAACCAGGCCAGGAATGCCCCTTGCAGCTTCCCTTACGGGCAGCCTGGGATTGGCAAAAGAGCAGGGGTCTTGTGGTCACCATACCTGGGTCCAAATTTTGACTCTGCTCCCTAATAGCTGAGTGATCTTTGATGCATATTGTATATTAAATGGGATCTCCCAAAGCCTTTGTGGAAGTCCTAGTTCCTGGTAACTGTGAAAATGACCTTTGAAGATGTTATCAATTAAGTTGTTGGTGTTGTTAGGTACAGTCAAGTCGGTTCCAACTCATAGTGACCCTATGCACAGCAGAACAGAACAGTGCCCGGTCCTGCACCATCCTCACAATTGTTATGCTTGAGCCCACTGTTGCAGTCACTATGTAAGTCCATCTTGTTAAGGGTCTTCCTCTTTTTGGCTGACCCTCAACTTTACCAAGCATGATGTCCTTCTCCAGGGACTGATCCCTCCTGATAACATGTCCAAAGTATGTGAGAGGTAGTCTCACCATCCTTGCTTCTAAGGAGCATTCTGGCTGTGCCCTTCCAAGACAGATTTATTCATTCTTCTGGCAGTCCATGGTATATTCAATATTCTTCACCAGCACCACAATTTGAAGGTATCAATTCTTCTTCTGTCTTCTTTATTGCCCACATTTTGCATGAATATGAGGCAATTGAAAACACGATGGCTTGGGTCAGGAGCACCTTAGTCTTCGAGATGACACCTTTGCTTTTTAACACTTTAAGGTCTTCCGCAACAGATTTGGCCAATGCAGTCCATCGACTGATTTCCTGACTGCTGCTTTCATGGGTGTTGATTGTGGATCCAGGTAAACTGAAATTCTTGACAACCTCAATCTTTTCTCCATTTATCATGATGATACTTATTGTCCAATTGTGAGGATTTTTGTTTTCTTTGTGTTTACGTGTAATCCACACTGAAGGCTGTGGCCTTTGATCTTCATCAGTAAGTGCTTCAAGTCCTCTTCACTTTGGACAAGGAAGGTTGTGTCATCTGCATAACACATGACCCTGTTGGTATTTAAATACTGGTGGCATAGCTTCCAGCATCCCAGCAACACACAAGCCCCCACAGAACACCAAACTGACCGAAGTGTGGGGGTAATGATCAATTAAGTAAGTACGAGGTTATACTGGAGCATAGTTGGTCCTAATCCAATATGAGTGATATCCTTACAAAAGAGGAGAGACACAGAGAGACAAGGGCAGAGGGAAGACACTGCGTGAAAATGCATTCACAAGCTAAGAAATTCCAAGAAATGCCTGGAGCTGCCAGAAGTCAGGAGAGACGAGAAAGGGTCTTACCCTAGAGTGGAGAGGGAGAACAGAGCCCTGCTTATCCCCTGAATTTGGACTCCTAACCTCCAGTACAGTGAGAGAATAAATCCGTGTTCTCATAAGCCACCCAATATGTGGTGCTTTGTTATAGTATCCCTAAGAAACTAATATGGGGGCATTGGTGGTTCAGTAGTAGAATTTTCACCTCCTATGCAGGGCACACAGGTTCCACTGCCAACAAATGAACCTCATGGGAAACTACCACCCACTGGTCAGTGGAGGATTGAGTGTTGTAATAAAGGCAAATAAAAACTAGGAAGAAAGAGATCTACTTCCAAAAGCAGATCTACTTCCAAAAATCAGCCAATGGAAACCCCATGGATCATAATGCTCAGATTCCCAACCAATCATGGGATGGCTGAGGATTGAGCAGCATTTCCTTCAGTTGTTCATGGGGTCGCCATAAGTCAGGGCCAACTTGACACAGCTAATAACACAATGGGAGGCAAATACCATGTGGAACACCCCTTCTCTGAGTCTCAGTTTCCCCATCTCTTAAATGAGGAAAGTCATCCCTACCTTGCAGAGACAGGAAAGCACCTAGAGATACAGCACAGTTGCAAACACATACATCAACACAGCTATGCATATGTGGACACAGAGAAACAGGTTTCAGAGGATGAACACCAGTGAGAATATAGGGTACCTCAAAAGGGCGTTCTCAGTGGAGATGTTGTCCTTGTCTTTACTTTTTTTTTAATACCAAGAAGGTATTAACATACTTACAAAATTTCCAAAAATTTAGAAAAAAAGGCTAGTTAAAAAAAATCTAGCTAGAACACATTTGTTTTCATCCACCACCCCCCCCCCGGCCACACAAACACATTGTTGTTGCTGGGTGCTGTCGAGTTGATTCTGACTAATAGTGGCCCCATATGATGAAGTAGAACTGCCCATAGTGTTTCCTAGGCTGTAATCTTACAGGCCTCACATGTCTGTCAGTTTGTCATACTGTGGGGGCTTGCATGTTGCTGTGATGCTGGAAGCTATGCCACTGGTATTCAAACAACAGCAGGGTCACCCATGGCAGATCGGTTTCTGCTGAGCTTCCAGACTAGGACAGACTAGGAAGAAGGACCTAGCAGACTACTTCTGAAAAAATGAGCCAGTGAAAATTTTTTGAGTAGGAGCGAAACATTGTCTGGCGTAGTGCCAGAAGATGAGCCCCTCAGGTTGGAAGGCATTCAAAAAAATGACTGGGGAAGAGCTGCCTCCTCAAAGTAGATGCAACCTTAATGACAAGGTTGGAGTCAAGATTTCAGGACCTTCATTTTCTGATGTAGCACAGCTCAAAATGAGAGGAAACAGCTGCAAATATCAACTAATAATCAGAACGTGGAATGTAGGAAGTATGAAACTAGGAAAATTGGAAGTCATCAAAAATGAAATGGAGAGGCGGAGCCAAGATGGCGGACTAGGCAGACGCTACCTCGGATCCCTCTTACAACAAAGACACGGAAAAACAAGTGAATCAATCACATACATAACAATCTACGAACCCTGAACAACAAACACAGATTTAGAGATGGAGAACGAACTAATACGGGGAAGCAGCGATTGTTTCCAGAGCCTGGAGCCAGCGTACCAGTCAGGTACGGCACAAGCACAGAGAGCTGCTCCACCCCCCTGAACTAACACCGGGAGGGGGACCAGCCGGTTCCACGGGCGGCGTGGGACGCAGCCGGTAGGAGAAGTCCCCAGGAGGCAGTGACTGGTCTCGGAGCAGAAAGAGCAGCATCCGAGCTGGGGAACCATCCCGCAGGGATTTGGACTGGACGCAGGTACGGCATAAACACGGAGAGTTGCTCCACCCCCCTGAACTAACCCCGGGAAGGGGACCAGCCGGGTCGCACGGGTGGCGTGGGATGCAGCCGGTAGGAGAAGTCCCCGGGAGGCAGCGACTGGTATTAGAGCGGGGAGAACAGCGTCCCAGCCGGGACACTCGGTCATGGCACAAGCACGGGGACCTGCTCCACCCATCTGAACTAACCCCGGGAGGAGGCCCAACTGGCTCTCAGATGCGGCACAGCCACGCGGCTGGAGGGACGAGAAGTCCCCGGGAGGCAGCGACTGATTTTGGAGTCGAGAGCGCACCGTCCCAGTAGGGGAGCCTTGACGCTGGGCGTGGGGCTGGAAGCGGAGGATCTGACCGTGACTCCAGCGGGCCAGACCCCCCGGGGGCAATCTCCACACAGCCAGCATACATAGGCGAAGTGCCCGCGGAAATCTCAGATATAATAGTCATTCCAAGCAAGACAAGCAACTCTGGCTATATTCTGAGGTGCTACTCTCCTATCTCTCTGTTCCCTCCCCCACCCTCCCCAGGCGGCTTCATTAACATCTGAATAGCCTGAGCCAGAGGGAGAACTCTGATAGGGATCTGACTGCATTTTTTTTTAGCGGATTTTCTGGAAAAACTAGTTTCCCAGTGATGGCTCGGAGACAACAATCCATATCAAACCACTTAAAGAAGCAGACCATGACAGCTTCTCCAACCCCCCGAACAAAAGAATCAAAATCTTTCCCAAATGAAGATACAATCTTGGAATTATCAGCTACAGAATATAAAAAACTAATTTACAGAATGCTTAATGATATCACAAATGAAATTAGGATAACTGCAGAAAAAGCCAAGGAACACACTGATAAAACTGTTGAAGAATGCAAAAAGATTATTCAAGAACATACTGGAAAAATTAATAAGTTGCAAGAATCCATAGAGAGACAACATGTAGAAATCCAAAAGATTAACAATAAAATTACAGAATTAGACAACACAATAGGAAGTCAGAGGAGCAGACTCGAGCAATTAGAATGCAGACTGGGACATCTGGAGGACCAGGGAATCAACACCAACATAGCTGAAAAAAAATCAGATAAAAGAATTAAAAAAAATGAAGAAACCCTAAGAATCATGTGGGACTCTATCAAGAAGGATAACCTGAGGGTGATTGGAGTCCCAGAACAGGGAGGGGGGACAGAAAACACAGAGAAAATAGTTGAAGAACTCCTGACAGAAAACTTCCCTGACATCATGAAAGACGAAAGGATATCTATCCAAGATGCTCATCGAACCCCATTTAAGATTGATCCAAAAAGAAAAACACCAAGATATATTATCATCAAACTCGCCAAAACCAAAGATAAACAGAAAATTTTAAAAGCAGCCAGGGAGAAAAGAAAGGTTTCCTCCAAGGGAGAATCAATAAGAATATGTTCTGACTACTCAGCAGAAACCATGCAGGCAAGAAGGGAATGGGACGACATATACAGAACACTGAAGGAGAAAAACTGCCAGCCAAGGATCATATATCCAGCAAAACTCTCTCTGAAATATGAAGGCGAAATTAAGATATTTACAGACAAACACAAGTTTAGAGAATTTGCAAAAACTAAACCAAAGCTACAAGAAATACTAAAGGATATTGTTTGGTCAGAGAACCAATAATATCAGATATCAGCACAACACAAGGTCACAAAACAGAACGTCCTGATATCAACTCAAATAGGGAAATCACAAAAACAAGCAAATTAAGATTAATTAAAAAAAAAATACACATAACAGGGAATCATGGAAGTCAATAGGTAAAAGATCACAATAATCAAAAAGAGGGACTAACTACAGGAGGCATTGAACTGCCATATGGAGAGTGATACAAGGCGATATAGAACAATACAAGTTAGGTTTTTACTTAGAAAAATAGGGGTAAATAATAAGGTAACCACAAAAAGGTATAACAACTCTATAACTCAAGATAAAAACCAAGAAAAACGTAACGACTCAACTAACATAAAGTCAAACACTATGAAAATGAGGATCTCACAATTTACTAAGAAAAACACCTCAGCACAAAAAAGTATGTGGAAAAATGAAATTGTCAACAACACACATGAAAAGGCATCAAAATGACAGCACTAAAAACTTATTTATCTATAATTACGCTGAATGTAAATGGACTAAATGCACCAATAAAGAGACAGAGAGTCTCGGACTGGATAAAGAAACACGATCCATCTATATGCTGCCTACAAGAGACACACCTTAGACTTAGAGACACAAACAAACTAAAACTCAAAGGATGGAAAAAAGTATATCAAGCAAACAATAAGCAAAAAAGAAGAGGAGTAGCAATATTAATTTCTGACAAAATAGACTTTAGACTTAAATCCACCACAAAGGATAAAGAAGGACACTATATAATGATAAAAGGGACAATTGATCAGGAAGACATAACCATATTAAATATTTGTGCACCCAATGACAGGGCTGCAAGATACATAAATCAAATTTTAACAGAATTGAAAAGCGAGATAGATACCTCCACAATTATAGTAGGAGACTTCAACACACCACTTTCAGAGAAGGACAGGACATCCAGTAAGAAGCTCAACAGAGACACGGAAGATCTAATTACAACAATCAACCAACTTGACCTCATTGACTTATACAGAACTCTCCACCCAACTGTTGCAAAATATACTTTTTTTTCTAGCGCACATGGAACATTCTCTAGAATAGACCACATATTAGGTCATAAAACAAACCTTTGCAGAGTCCAAAACATCGAAATATCACAAAGCATCTTCTCAGACCACAAAGCAATAAAACTAGAGATCAATAACAGAAAAACTAGGGAAAAGAAATCAAATACTTGGAAAATGAACAATACCCTCCCGAAAAAAGACTGGGTTATAGAAGACATCAAGGAGGGAATAAGGAAATTCATAGAAAGCAACGAGAATGAAAATACTTCCTATCAAAACCTCTGGGACACAGCAAAAGCAGTGCTCAGAGGCCAATTTATATCAATAAATGCACACATACAAAAAGAAGAAAGAGCCAAAATCAGAGAACTGTCCCGACAACTTGAACAAATAGAAATTGAGCAACAAAAGAATCCATCAGGCTCCAGAACAAAACAAATAATAAAAATTAGAGCTGAACTAAATGAATTAGAGAACAGAAAAACAATTGAAAGAATTAACAAAGCCAAAAGCTGGTTCTTTGAAAAAATTAACAAAATTGATAAACCATTGGCTAGACTGACTAAAGAAATATAGGAAAGGAAACAAATAACCCGAATAAGAAATGAGAAGGACCACATCACAACAGAACCAAACGAAATTAAAAGAATCATTTCAGATTATTATGAAAAATTGTACTCTAACAAATTTGAAAACCTAGGAGAAATGGATGAATTCCTGGAAAAACACTACCTACCTAAACTAACACATTCAGAAGTAGAACAACTAAATAGACCCATAACAAAAAAAGAGATTGAAATGGTAATCAAAAAACTCCCAACAATAAAAAGCCCTGGCCCGGACGGCTTCACTGCAGAGTTCTACCAAACTTTCAGAGAAGAGTTAACACCACTACTACTAAAGGTATTCCAAAGCATAGAAAATGACGGAATACTACCCAACTCATTCTATGAAGCCACCATCTCCCTGATACTAAAACCAGGTAAAGACATTACAAAAAAAGAAAATCATAGACCTATATCCCTCATGAACATTGATGCAAAAATCCTCAACAAAATTCTAGCCAATAGAATCCAACAACACATCAAAAAAATAATTCACCCTGATCAAGTGGGATTTATACCAGGTATGCAAGGCTGGTTTAATATCAGAAACACCATTAATGTAATCCACCACATAAATAAAACAAAAGACAAAAACCACATGATCCTATCAATTGATGCAGAAAAGGCATTTGACAAGGTCCAACACCCATTCATGATAAAAACTCTTACCAAAATAGGAATTGAAGGAAAATTCCTCAACATAATAAAGGGCATCTATGCAAAGCCAACAGCCAATATCACTCTAAATGGAGAGAACCTGAAAGCATTTCCCTTGAGAACGGGAACCAGACAAGGATGCCCTTTATCACCGCTCTTATTCAACATCGTGTTGGAAGTCTTAGCCAGGGCAATTAGGCTAGACAAAGAAATAAAAGGTATCCGGATTGGCAAGGAAGAAGTAAAGTTATCACTATTTGCAGACGACATGATTATATACACAGAAAACCCTAAGGAATCCTCCAGAAAACTACTGAAACTAATAGAAGAGTTTGGCAGAGTCTCAGGTTATAAAATAAACATATAAAAATCACTTGGATTCCTCTACATCAACAAAAAGAACACCGAAGAGGAAATAACCAAATCAATACCATTCACAGTAGCCCCCAAGAAGATAAGATACTTAGGAATAAATCTTACCAAGGATGTAAAAGACCTATACAAAGAAAACTACAAAGCTCTACTACAAGAAATTCAAAAGGACATACTTAAGTGGAAAAACACACCCTGCTCATGGATAGGAAGACTTAACATAGTAAAAATGTCTATTCTACCAAAAGCCATCTATACATTTAACGCACTTCCGATCCAAATTCCAATGTCATATTTTAAGCGGATAGAGAAACAAATCACCAATTTCATATGGAAGGGGAAGAAGCCCCGGATAAGCAAAGCACTACTGAAAAAGAAGAAGAAAGTGGGAGGCCTCACCTTACCTGACTTCAGAACCTATTATACAGCCACAGTAGTCAAAACAGCCTGGTATTGGTACAACAACAGACACATAGACCAATGGAACAGAATTGAGAACCCAGACATAGATCCATCCACGTATGAGCAGCTGATATTTGACAAAGGACCAGTGTCAATTAACTGGGGAAAAGATAGCCTTTTTAACAAATGGTGCTGGCATAACTGGATATCCATTTGCAAAAAAATGAAACAGGACCCATACCTCACACCATGCACAAAAACTAACTCCAAGTGGATCAAAGACCTAAACATAAAGACTAAAACGATAAAGATCATGGAAGAAAAAATTGGGACAACCCTAGGAGCCCTAATACAAGGTATAAACAGAATACAAAACATTACCAAAAATGATGAAGAGAAACCCGATAACTGGGAGCTCCTAAAAATCAAACACCTATGCTCATCTAAAGACTTCACCAAAAGAGTAAAAAGACCACCTACAGACTGGGAAAGAATTTTCAGCTATGACATCTCCGACCAGCACCTGATCTCTAAAATCTACATGATTCTGTCAAAACTCAACCACAAAAAGACAAACAACCCAATCAAGAAGTGGGCAAAGGATATGAACACACATTTCACTAAAGAAGATATTCAGGCAGCCAACAGATACATGAGAAAATGCTCTCGATCAATAGCCATTAGAGAAATGCAAATTAAAACTACGATGAGATTCCATCTCACACCAGCAAGGCTGGCATTAATCCAAAAAACACAAAATAATAAATGTTGGAGAGGTTGCGGAGAGAATGGAACTCTCATACACTGCTGGTGGGAATGTAAAATGGTACAACCACTTTGGAAATCTATCTGGCGTTATCTTAAACAGTTAGAAATAGAACTACCATACAACCCAGAAATCCCACTCCTAGGAATATACCCTAGAGATACAAGAGCCTTCATACAAACAGATACATGCACACCCATGTTTATTGCAGCTCTGTTTACAATAGCAAAAAGCTGGAAGCAACCAAGGTGTCCATCAACGGATGAATGGGTAAATAAATTGTGGTATATTCACACAATGGAATACTACGCATCGATAAAAAACAGTGACGAATCTCTGAAACATTTCATAACATGGAGGAACCTGGAAGGCATTATGCTGAGCGAAATTAGTCAGAGGCAAAAGGACAAATATTGTATAAGACCACTATTATAAGATCTTGAGAAATAGTAAACCTGAGAAGAACACATACTTTTGTGGTTACGAGGGGGGGAGGGGGGGAGAGGGTTTTTTATTGATTAATCAGTAGATAAGAACTGCTTTAGGTGAAGGGAAAGACAACACTCAATACATGGAAGGTCAGCTCAATTGGACTGGACAAAAAGCAAAGAAGTTTCCGGGATAAAATGAATGCTTCAAAGGTCAGCGGAGCAAGCGCGGGGGTCTGGGGAACATGGTTTGCGGGGACTTCTAAGTCAATTGGCAAAATAATTCTATTATGAAATCATTCTGCATCCCACTTTGAAATGTGGCGTCTGGTATCTTAAATGCTCACAAGCGGCCATCTAAGATGCAGCAATTGGTCTCAACCCACCTGGAGCAAAGGAAAATGAAGAACACCAAGGTCACACGACAACTAAGAGCCCAAGAGACAGAAAGGGCCACATGAACCAGAGACCTACATCATCCTGAGACCAGAAGAACTAGTTGGTGCCCGGCCACAATCGATGACTGCCCTGACAGGGAGCACAGCAGAGGACTCCTGAGGGAGCAGGAGATCAGTGGGATACAGACCCCAAATTCTCATAAAAAGACCAAACTTAATGGTCTGACTGAGACTGGAGGAATCCCGGCGGCCATGGTCCCCAGACCTTCTGTTGGCACAGGACAGGAACCATCCCCGAAGACAACTCATCAGACATGAAAGGGACTGGTCAGCGGGTGGGGGAGAGACGCTGATGAAGAGTGAGCTAATTATATCAGGTGGACACTTGAGATTGTGTTGGCAACTCTTGTCTGGAGGGGGGATGGGAGGATAGAGAGAGAGGGAAGCCGGCAAAATTGTCAAGAAAGGAGAGACAGAAAGGGCTGACTCAAGAGGGGGAGAGCAAGTGGGAGTAGGGAGTGAGATGTATGTAAACTTATATGTGACAGACTGACTGGATTTGTAAACGTTCACTTGAAGCTTAATAAAAGTTATTAAAAAAAAATGAAATGGAATGCATAAACATCAATACCCCAAGCATTTAAAAAAAAAAAAGAAAAAGCAACCTGTTACTGTTGAGTCGGTTCCAACTCATAGCGACCCTATGGGACAGAGTAGAACCTAGGCATTAGTGAGCTGAAACGGACTCATATTGGCCATTTTGAGTTAAACAAAAATACGGTATACTATGATGGGAATGACAAATCGAAGAGGAATG
Organism: Elephas maximus indicus; assembly: GCF_024166365.1. NCBI lineage: Eukaryota > Metazoa > Chordata > Mammalia > Proboscidea > Elephantidae > Elephas > Elephas maximus. The sequence continues at coordinate 114,968,186 of NC_064828.1, read as the reverse complement.
GTGTTGCATTCATTGTCAAAATGAACATTTCAAGATCCGTCCTGAAGCACGATGCTGTCAGTGATAGGATAATATCCATAGTCCTATCAAGGAAGACCAGTTAATATGACTATTATTCAAATTTACACACCAACAACTAATAAAAAAGATAAGGAAACTGAAGAATTTTACCGGCTTCTGCAGTCTTGAACATACAGTAGCTAAAGTGAAAGGAAGAAATGATGAAGTGAAAGAGTTGAACAGAAGATTTCAAAGGGTGGCTTGAGAAGACAAAGGATTATAACGACATGTGCAAACACCTAGAGTTTGAGAACAAAAAGGGAAGAACATGCTCAACATTTCTCAAGCTGAAAGAACTGAAGAAAAAAATTAAGCCTTGAGTTGCAATATTGAAGGATTCTCCACTGAAAATATTAAATGACACAGGAAGCATCAAAAGAAGATAGAAGGAATACACAGAGTCACCGTACCAAAAAGAATTGGCTGACATTCAACTATTTCAGGAGGTAGCATATGATCAGCACCTGATGGTACTGAAGGAAAAAGTCCAAGCTTCAATAAATACATTTTTGATTTAAAAAAAAAAAAAAGGACTCCAGGAATTGACAGAATACCAATAGAGATGTTTCAACAAAGGGATGCAGTGATGGAAGTGCTCACTCATCGATGCCAAGAAATTTGGAAAACAGCTACCTGGCCAACTGATTGGAAGAGATTCGTATCTGTGCTCATTCCAAACAAATGCAATGCAACAGAGTATGGAAATTATCAAACAATATCATTAATATCACACATAAGTAAAAGTTTGCTGAAGGTCTTTCAAAAGCAGTTGCAGCAGTCCATCAACAGGGACCTGCCAGAAATTCAAGCAAGATTCAGAAGAGGATGTGGAATGTGGGATATCATTGCTGATGTCAGGTGGATCTTAGCTGAAAGCAGAGAATACCAGAAAGATGTTTACCTGTGTTTTATTGACTATGCAAAAGCATTTGATTGTGTGGAACACAACAAATTATGGGTAACATTGCAAAGGATGGGAATTCCAGAGCACATAATTGTGCCCATGAGAACCTGTACATAGATCAAGAGGCAGTCATTGGAAAAGAAAAACAGGATATTATGTGGTTTAAAATCAGGAAAGGGGTGTGTCAGGGTAGCATCCTTTCACCATACTTATTCGATCTGTATGCCAAGAAAATAATTCCAGAAACTGGACTATATGAATAAAAATATGGCATCAGGATTGGAAGAAGGTTCGTTAACAACCTTCGATATGCCGATGACATATGCAGATGACACAACTTTGCTTGCTGGAAGTGAAGAGGATTTGAAGCACTTACTAAAGAATACCAAAGACTACAGCCTTTAGTATGGATTGCACCCCAACGTAAGGAAAATAAAAATCCTTGCAACTGGACCAATAAGCAATATCATGATAAACAAAGAAAAGATGTAAGTTGTCAAGGATTTCATTTTACATGGATCCACAATCAACATCCATGGAGGCAGCAGTCAAGAAATCAAATGACAAATTGCACTGGACAAATCTGATGCAAAAGACCTCTTCAAAGTGTTAAAAACCAAAGATGTCACTTTAAGGACTAAGGTGTGCCTGATCCAAGATATGGTGTTTTCAATCACCTCATATACATGGGAAAGATGGACAGTGAATAAAGAAGACCAAAGAAGAACTGATGCCTTTGAATTATGGTGTTGGCAAAGAATATTCAATATTCTAGGGAAAACATCATGGCTTGTGTCAGGCGCACCTTAGTCTTCAAGGTGACATCTTTGCTTTTTAACACTTTAAAAAAAAAAAAAATTTAGTACTCTGTTAAATGCGTCTTTTGATTTCCTGACTGCTGCTTCCATGAGTGTTGATTGTGGATCCAAGTAAAATGAAATCCTTGACAACTTCAATCTTTTCTCCATTTATCATGACGTTGCTCATTGGTCCAGTTGTGAGGATTTTTGTTTTCTTTATGTTGAGGTGTAATCCATACTGAAGGCTGTGGCCTTTGATCTTCATCAGTAAGGGCTTCAAGTCCTCTTCACTTTCGGAAAGCTAAGTTGTGTCATCTGTGTATCACAGGTTGTTAATGAGTCTTCCTCTGATCTTGATGCCGAGTTCTTCTTCACAGAGTTCAACTCTTCAGATTATTTTCTTGGCATACAGACTGAATAGTTATGGTGGAAGGATACAACCATGATACACAACTTTCTTGACTTTAAACCACGCAGTATCCCTTTGTTCCGTTCAAATGACTGCCTCTTGATCTATGTACAGGTTCCTCATGAGCACATGGTCACCACCCACCCACCCCAGTGCCATCAAGTCAATTCCGACTCATAGAGACCCTATAGGACAGAGCAGAACGCCCCATAGAGTTTCCAAGGAGAGCCTGGAGGATTCGAACTGCTGACCCTTTGGTTAGCAGCCATAGCACTTAACCACTACACCACCAGGGTTTCCGAGCACATGGTAGTGATGGTCAATTATATGTGTCAACTTGACTAGGATATTGTTCTCAATGGTTTGGCCAAAGACTAGCCTAGTTGCTATCTAGAACATTTACATGTGAATAAATCAGTTGCCCTTGGGTAGACCAGATCACCTTCTGTAATGTAATTGAAGGTAATGTAATACAATTACTTTCTATAATGCAATCTAATGTAAGGCCACTGATAATCAGTTGAGGTCCCATCAGCTTAGGATGGATCTTAAACCTAATCATTTATGAGTTGTAGAAATACCTGAAAAGACAGAGAAACACACATAAGGAAGAGGAAGACAGATAACAGAGACAGCTGCATCTGCAAGAATTGTTGGTAGCTCCTGTTGTTGTCAGGTGCTATCCTATCAGTTCTGACTAACAGCAACTCTATGTACAACAGAACAAAATACTGCCTGGTCCTATGCTGTCCTTATAATAGTTGTTACACTTGAGCCATGAAATAGAGAAGGAAGGGCCTTCCCCTAGATCCATGCCCTGAATTTGGACTTCCAGCCTCCTGACTGTGAGAAAATAAATTCTTGCTTTTTAAAGCCACCCAGTTATGGCATTTGTGTTACAGCAACACTAGGAGGCAAACACATTGGTCATCTGCCTGGAGAGCTTCATCACCTTCAGGCCCTGGTGAAGCCTCACGTCATCTCTTTAAATCTTGAGTCACCTGGGCTGAGGCAGGCATGCCAGCCTCTGCATTCCAGCAGCCCAGGAGTCACACCTCAACATCTGGACATGTACTACTCGGTTACAAGGATTTCCTCCCCTCACTCTTTCCCACCAGATGATGAGCTGTTTGGGGTTAGAATCTGTCATGGATTGAATTGTGTCCCCCAACAATGTGTATCAACTTGACTAGGCCATGATTTCCAGTACTGTTTGTCCACCATTTTGTGATCTGATGTGGTTTTCCTTTGTGTTGTAAATCCTAACCTCTATGATGTTACTGAGGCAGGATTCATGGCAGCTATATTAATGAGATAGGACTCAAGCTACAGAATTAGTTTGTATCTTGAGTCAGTCTCCTTTGAGATATAAGAGAGAAGCAAGCAGAGAGGAAAGGGATCTCATACCACCAAGAAAAAAGAGCCAGAAGCAGATCACGTCCTTTGGACCTGAGGTCCCTGCACTGAGAAGCTCCTAGACCAGAGGAAGATTGATGACAAGGACATTCCCCCAGAACCAACAGAGATGGAAAGGCTTCCACTGGAGCTGATGCCCTGAATTCAAACTTCTAGCCTCCCAAACTGTGAGAGAATAAACTTCTTGTGGTATTTTTGTTATAGCAACAGGATCTAAACCAAAAAAAAGAAAAAAAAAAACATTGCTGTTGAGTTGATTCCAACTAATAGCAACCTTATAGGACAGAGTAGAACTGCCCCATTGGGTTTCTACTTTATGGAAGTGGACAGTCACATCTTTCTCCCACAGAGTGGCTGGTGGGTTTAAACCATCAGCCTTTGGATTAACAGCCAAGCCCTTAACCACTGCACCACCAGGGCTCCTTAAAAACAGTTGGTCACATGTATTAAGTACTCACTCCGTCCCCAGCACTTTCCAGAGATGCTACCGCAGCAACCCCCAAATCCACAAAACTTACTGAGGCAGCTGGTATTGTTATTTCTATTTTCCAGATGAGGGAACTGAGGTGGAGGCAGGTTAATCGATGTACCCAGGTTAACAGTTTTTAAGCATCAGAACTATGGCTTGACTTAAGGTAGAAAAATTCTAGAATCTAAGTCTTAGCAGGCCTTTGCTTCTGGCCAGGTCCCAGCCCAATGCCTGACACACAGAGACCAATGAATAATGGTAGGTTGGACTCTTAGTTAAGGGGTATGAACCTGAGGAACACCACGGCCAAGACTCTGGGAGAACTGCCTTATCCCAACCACCCCTCCGCTCAGGCCCTGCTCCACGTGTACCCTTGCCCAGTTGGATCAGCAGCTCACTGTCTCACATACCCCTACCCCACTCCCAGCCTGCTGGGTGCCACTCAATTCAACTCGCACACCCCCTGCCTCAAGTCCACTTTGGTCTTTCTTTTCCTTCAAGAAGGTCCATCGATGTCCTACTTACTGAATCGCATCTTCCTGATTACTCCAGGCCTCAAAGTTTCTCTGCTCCCCACTTTCAGTCCTGATTTAACTAGCGTGCCTTTATCATCAACCATGTGCCCCCACTCCAAGCACTTTCTGTGAGTTATTCCTTTGTTGTTGTTATTTGTTGCTGTTAAGTCACACTGACCCATGTCGACCCTGTGAGGAACAGAACAAAACACTGCCCAGTCCTGTTCCATCCCCATGATCAGTTATGAATCGGACCTTTGTAATCCATAGGATTTTGGCTGATTTTTGGAAGCAGATTTCCAGGGCTTTCTTCCTAGTCTGTCTTATTCTGGAAGCTCTGCTGAAACCTGTTCAGCATCCTAGCAACACACAAGCCTCCACCGACAGTCAGGCAGTGGTTGTATACGAGGTGCATTGGCCAGAAGTTGAACCCTGGTCTCCCGCATTGAAGGAAAGGATTCTGCCATTGAGCCACCGCTGTGCTCTTCTTACTCAATTAAAAAAAAAAAAATTGCCGTTGAATTGATCCTTATTTATAGCAACCCTATACGACAGAGTAGAACTGCCCGTAGAGTTTCCAAGGAGCCGGTGGTGGATTCTAACTGCCCACCATTTGGTTAGCAGCAGAGCTCTTAACCACTGCAGCACCAGGGCTCCTGTTATCTAGTCTTCCCCACATCCTAGGAGGTCAATGTTATTGTTTTGCAAAACAAAAGTGAATCTCACCAAGATCTAAGTCATGTAGCTTAAGAGTAGCAAAGGAAGGATCCAGTTGCCTGCTTCTGTTTCCATATCCAGGCCATGGGAAAGGCACAGTTACCAATGGCTGATGCAATAAATGAAGTAGGCCGGGGTGATTTTTCTGTCATTTTTCAGTTGTTTTTCTGTATGTGGTTTTCCTTATACTCTTTATAGCTTTTGCAATATTTTATTTCATAATGAATGAAACTTTAAGTTGCATTCTGCGTCACTGGAGTCTTTGTTGATTTGGTTTCCATTCAGGCAAGACTGGTCTTCTCTTTTACAATGTGATAGCTCTCTCCTATTTTCCTGGAAACACGTTCCTGGTATCTGGTGCCCTTTATTTCCTCCTAACTCTACAGAAGAAGAATAGATGCCTTTGAATTGTGGTGTTGGAGAAGAATATTGAATATGCCATGGACTGCCAAAAGAACGAACAAATCCATCTTAGAAGAAGTACAACCAGAATGCTCCTTAGAAGCAAGAATGGTGAGATTGCGTCTTACATACTTTGGACATGTTGCCAGGAGGGATCTGTCCCTAGAGAAGGACATCATGCTCGGCAAAGTACAAGGTTAGAGGAAAAGAGGAAGACCCTCAACGAGGTGGATTGCCACACTGGCTACGACAATGACCTCAAGCATAACAATGATTGTGAAGATGGCGCAGGACTGGGCAGTGTTTCGTTCTGTTGTGCCTAGGGTTGCTATGAGTGGGAACTGACTTGACAGCACCTAACCACAGCAACATCATGGGACATCCATGCAGGTTAGATTGCAAGGAGCATCAGAGTCAGAGAGGCAGCAGGGGTTGGTGGGGACTGGGGCAAAGTAAAGACAGCATCTGAAGGGCAAAGCTGTGATGTGAATCCAGTGGATTGTTGTTTCAGGGCTTCCAAATCTTTCCACTTGTAAAGGCAATAAAGACTTTTACGTGAAATCCCCTGAGTTCAAAATCTTGGCAACAAATTCAAATGTTTTTTGCCCTTTCATTTTGTATCTTTTTCTTTATAATAAAAAAGGCCAACTAAAACCATCCTTAGGCCTGAAATAACTTAAAAATTGCTAGCTTGTGATACATTTGATAGTGTATATAGCCACTTCTGATACCTGGCCTCCCTTGAGCCATCTACTTTTTACAGTAGCATTTACTACATTTATTTTCTATTAATTTCCTACCTCCAACTAGACCACAGGCTCCCTGGAAGCAGGGATGCTGCCTGACCCTACTGCCACAGACCACACGGTGCTTTCTGTGACACTGATCCATGGACATTTTTGTGATGCGCTCTTTGACCAAGAGACTTCATTCAGTCCCTGTAAAATATCAGAGCAGAGATTAACTGTTTCCTAAGTATCTGCCAGGAAAGGACCTTTGTGCTAATTGTCTTCTCCCAGGGTTTTCTGATTTGCTCTCATAACTTCACCACAAAGCAGATATAATGCCCATTTTAAAGATAAGACAAATGAGGCTCCCCAAGCCTGAATGATTTGTGTGTCACAGGACAACTTACAGCCCATGTTTGGTTCACTCCAAAGCCCACATTTCCCCTACCTCCTCAAGTCCACACAGACACCAACACTTGCCCAAGGATTCTGTTTGAAAAGACGTGCTTCCGTTAAGTGACCTTTGAAAATGCAAAAGCAGAGAGGAGTCAAGAACTGCCTCCATGATTAGAGTTTGTACAACTACACAACGCCAGGGGGCTCCTGAGGAGCCGAGAGGCTGAGCTGAGTGCTGCCGTACACAAGTGACAATCCCTTCCTTTAAAATGCTGAAAGGTAAACGAAACCCTTTTGGGGATGATTCCAATTCAGGGATTCTTTAGAGGGAATTTCTCTGCACCAGTCAGGGCACGTCCAAGAGACACGCAGAAGAGAAACGACAAATGCCAACCTGGCTGGTCAGTCGAGGCTTGTCCCTTAAAAGTCTGTGCAGGGAGACCAGTACGCATTTAACCCTGGGAGCCCACAAACCCACACCATGGGCCCCACTGAATCCCCGGTGCTGTGGTGAGCTGCCTTAGAGTCGGCCCCCGACTCATGGCCATCCCAGGCACAACGGAACAAAAAGCTGCCCAGTCCTGCGCCGTGCCCACGGTCGTACCGGTTACACATGGAACTATTGATACCCAGGGTTTTCTTTGGCTGTTTTTCAGAGGTAGACCACCAGGTCTTTCTCCTAGCCCGTCTTAGTCTGGAAGTTCCACTGAAACATGCAAACCTCCACTGGCAAGCAGGTGGTGGTTGCCCATGACGTGCACTGGCCGGGAATTGAACCCAGGTCTCCCACGTGGAAGGTAAAAACTCTACCACTGAACCACCACTGCCTCCACCCTATCCCTAAACCAAAAAAAACCCAAACCCGTTGCCGTCAAGTCAATTCCAACTCATAGTGACCCTATAGGACAGAGTAGAGCTGCCCCATAAAGCTTCCAAAGAGCACCTGTTGGATTCAAACTATCGACCTTTTGGTTAGCAGCAGTAGCACTTAACCACCACGCCACCAGGGTTTCCCTAGAGCCTTCTAAAAGCACTCGTCTCCAAAGACTGAGTGAGGGATCCCTGGTCCTAGCCCAGTGGTGCTGCAATTGCTGAGTGGATTTGATAAGTCATTTATGCTCTCTGGACCTCTATGCTATCTGCTATCAGTAAAGCCCGCGTGTGGCAGTGCAGGCAGGGGCATGCTGCTTAGGCCCCTTCCAGCTCTGATGGCTAAAGAGTCCATCTAGCTCTCCCAGTCACAAGCTGTCGTGGTAACCTGGTGGCCTCCTCTATTGGTCTTTTTTTGCCACATTCTTCCTCATCACCCAGCACAGCAGATACACACACATATATATATAAAACCCATGGCTGTTGAATTGATTCTAACCCACAGCAACCCTGTAGAAGAGAAGAGAACTGCCCCATAGAGTTTCCAGGGAGTGGCTGGTGGATTTGAACTGCCGGCCCTTTGGTTAGCAGCCAAGCTCTTAAGCGCTGCACTCACAGGGCCCCATGTGTACGTATATACAGTCATTTAAGGACAGGGTAAGTACTATGATGATGCCCCTTTTATAGATGAGGAACCTGAGCATGGAGAGCTCAAGCACCTAAGGCCACACAGTTAACAAGTCTAGACTCTGGGATTGAAACCCAGGTCTGCACAGTTTCAGAGAACTTGCTCTTCAATATGGTACCATGGTTCCCAAGCTTGTCTGTCCATTAGTACCACCTGGGGATCTTTAAACAATGTTGGAGTCAAGGCACACACCAGACCAGTTAAATCACCCTTCCTGGTGGTGGGACACAGGCAGCAATGTTTCTAGAAGCTCCCAAACAGTCCCAGTGTGCAGACAAGTTTGGGAACCATGCACCGTACTGTAAAGCCTCTGTCTACCCTCATGTGTGGAGATGGGGCTGGGAATCAGCAGGCCGAGCCGCTGCCTGGCTGTCAGTTACTAACTACTTCACAACTTGCCAAATGCCTTTCAGTGCCTATATCCTACAAGGCCCCAGACCAACCAAAGTCCACTCCACCATTAGCAAGTGAGCTTGAGGAAGTGACCTGAGTTTTCTGAGACTCAATTTTTTCATCTTTAAAATGGCTTTATAATATCTATCCAACAGGATTCTTACACAGATTGAATGAAACAAAGTGGGAGCAATTACAGTAATTGCTAAATATTAAAAACAGTATATTGAATTTAAACATCACTTTTCCCCCAGGAACTTCAGATACACACACGTAGAGATAGGCGTCACTTAACCTCCGCTATATGTTCTGTGCAACAGGACATTATGCGATTTGGGCATTGTGCAAACGCCATATTAAAACTCTGTGGGAGCAGGCTTCTGGTCAACCTTGTCACCGATGCTATGGTTGCTGCTGCTGGAGCTGCTGCAGAGGCCCAAGGAACAGGTCGCAGAGGGGGCAGCCAAGAGGGCTGCAGCAGAAAAGGGGCCAGAGGAAGTAGGGAGGAAGGAGCAGAGCACCCAGCCCTGCCCCTCATTCTACCTGCCTGAGCTACAGGAAAAGCCTGGGCCCCAAGGGCCCGCTGCAGCCACCCACCTACCTGATAGGCAAATCCCAAGAGCCTTCTTCCAGAACCATGTCCTCTACTTCACCTGCCCGTACCCCACCCACTGCTGCAAGAGTCTGGGTCTGGGGTCTTTAAAGCCATTAGGGGGAAATAATAAATAAAAGGAAATATGCTTTCCCTTAAAAAAAAAAAAACTTATGGGACCACAAACTTGGTGGAATATTGCCCAAATGGACATTAAGCAACACATATCTGTATAAGGACTCAGTTCAGATAACACAAACACACACAAACATCAACAACATGGAAATAAGTCTAATTTGATTTCTGTATTAAAAAGCTATCTTCCCTAACAACTGATTTTCCGTCCACATTTTATAAAGAAATGAACAAAATCTTCCGTTCTTGCTGCTTGATAGTTGTTTGTCTTTATTTAAGTTCAGAGAAGAAAAGGCTCCATTGACTGAAGATGTTTTCCTGCCTAGAATGACAGAGGTGGTACACGCTTTTTCATAAATTTGAAAAATAAAAGTGGTTTCATTTTCTGGTTGCTATAATAACCCTCCGAGAGTAGAAATGAGAGTCTATTTTCTAGCTGAAATTGTTTTCCTCCATCACGGGCTCACTCTTCACACTTGTTGGCTATTATTGTAGGGTTGCTAATGAATGTTGACCTGCTACTAGCACTTGGAATAATGCATTCTTTTTAATACATCAGTGATGTCTTAAATTACACTGAGGTTTCAAATACGAGGATAATGTATGTTTTACTTGGGTGGCACCATTCATTAGAATTGTCTTTTTACCAATCTTGTTAATGGAGTAACCCATGTTCAGGTTTAATATTTTATCACTGGAAGATGCCGGAATACTGTCATTCACAATTATATTAGCTCTTCACGCCCTCTTTACTGGTCACTTCGTGCTGAAGATTCATTCTTTTAAAAATCACTTGAATATATCCCTGACTCTAAACCCTCCATTCCTGCCAAGCCACCATCTCTATCTCGAAAGCTTCTCTTGGCTCGACTGTTGCAATGTCTGTCTATCTGATCTTCCTGTCTTACTGCTCCCACTGACATCAGAATTATCTTCTCAAAGCATAGACCTAATTGTACCATCCTCCTGATGTAAAACCTGATTTAAAACGTTCTCTGTTGTATGTGAAAATAACTGCAGCACAGAGATCTCTGGGTGTCCAATTCTCACCTCCTACTCCCCACCAGGTTCTCAAGTTCCAGGCAATGAAACATTTTTGACCTTCTCAGAACACCACAATCTTTAACACTGAGATGACTCTGTTGCTGTAGTTATTTGCCTATACTAGGAAAAATCTATTGCCATCGAGTCAATTCCAACTCACAGCAACCCCATAGGATAGAGTAGAACTGCCCCACAGGGTTTCCTAGGCTGTAGTCTTTAAGGGAGCAAACTGCTACATTTTTCTTCCACTGAGCAGCTGGTGGGTTCGAATTGCTGACCTTTTGATTAGCAGTCCAGCACTTAACCACTGTGCCACCAGGGCTCCTACCTTGGGAAAGGAGGGAGGAAAATTAGCCATTCTTGAGCAGCTGTTACGCACATGGGCTGGATAGGTACTCTACGTATGTCATACCTTTGCCACCATGTTCTTTCCAATGCATCCTTCAAAGTGACATGCAGGCCCCCTGGGCAGTGAAGCTTCTCAACACCTCCCAGGAGCTATCCCCTCTCCTCCCTGCTCAACACACCTCGAGCTGCAGAGTACACTGTGCTTTAGGTGAAGATTTCCTAGTTCAGAGCCAGAGTGGCAACTCTTGTACAAGTTATTTATTGATGGACAGCTCTCAGGTGAAACCTATAAGCAATGTAGGAACGAGTTAGGGCCAGGGAAGAAGCTACCAGAAGATGTGGCTCCAGCTGAAATCTAGCCTCAGCCTGATCCCGTGGGAAGTTCTGAAGCATGAATGGTATCACAGAGTTGTCCTACCTGGAAGGCAAAGTGAGGCTTTTGCACTCTTTACATGCCAATCATGGCTAAGGGCCATGCCTTGGGTAACAGGGCTGACCGTGACGTCAGCCACATTAGAACCTCTTGGGGAAAACTCAGAAGGACTTCAGGTCCACTGTCTTCAGAGCTTGTTGTTAGTTGGGTGGTCCAGAGAAGAGAAATTTCTCTGTGGCATGACATGAGAGGACTGGTCCTTTCAGGGGACACGGAGCTTGAGCTGGGCCTGCATTCTGAATTCAAAATCCCTATCCAGGCTCTGTAATTTTAGAGAATTCCTAGGCCTAAACCCATTGCTGTGGAGTCATTTCCAACTCATAGGGACCCTATAGGACAGAGTAGAACCGTCCCTTATGGTTTCCAAGGAGCAGCTCATCAATTTGAACTGCTGACCTTTTGGTAGCAGCTGAATGCTTAACCGCTGCACCACCAGGAATCCTTCGTAGGTCTATGCGGTAAAAACCAGTTGCCGTCAAGTTGATTCCAGCTCTGTGTGTGTCAGAGTAGAATGGTGCTCCACAGAGCTTTCTATGACTAATGTTTTGGAAGTACAGATAGTCCCGACTTATGACGTATTTGTTATGACAAACCACACTTATGACCATAAGTTTTTTTAAATTTTGCAACACATAATTTGCTGATGTTATCCTTCTCATATCAATCCCCAAGGATGAATAAAGATTGGATTTATAAAGATACTGGTAATAAAAGGCAATAATAATGAAAAAAAAATTAAGTATTCAGCTTATGTCAAAACCAATTTAGGATGAAGTCATCAGAGTGGAACTGCATTGTAAGTCGTGGACTACCTATTGAGTTGCCAGGCGATTCTTCCGGGGCATCTCTAGGTGGACTTGAACCTCCAATCTGTCAAATAGCAGCTAGGTGCGTCAACCATTTGCATTAAAAGACTTTTGTGGTGAAGACGAAATTAAAAATAGTCATTAAAGGTAAGATAAAAAACATTGCTCTGATACCTCAAGTAAAACTATTTAGATCACATTTATAGACTCAGTTCAGACTGGCTGACCTCTGTACTGAAAAATTAATTCACTTCAGAAGTGACTGAGAAGTATTCTTTCTTATTCGCCTCGCATGGCACCAATAACTGGTGAGACAGGGCTGCTTCTGTCTTCTCCCTTTGGTTGTGAAGTTGTGTTGATAGAGCCATCAAACTGTCATTCGAAGGATCTGAAAGAAGCAGTGCTTTCTTTTCCCTAAACTCTCCTGTTGCTAGAGCTTCTACTCACCTGCTTCAACAGCTTAGAATAATATCAAGAGCTGGGTCCCGCTTGAAAATACAATTTCTTCATTCTTGAGTTGTAAGAACAGCCCAAGGCCTGAAAGAGTCGGAAACCTACTGAACTTAGAGTCAATTTCTACTGCTTGCCAACTGTGTGCAATTTCTATTCCAACAGTTTGGTTTCTTCTTCTGTAAAGAGGAGGGCAATTAATCCTTGCCCTGCCACTTCATAGGATGGTTGTAAAGATGAAATTAAACAGTAGCTTAAAGGAGAGCTTTCTATACTGTGAACTCTTGTGCTCATCTAAGTAGTTATTATTAATTACCGTTTGGTTTAGAGCATAAAGTGGTTTCCCAAAGCTTAAATAATAAGCACCTAAAGAATCAAGAGGAGAAATATTTATAGAAAAGATGTTTGCTTTCCTTTGCATGAATTATCAGTTGCTCTCGCCTGGTATTTTAATTAATAAGGTGTGTGATTTTTTTTTTAATTTAAATAAGATTAAATCTCTGGAAAGAATAATAGCAGAAGAACATGAATTATGTAGGAAAAAAAAAAAAAAGCCCAACAATAGGAAAGATGAAGTGGTTATCTAGAAACAGAAAGAGTCTTGTTAAATTCTAGGAGAAGTCCACACTGATATGTCCTATTGTAAGGTTTCATTTATTTTTCTACTTTAGATAATATTCACCTATTATGCCTTTTAGGACTTGATGTCTTTTCTACATTCCTATGCATTTTTTAAACATTTTCCTGTCATGTTCTAGGGTGTAACCAGGAAGCAAATGGCCCATGTAGGGGGAAGCAGTGAAGTATAGTTTGTCCCAGAATGAAGTCATACAGCAGAGTTCCATGAAAATCCAGAAAGATCTGGAGATGATTTACCTGCTCACCTAGGGCAGAAAATGAGGACTGGCCCTTTATGCCTCACTCAGGTTACATTTAATTAAATTTAGTCTTTTTTTTTTTTTTAATAATTTTTATTGAGCTTTAAGTGAACGTTTACAAATCAGGTCAGTCTGTCACATATAAGCTTATATACACCTTACTCCATACTCCCACTTACTCTCCCCCTAATGGGTCAGCCCGCTCCCTCCTTCCAGTCTCTCCTTTCATGACAATTTTGCCAGTTTCTAACCCTCTCTACGCTCCCATCTCCCCACCAGACAGGAGATGCCAACACAGTCTCAAGTGTCCACCTGATACAAGTAGCTCACTCCTCGTCAGCATCTCTCTCAAACCCATTGTCCAGTCCCTTCCATGTCTGATGAGTTGCCTTCAGGAATGGTTCCTGTCCTGGGCCAACAGAAGGTTTGGGGACCATGACCACTGGGATTCTTCTAGTCTCAGTCAGACCATTAAGTCTGGTCTTTTTATGAGAATTTGGGGTCTGCATCCCACTGATCTCCTGCTCCCTCAGGAGTTCTCTGTTGTGCTCCCTGTCAGGGCAGTCATCGGTTGTGGCCGGGCACCATGTAGTTCTTCTGGTCTCAGGATGATGTAAGTCTCTGGTTCCTGTGGCCCTTTCTGTCTCTTGGGCTCATAGTTATCGTGTGACCTTGGTGTTCTTCATTCTCCTTTGATCCAGGTGGGTTGAGACCAACTGATGCATCTTAGATGGCCACTTCTTAGCATTCAAGACCCCAGACACCACATTTCAAAGTGGGATGCAGAATATTTTCATAATAGAATTATTTTGCCAATTGACTTAGAAGTCCCCTGAAGCCATAGTCCCCAAACCCCCGCCCTTGCTCCGCTGACCTTTGAAGGATTCAGTTTATCCCGGAAACTTCTTTGCTTTTGGTTCAGTCCAGTTGAGCTGACCTTCTGTGTATTGAGTATTGTCCTTCCCCTCCCACCTGCCTCCCTCCCCCCTCGTAACCACAAAAGTATGTGTTCTTCTCAGTTTATACTAAATTAAATTTAATCTTTATATCTCCAAAAACCTTCCCTTCTTCTCCTTTCCCACTTTCCCACATCCCACAAGAACTCACAACTCTCGTGAACACATATCATTAGTCTCCTGAAGTGTGTCCTACCTCCTGCCTAAACTTCGCAGTTCATGCTGCACACACCAGCTAGAGATCCTTCAAAAACACCCCATGGGAAGACTCGCACTTCCAGACAGCATAGAGTAACAGAGGCCGCATTTATGCTCACACCTAAAACAACTGAAAAAAAAAAAAAAAAAGACTAAACATGAAATGACAGTTTAACCCTTTGGTGACCCAATTATTTTCTGCTTTGAAATTTTCATTGATACCATGTATTTTCATTAATGGAAGCATGCTGAATCATTAGGTGTGTCTGAATTTTTGGTAGGTGGTATGGATTTTTTTTCTTGCCGCCCCCTATAAGCCTATCGTAAGTGTTTAGTAGTATATATAAAGTATTCCTAATTATACCCAGAGTCCCCACTGGGGTCTATTGGTACATATGTCTAACAAGTAAAAATTTTCAAAATTTCTATTTTTCCTACCAAGAACTCAGGCGCCTTACACAATACCCTGTAAAAAGAGTCATTTGTGGCACATGCCTCTTTATTCAGTTTCAAAAAATCCTATAGGCCCCCCTGCCTTGCAGCAGCATGCACTATCAGCAGCTTCCCAATAAACCCAGAGGCTGAAAAAGTTCATGGTTCCTGTATGTATGACTGGGCACAAGAGGGTTATTAAACTCATTGATATCAGACAACAAAAGCAGAGATCTCTGAGAAACGGGCAACACATAAAGTGAAACATAAATTTCCCCAAAGAGTTTTCAAACCATGGGGGCACTGAGACAATGGGTAAAATGACACAGATAATAGAATTAGTAGATAAAAATATGAAAACCTTCATTATAGTTGTATTGCATACATTCAAAAAGTTAAGTAGAGAGATAAAAAGTATAAAAAAACATCAAACGGAACTTCTAGAGATGAAAACTAAAATGTCTGAACTGAAAAATACACTGAATGGTACTAACAGCAGATTAGATATTGCAGAAGAAAATGCTATTAAACTTGAAGTTCTAGCATTAGCCATTTTTCCAAAATGAAAGAAATGAGATGGCAGGGGGGAGGGGATGAGTCAAGCATCAGCGAGCTGTGGGACAATGTCAACCCCGTTAATACAAGTATAAGAAGTAGAAGGAAAAGGAGAAAGGGCTGCATTTGTTTTCTAGTGCTGCATGAGCACTTATTCCAAAACTTAGCAACTTAAAACACCATTTGTTAACTCATACGGTTTCTAAAGTCAAGAACCTGAGAACACTTCAGCAGGGCGCTCCGGCTCAGGGTCTCTCATTCCAGCTGTCGGCTCAGTTTTTAGCCATCTTGAGACTCTACTAAGAAAGCGTTTGCTTCCAAGCTCACTCATGTAGCTGCTGGCCAGCCTCAATTCCTCTCCAGGTAGGACTTGCCTCAGGTCTGCTTGAGTTTCCTTACAACATGGCAGCTGTCTTCTCTGAGACCCAGAAAGAGACAGAGACAGAGACCGCAAAACAGATACCACGGTGTATTTTATAAATTAATCTTGGAAGTGACATGCCATTCCTTCTGTCACATTCTAGTGGTCACATGAACTGACTGTGGCATAGCATCAGAGGGTATTGCACAAGGTCATACATATCAGGAAGCAGGAGCCATCAGGGATCATTTTAGAGATTGCTTACAAGGGACAGAAAAATATTTGAAGGAATAATGTTCTTTTTTTTCAAATTTGATGGAACCTATTAACTTACAGATCCAAAATGGTCAATGAAATGCAAGCACAAGAAATATGACTAAAAGCATACCATGGTGCTTCATAAATTAATTGCTTAAATCTAGTTATAAAGATAAAAGTAGTAAAAACAGAGAAATGTCACTCCATTAAAGTGGCTAAAATTAAAAAGACTGAATATACCAAGGGTCTTGGGTTGAGTTTTCTAGAGAACCCAAACCAGTGCTGTGTATAGATGTATATATACAGAGAGATTTATATCAAGGAAATGGCTCACGCAGTTGTAGAAGCTGGAAAGTCCCAAGTGCTCGGGTCAGGCTGGAGGCTTCTCCTGACTCACATAGCCTCAAGGGCTGATGAATCCAAGATCAGAAGGTCAGACAGCAGGCTTCTGACTCACAGTCTATGGAGGCTGATGAATTCCAAGATCAGCAGGTAAGATGGCAAGTAAGCTGCTAGCTCAGGTCCCAAGAACTGGAGGTCAGCTGAACAGGAGTCAGCTGAAGGATTCAGAGAAAACAAAAGCCCTCAAGCCTTGCCTAAAAGTCCACCTATATTGGATGTGGGCCACACCCTCTAGGAAACTCCCTTTCAACTGACTGGCTGCTCACAGCATATTCCATCATGGAGGTGATCACATTATTTCAGATTTCAGCATGGGAGTGATTACATCACAATATGACTGCCAAACTACATTATAACTGCCAAACCACTGAGAATCAGGGCCCACCAAGTTGACATACCACCTTAACGATCACACCAAGTGTTATAGAAAATGTGAAGCAGCTGCAACTCCTACATACTCCTGATGGAACTACAAGATGGCACAGCCACTTTGGAAAACAGTCTGGCAATTTCTTAAAAAGTTGAATATACATCTATCTTATGACCCAGGCATTCTGTTCCTAGGTGCTTCCCAAGAAGAAGGAAAGCATATGTCCATATAAAGACTCATACATGGGTGCTTATAACAGCTTTACTTGTCACAGCCCCAAACTGGAAACAACTCTAACATCCATCAACAGGTGAGTGGATAAATAAGTAAATTATGGACTAGACATCCAATGGAGTACTACTCAGTGATAAAAAGGAACAAACAGCTGGTACATTCAACAACATGGGTGAGGTGCATGATAATTAGACTGAGTAAAACAAAGCAGACACAAAAGAACGAACTAATCTATAGTGACAGAAAGTAGATCAGTGGCCACCTGGGGGTAGAGTCCAGAGGAGGGTGGGAAGGAGAGATAAAACTTGCACCAAGGAAAGTTTCGGGAGTTACTGTATGTTCATTGTCTTGATTGTAGCGGTGGTTTTCATGGGTACATCTAGTTATCAAAACTTATCAGACTGTGCACTTTAAATGTGAGCAGTTCATTGCACATGAATTATGCCTTAATGAGGCAAAGATGCTGTTCCGATTACTATGGTGTGCCACGTCATAGTATTTTCAGTTGCCCCAAATGAATGTGAATGCTGGACAGTAAAAAAGGAATCCTCTTTGGTTGATGCCTTTGAGTTGTGGTACTGGTGAAAGACTCTGAATATACCATGGACTGTCAGAAGAAAAGACAAATCAGTCTTAGAAGAAATACAACCAAAATGCTTCTTAGAAGCCAGGACGGTGAGACTTTGGCTCACTTTCTTTGGACACGTCATCAGAGAAGACCAATTACTAGAAAAGGACATTGTGTTTAATAAAGTAAAAAAAAATAATAAAGTAGAGGTCAGGAAAACCCTCACTGAGACAAATTGACACAATGGTCACCATATGGACTCAAATATACCAACGCTCATGAAGATGGCACAGGATGAGGCAACGTTTAGTTCTGTTTTACAGAAGGTCGTCATGAGTCAGAGCTGACTGGATAGCAACTAAAAACAACAACAACAAGGTTTTTTTTTTAAGTAAATAAATAACCCAATATGGCCATATGACCCTCAGGGTGAAGTCTGGGCTTTGGATCAGGCTGCTCTTCTCCTTACTAAAATGTCCGTCAGCGTTTGAGACTTTTTGGAGGTCCTGGACCACAACATCGACTCTCAGCCCACTATTGCTTTGCCATACCCTCTACCTAGAAAGCTCTTCACCCCAACCCCCACCCTCCACCTAACTCTCACTCACTTTCAGACCCCACCTCCAGCTTTTCCTGCACAAAATCATCTTCCAATCCTCTGCTCCCACTTTTGCCATTGGGTTTATACTTCTTCCATGCCCCTGACAGCTTCCCCATCGGTTCACTCCTGGGCATTAAGGCCCACAGAGGGTAACTCAAGAGCAAGGTTTCTTGTTCAGCATTGTTATTATCATAGCGGTGGTGGTGGTGGTAGCATTTCTTCCTGTTTCTACAGTGCTTAGCCCTGCATCAGATACACAGTGGGAACACTGGGTAGTTTTGACATAAATGGAAACAATTTGGATAATTTACTCAGAGTCAGAAGGTATCCTAGCCTAGAAAATCTCAAATCTGCTGACAGAAAGGTCACATTTAGATGCTTGCAGAGAGCCTAAAAAGGTGTCCTGTATAAGTCCTGAAATTCTTTTTAATGAAATCATGGATCAAGTCCATGTAAAGGTGGAGAATCTTGTGATCATGGGTGGGGAGGAAGTTGGAGAGAGGGAGAAGAAAGCAGGGAGGAAAGTGTCTTCTCAAGGCAGTTTAAAATGAACAATGCTTCCTAATCTTCCAAACAGCTGCCAGGTTAGAAAGATGCAGTTTGTATTCAAAACGTCTATTTTTAGCACACCGTTTGAGATAAGGATTATGCTTACGTGATTAATAGCAAAACTTACCTAATATACCAAGCCTCTGCTACTGCTTTCATTTTTATGCAGAAAAACGGGAGGTTTCTTGGGTACGTTTACCCCACGAGGCCATCGTACTTGCTCCCTTATTTTTTCTCTGAAGGTGACTCTAGCTCCTGTTCCAGGGCGGACAGGCTTGTGAAATATTCAGGAGCTGGCGGCTCTCTGCCCCCGCTCTCTGCCACTTCTCTCTTTCACTTCCCTCGGAGTTTAAATTATGAGCAGGCAAGAAAGGTATGAGGGAGCTCGCCTGTGAGTCTCCTTTGAAATCATTTCTTGCATTGCCTTGGTATCTGCATGCCAGCTCGTCAGGTAGCTCAGCCACTGAGCTTAAGGGAGATTCCACACCAGACAGGGGCACCACACTGATACCCCTGGGTCCAGGCCAACGGGGAACACAGCACCAGGAAAGAAAGGCACGGGAAAAGATGATATTCTCCTGGAAACACTTTCAGGAGGTACACCACTCCATCTAAGTGCCAAGTCTCTGCTAGGAAACTCTAACTTTTCCAGATAAAAAGAAAAAAGGAAACGTATACATTTGGATTCAAAATAAATGCCAGGCAAGTGGAAAACTGTCTTTGGGCACTCAGTTGAAAACCAAAACGAGTGATTCTGTTTTCTATGGGAAGGTGAGAAGGAGAATTGTTAATTTTTTTTAATATTTTATTATGGAAACATTCAAATATATACAAAAGTGGAAAGAAAGGCATAAACATGCACCCATTGCCCAGTTTCAACAATGGTCATAATTTCAGAGAAATGGATACATGATTGGCATCAGGAAGTTAGAGGTAGAGTCGTGTAGATTAAATTACCTGAGTTATATGGTCAGTAGCTTTGGGTTCCAATTCCTTTCTCCTTCTCATGAGGTACACAACTAGGACCCAGTTCCTTAACTTCTGATTCTAAGCTAACTCCTCATAAAATGTACATTCCAGGTGCTCATGAATGGTGAACATTTGCTGTGACCACTGGTGCTGAAATACACCAGGTAACTATGTTGCTAGAGCAAAGTCCAGGAACACAGGCAGGAAACTGATCTGGTCAAGTTGGGGCCGAGGCCCCAGACTGACACATGTGGGACTTTCCCAGTATGTTTTCTTGGAAACAAGTGATCAATGGAGAAAAGCTTCAACTTCACACATGTTACAGGCACAGCCAATGCATTTCTAATGGGAGGGGAGGCACAGCATGGAAATGATTTTTCTTTTCTTCTGATTAATTTCATGGTGACCAGTTAAATATTTTCTACCCCTACTAACGTTGTTAAAAAGCAAAGATGTCACCTTGAGGACTGAAGTTGTGCCTGATCCAAGCCATGGTATTTTCAATCATCTCATATGCATGTGAAAGCTGGACAATGAATAAGGAAGACTGAAGAAGAAATGACACCTTTGAATTATGATGCTCGTGAAGAATATTGAATATACCATGGACTGCCAGAAGAACAAACCAATCTGTCTTAGAAGAAGTACAGCCAGAATGCTCCTTAAAAACAAGGACGACGAGGCTTCATCTCACATACTTTGGACAGATTATCAAGAGGAACCAGTCCCTGGAGAAGGACATCATGCTTGGTACAGTAGACTGTCAGTGAAAAAGAAGAAGACCCTCAATGAGATGGATTGATACAGTGGCTGCAACAATGGGCTTAAGCATAACAAAGATTGTGAGAATGGCTCAGGACTGGGCAGTGTTTTGTTCTGTTGTACAAAGATAGGGTGGCTATGAGTCAGAGCCAACACAACAGCTCCTAACAAAAATATCGCCGAAGCCGACTGACACATCTTTCTGCCTTGGAGCAGCTGGTGGGTTTGAACTACCAACCTTTGGGTTAACAGCTGAGCACTTAATCACTGCATCACCAGGGCTCATTTGGAGTGACTCAGCAAGTGATATAGCTATTGCAATTGTTCACTGATTGTCGTAGTTTTGGATACTTTAATAACAATACTCTATTTATTTTTTAAACACTACACCAGTATGATGAGTCAAATGAAGACCTGGATCCTCTGAGGAACCCACACATGATCCTGGGTGGACCATGCCCATCGGACCTGAAAGTATGGTACAGAAGCTAAGACACTGCCAAAAGAAAGCGTCCCACAGGGGCACTGGGTACAATGTCTTAGAGACATGGTCAAGGTCCCAGACCTATCAGTTGTAAGCAGATGGAGCTTTTTTTTTTAATTTGGAAATGGGAAAAAGTAGACTTAGACCACAGTTGCTCACCCTTGACACAATTGGCATTTAGAGTCAGAGAGCTCTTTGTGGTGGGGCTTTCTTGGGCATTGCAGGCTGCTCAGCTACATCCCTGGCTTCTACCGATTAGATGATGCTGGTAGCTTCCCTCCCTCCCAGTTATGACAACCAAGACATATCTCCAGACTTTCCAAGTGTCTCCTGTAGACATTTAGGCCAATGATGGCAAATACAGAGTAGTATGCCAAGAATCGGACTGCCAGGAGAATGAATAAATCGGCCTTAGAAGAAATACAATCAGAGTGCTGCTTAGAAGCTAGGATGGTGAGACTTCAGCTCACTTACTTTGGACACGTCATAAGGAAAGACCAGCTGTTAGCAAGGAACATCATGGTTAGTAAACTGAAGGGTCAGGGGAAATGAGAGAAGCCCTCAATGAGATGGACTGACAGTTAGCCACAATGGGCTCAAACATACCAATGATCATGAAGAGGAGCTGGACCAGGCCACATTCCCTTCTGTTATGTGTCGGGTTGCCAAGAGTCGTAGCCAACTCAATGGCAGATAGCAACAATAACGGTTAACAACAATAGCATGCCAAGAATCTCCCCATTGACCCTTCACCCTGCCTCCCCATCCCTAAAGCAGACCTCATTCATCACCCATTCACCCTTTGCCATTGAGCCAGACATAGACTCAGAAAATGTCTTCACCTGGCGCACCAGGTAGATACTACAGAGCGAAATTTTTTTTAAATGTGCACATACCTTAAATTAGGTCCCTCCTGTCTTTGCTTTGGAAACCCTAGTGGCTTAGTGGTTAAGGGTCAGCTGCTAAACAAAAGGTTAGCAGTTTGAATCCACCAGGCGTTCCTTGAAAACTCTTTGGAGCAGTTCTACTCTATCCTATAGGGTCGCTATGGGTCAGAGTAGACTCGACGGCAATGGGCTTGGTTTCTTTTTGGCTATGCCTTAATTTGCTTCTCTGCAATATTTTAAATGTGAATTGACAAATCTACCTTGATCAATAAAGTCTCCTGCTTTTTTTTCTTTTTCTTTCTTTTTGGATTCTTGGTCACCTTGGACATTTGTGCCCATCATTTCATTGGTTCTCCTTGGACGACCCTTCCAATATGCTGAATCTCATTAAGCTGCTTTCCCAGAGATTCCCAGACTTCCACTGTGTTTATTAAAAAGCAGGTTTTCTCCAAGATGGAAACGTTAGTCATTATTTTTCAATATTAATGTTATTGTTTTCCTGTAGCTTCTGTTGTTTCGTAATTCAAGGGCCCCTTGTCGAATCCCATATGTAGCATGTTTATTAGATGTAATATTTTATCTCTCGGACTCAGTGCCTGACACTATCATTTTGTTCTTATTTCAATAAAAATGATCTCCTTCCTTGCGGTTCTGGCAGAAGCTAATGGTTTTCTTTATCAGAAGAGAAAGTAAGAGTGGGCCAGTGCTGAAAGACGAAATGAACTGTATATATTTGTGCCTTAATTCAATTTACAGCATAAACTCCAATCTTAATAAAGTAACTTCATAACATTAGATATAACAAAATAATAATAATAATAAGCTTCTAGGAAAGTCTACAGGCCTGCAATTATTCTGGACTTGCAGATTGTAGGTTTGAAAAACAATATTCAAATAAAACCTTGTGGAAATAGAAAGTACCTGCCACAAATACTCAAATGATTTCTGGATTTCCTTACTCCTTTCTGTCTTTTTGGAGTGTGTTTGTGGGGAGGGCGTATTTCTATGCATGTACTTTAATCGAGTGCTAATAGAATCCTGTACAACTGCCAATGACAGAAGCACAATATTAGTTGTTTGATGAGAATTCCTTTCTGCATGTAAACTCCAGGTGGATTCCACCCAGCTTTGCAAATTTATTAGGAATAAAAAAATAAAATAAATAACATACTCTGTGCACAATTAGATCATGAACATTTCAGCAGGGAGCCAGAAGTTTTATAGCAAATGCCAAACGATTGTAAAAATAAAGGCAATTTAGGCAGCGTTACCTAGATACACAACCAGAATGCTCCTTAGAAGCAAGAATGGTGAGACTTCAGCTCTCTTACTTTGGGCACGAGATCAGAAAACACCAATCACTAAGAAAGGACGCCATGTTTGGTGAAGTACAGGGTCAGCAAAAAGGAGGGAAACCCTCAGTGAGGTGAAGTGACGCAGGAGCTGCAACGATGGACTCAAACATACCGATGCTCACGAAGATGGGGCAGGACTGGGCAATGTTTTGTTCTGTTACACAGAAGGTTGCCGTGAGTCAGAGATGACTCGACATCGACCAACAACAATAACAACAATCACCTAGACATTAGGTGGAGATGAAAATATGGGACACTTTATGAAACCTTTCTCAGAACTTAGATTTGGATGTATTCTGACCAGAAAGGTGACAGAACAATAAGTGGATAGCCCACAGGCGTAACAATTTTCTGGCATTTGTTTGAAGGGCCAATTTCTTTTCATGGTTCAGGGCACAGGCTGGGAAAACAGCCTGACTTGGTGTGGGACCTTGGGTGTGTCACTACTCAGCTGCGTAACCCTGGCAAGCGTATCTTAACCCCAGCAAGTGTCTGATCCCATAAAGAAAGAATCCAAGATTGTAGCCCCTGGGTTACTGTCAGGATTGAATGACGTGTCTGTACAGTGGTTAGCCTGTCCTGGCACATAGTAAGAACTCAATAAATGGCAACTCTTCTCTTACTCTGTTATATTTCTATCTTTGGTCAACATCGTTACATTAAGCCTGGGGGTTCTGACATGGAGTGGCCTGAAGGCTCCATTCAAATGTCAAGTTCACCAGCACTTACGAAGCACCTGTGGGGGGCAGTGCCCCATGTTGGGTGCTCTGGGGAATTCAGAGATGAGTTTGACAGGATCCCTGACTCTAACGGGCTCATTAGCACTGGGGGCAAGAGTTCACAAATACCAGCAGTTACATATTGATGGCTCGTCTCTGTATAGACACTTGATACATTGGTGCAGTCTCAAGTGTGGCTTAGGCATTGGTGCAACTTCAGAGAGTGGGAACCCCTTCAGGGCAAGGCAGGAAACATTTCTGAACCAACTGTGCATGCCCAGTATCCAGCACATGGTGTGGCTCATTCATTCCTTCATATGTTCGTTCAGTAAAATGTTTGCGAAGGGTCTGCCATGCAGTGACCCACAAGGCATGTTTATGATCTCTGAGTCTATGGACCTTGCATTCTACTCAGGGCAACAGGTAAGTAATCAGACTCTAGCATTTTGTATATTGCTGTGATGCTGAACAGGTTTCAGCAGAGCTTCCAGACTAAGATGGACTAGAAAGAAAGGCCTGGTGATCTGCTTCTGAAAATCAGCCAGTGAGAACCCTGTGGACCACAATAGTCTGAACCCTAACCATTGTGCGTGGGGTTGTCACGTGTCAGGGCCAACTCATCAGGAGCTAACCACAACAACAACAGCATCACACCTAGCAAGATACCTTTAAACCTATAGCCATGGTCAATTCCAACTCATAGCACCCCTACGGGACAGAGTAGAACTGCCCCCGTGGGGTTTCCAAAGCTGTAATCTTTACAGAAGCAGATGGCCACATTCTTCTCCCACGGAGCAGCTGGTGGATTCAAGCCACCAGTCTTCTGCTGAGAAGTCGAACACCTTGCTACCGCACCACCAGCGATCCTTTAGCAAGGTACAGACAACTTTTTGATGCTCAAAATGCATCTGTTGGATGAATAAATGAAAGTAAACAAATACAAATTAATACAAAATCAATCCAGGTAGGCAGCGGCATAAAAAAGGAGACTGGAAGCCTCTTGACTCATGCACCCAATTTCTTGCATTACAGACTCAATGTTTTGTTTGGGATGTCTGTCATCTGGGGGTGCAAGCAGAAACGCGAAGCCCTGTAGCTTGAGAAGGCAGGATTAAGCACCTAGGAATAACCCTTCCGCAGGGAGCCATAGTTTGTCCCAGAGGGGACCCCAAGGGACCTGCCCAATGGGAATTCTGGCTGTGAGGTCATACTCAGAAATATTAACGTATGCCTTACCTCTGCTTATTTATCCACTGAACCCACAAAAAATAATTGTGTTCTTCCATGTGCCAAGCTGCATACTAAATCCTGGGCCCCAACAGAGAGGAAAGACAGACAGACAGGGCCTGTTGCTCCCCTTGTTACCTGCTCTGGACCAGATATTTTGCTCAGCAGGGAGCTGCCAAGAGGACCTTAAGAAGCTGTCAGCCAAGCTCATTTGCTGACCCCATGTAAACTTGACCTCCTTACTCCACCAGTTTTTATGTTTTTATCCATAGTACCTCGCAGCAAGAACTCTGAAAAAATAGCGATGATTGTCACACAAACCCACCACTTGTCTGTTAGTTTGTCGTCCTGTGGTGGCTTGCATGTTTCCATGATGCTGGAGCCTATGCCAAGGAAAACCATATGGATCACAACAGAACATTGCCTGATATAGTGCTGCAAAATGTGCCCCCTAGGTTGGGAAACACTCAAAATACATAGTGGCTACAATAATGGACTAGAGCATCATGAAAATGGGGCAGGACTGGGCAATGTTTCCTTCTATTGTACACGGATGGGGCCTTCATGAGTCGGAGCTGGCTCAATGGCAATTCACAGCAGTGCCCTCATCTATTTATGTTACAATGCCACACCATTCTATTATCCTGACTTCCATCTTTGTTCTGCATCTTCATGGTTTGACTGTGGGCAAGTTACTACCTCCCTGAGCCTTAATTTATCCATCTGTACAATAGAGAGAATAATAGCTTCTATCATGTAGAAGGAAGAAGCCCAAGATGCACTGAAGGCCTTGGCAAAAAACAAGTGTCCAGGAATGGACAGAATACCAATCGAGACGTTTCAACAGACAGATGCAATGCTGGAAGTATTCACTTCTCTATGCCAAGAAATTTGAGTGACAGCTACCTGGTCAAACAGACTGGAAGAGATCCATATTTGTGCTCATTCCAACAGAATACGGAAATCCATGTTTGTGCTCATATCCAACAGAATACAGAAATTATCAAACAATATCACACACAAGTAAAATTTTGCTAAAGACAAGTCAAAAACATTTCAACAATACATCAAAAGGGAACTGCCAGAAATTCAGGCCAGAATCAGAAGAGGATGTGGTAAAAGGAATATTATTGCTGATGTTGGATGGGTCTTGGCTGAAGACAGAGAATACTAGAAAGATGTTAACCTGTGTTTTATTGACTGTGCAAAGGTATCTGACTGTGTGGCTCATAACAAATTATGGATAGCATTGCAAAGAATGAAAATTCCAGAAGACTTAATTGTGCTCATGAGGAACCTGTACATAGACCAAGAAGCAGCCGTTCAAACAGAACAAGGGGGTACCAAGCGGTTTAAAGTCTGGAAAGATGTGCATCTTGGTTGTATCCTTTCACCATACTTATTCAATCTGTATGCTGAGCAAATAATCTGAGAAGCTGGACTATATGAATAAAAATGTGGCATCAGGATTAGAGTAAGACTCAGTAACAATCTGAGGTGTGCAGGAGGCACAACCTTGCTTGCTGAAAGTGAAGAGGACTTGAAGCACTTACCCATGAAGATCAAAGACCGCAGCCTTCAGTATGGATTACACCCCAAAGTAAAGAAAACAAAAATTCTCACAAGTGGACCAAAAAGCAATATTATGAAAACAAAGAAAAGATTGAAGTTGTCAAGGATGTCATTTTATTTAGATCCACAACCAACACCCATGGAAGCAGGAGTCAAGAAATCGAAAGACATATTGCACTGGCAAAATCTGTTTTGAAGGACCTCTTTAAAGAGTTAAAAAGCCAAGACGTCACTTTGATGATTAAATACCTGACCCAAGCCATGGTATTATCAGTTGCTTTGTATATGTGTGGAAGTTGGACAATGAATAAGGAATACTGAAGAAGAATTGATGCCTTTGAATCATGGTGTTGGCGAAGAACATTGAATATACCATGGACTGCCAGAGGAAGGACCAAGTTTGTCTTAGAAGAAGGACACCCAAAATGCTTTTACAAGAGAGAACGGTAAGACTTAGTCTCACTGACTTTGGACGTGTTACCAGGAGGGGGCAGTCCCTAGAGAAGGACATCCTGCTTGGTAAGGTAGAGAGAGGGTCAGCAAAGAAGAGGAAGATCCTCAATAAGGTAGATTGACACAGCGGCTGCAGCAATGGGCTCAAACACAGTAACAATTGTGAGGATGGCGCTGGACCAAGCGATGTTTCATTCTGTTTTACATAGGGTCTCTATGCACCAAAACCAACTCAGCTGCACTGAACAATGACGAACAAAAATAATTTTTGTGACGATACTTGAGGGAATACATAAAATTCTTAGCACACATACATAGGTAGCCTCAAAGTCCCTATGCTTGAGCATGTGACTCCCCTTGTTTTTGTTTTATTAACGTGAAAAACAAGAAGCAGGTATTAGTGACTGCTTTAATGTATTTCATAATCAATATAGAAGATTCTAGAAAATTCTAGAACAATCTGGGGACAATTGAAATGACAAATAGAGGAAAGCATATAGAGAACTTACTATTAACATACATAGGAACTCTGTGGCTGCTGTGCGTTTGAAATCCTAATTCAATTGGTCTCAGATGGGAGTATAAGCATCAGTATTTCTTTTTTTAAAAGCCATCCAGGCAGGGCTAACACATTGGGTCTGCCTTCCAAGAAATAATTATTGAAAGTTTGTACTATTTATCTATTAAAAAAAAAAAGTGTCCCATTTATCTGTTCACGCTATAAAAAAAAAGAGAGAGAGAGAGAAAATATACAAGGGGGGGTGGTGGGTGGAATAGGCACTAAAAAAAGAAAGAATTAAGTTTAAAAAATACCATTAGACTCAATTCAATTAATGATCATCATCTTTATAGCTCAAAACCACATAACCTGCCGTTCCATAGCATTCCATCCCTAGCGAGCTTGACTTTCTCTGGTCTTTGTAAAACATTCCACAATAGTTTTCACTGTATATTAATAAGACTACAAAGTATATGTTCTGTGCAACACGTTTTCTATGTGTTTTATAAAATTTCCCTAGCCAATTTATGTTTCCCTAAAATGCGGTGTGAGGGGAAAGACTACTGATCCCTGATGTTATTGGTCTATTTTCTGGTGGCCTAACCAATTGAATAAAACCATAGCCAACTGAAGCGTTCTCAAAAAATTATTAGCACAGTGCCTTGATTATATTCCTAGGTGCATGTGGCTTTTGAACTTATTTATTTATGGGCTGTTTAGGTTATACTGATAGATGAATTGAATACTCAGTGTCCAATTTTTCTCTATTTGCAAATTTATGTTCAATGCAAAATATCAACTGATTTATGTTCAAAACAATGTATAAACTGAAGACCTCTCTTCTCTCCAGAGCGTTGCTGTATAAATTTATTAAAGTAGCTCCCTTCCCCCCCTCCCAGTGATACTATTTATTATATACAAAGACTGAGCTCTTCTTCTGCATATTTTCTATCTTCATTGACTTGGTGCTTCATCATTTTCCAAACACATGTGAGTTGAACAAGAAGAACAGAAATGATGTAAAATCCATCTCTTTCTCTCTCTCTCTCACTTTTTTTTCTTTTGCTTGGCGCTATAAACAAAAGCACAAAAGGGGAGAGAAAGAAAGAGAAGCAGGAGCATAGAGGGGAACAAGGGGAAAAGGAGAAAAAAATGAGAGCCAGGAGAGAGGGACCAGGGGACAGAGAGGGCAAGCAGTCGCATGCCAGGAAGGAAGACTCCTTCTCAGTTGTGATGGATAACTGAAGTGAAGGTGCCAGGATGGTATTATGTAAATTACCAAGACAGCCAAGCCATGCACTGATGATTACAGAGGATGTGAACGAGGCTGTGGTCCCCAGACACTAGTGTGCCTTGTTATTTTTCTTCCCTCCAACTACCCTTGGGGTGGATTCTTTCTGACCCTGGTCCTTGGTAGAAAAAAAAAAAAATCCTCCAAGAAATAACTTCTCCCTCACCAACACACATATCCCAGCTCCCCCAGCCAAGAAAAAAAATGGAAGGAGGGATGTGACATGTTTCTCCATGGGTCCACCCCCTCCCTGAATGCCAAGCAGACGTTGTCAAGCTGCCTTTTGTTTAGATCAGTGAAGCATTTGACTTTATCAAGCGCCTTGATTGTGCCTTCTTTCAAGGACGGCACTTAAAGGAGAGAAACTGCCGGCAGAGAGTGGCTCTGAGCTCGTTAGATGATGAGAGGTCTCTTCTACTTGTTTTTTATATATATATATATATATGTATGTATGTATGTATGTATGTATGTATGTATGTACACACACACCCCTCCTTAAAAATGTATATTTTGAAATATGCTAATTCTATACCCTGCCTCCGGTCTGTCAGTGTGCCTTACTGTGATGGCTTGTGTGTTGCTGTGATGCTGAAAGCTATGCCACCCATATTTCAAATATCACCAGGGTCATCCATGGTGGACAGGTTTCAGAGGAGCTTCCAGACTAAGACAAATTAGGAAGAAGGGTCTGGAGACGTATCTCCAAAAATTAACCAATGAAAACCCTATGGATCATAATAGAATATTGTCCAATATAGCGCTGGAAAATGAGCTCTCTATGTTGGAAGACACTTAAAATACACAGTGGCCACAACAATGGACCCAAGCACGCCAGTAATTGTGAAGATGGTGCAGGACTGGGCAATGTTTTCTTCTATTATACGTGAGTTGGAGTGACTCAAAGGCACCTAACAACAACGACTACTATTTTCTGGGCTGTACTGTGAGGTAGGAACACCACGGTGAGCAAAGCAGACGTGGCCCCAGCAACCAGGAAGCTTACTGCCTAGTGAAGAAGAGACACTGACCAAATAACCGCACAAATCTGTAAGTACAAACTGTGAGGCGAGCTGGGAAGAACGGTGCTTTGCTATACACGTCTCCTGAGAGCTTATCTAGTCTGATCGTCAAGGAAGCGCTGAAGGAATACAAGTCCAGCTGAGATCTCAGCAGGAATAGAGTCTACGTGGTGAACAGGAGGAAAGCAGGGAAGTCAAACACTCCAGGCTGAGGGAACGCCACAGGCTAAGGCCCTGAGGTAGGCAGGGTGCACTGTACTCAAGAAATTGAAGACAGGCTCCATCTGGAACAGAAAGAGAGCGAGGGAGAGAGGAGCAAGATGAGGCTGCGAAGGAAGAGGTGGCCAGTTACATAGCGCCTTGGCCTCACAAAGGGGAAACCGCTGGAAGGTTTTAAGAGGTGGAGTAACTGGGTGTTGCAAATGGTTGCCACTCTCTGCTGTTAACCAACAGTTTGGAGGTTCAAATCAATCCAGAGGTGTCTTGGAAGAAAGTCCGGATAATCTATTCCACCAAAATCATCCATTGACAACCCCGTGGAACACAGTTCTGCCCGGGCACACACGGGGTCACCACGAGTCAGAGTCGACTCAATGGCAACTGTTTTTTTTTTTTTTTTTTTTAATTGGTTTAAGTACCACCATTCCTGCCCTGCTCAAAACCCTCCACCTCAGTAATTCCCCTGCAGCTATCGGAATTGCCATTTTAGAGCTGAGAGCTCGGTCCAGACCAACAGGGCTTTCTGGGTGCTCCCCTGCCAATCCTTAGCCCTTTCAGATGGAGGGGAGAAACCAAAATCGCAACACAATCCAACCCTTCCCGCAGATCTCAGCTCATTTTGGGGACTGAAGACTTGATTTCAAATGTCAAGAAGGACACTTATAACTTCTAAGCAATTCTCTGATCCCATTTGGTATGATCCCCTTCATGACGGGGTACAAACAGATAATTGCCCTCCCAGCCCTGCTGGGACACGCCTCACTCCTCACCCCTGCTGTCTCTCCCAACTCACACACTGATGGACTGCATGCTTCACATGGTGGCACCAGGTTCATCCAGATTCTCCTTCTCAAGGAAGTCAGAAAATGATGTTAGATGCTTTAGTAGGGTCTGAATTCATGAAAAGGATTCCTGGTTGGGCAGCAATTAAAGAGCTTGGCTGCTGAGCCACTAACTGAAAGGTTGATGGTTGGAACCCACCAGCCGCCCTGCAGGGGAAGGATGTGGCAGTCTACTTCCTTAAAGGCACAGCCTTAGAAACCCTGTGGGGTGGTTCTACTCTGTCCTGTAGGGTTACTATGAGTTGAAATGGATTCCATGGCAGTGGTTTTGCTCTGTTTTTTTGTTTCTTTGTTTTTTGGGTGAATTCATGAAATTCCATCTACTCCATATGGAAATGAGTTATTTCCACATTAAACTCAGAAAGTAGTGCCGAGTCTATAACACCCGTTAAACTGAGCACGTGAACTTTTTGGGTTCAGGTCCATTTACTTCCAAGTGTCCACTCCATCTTGTGCAGGGAATGGGGCCAAGATTCTCCTTCAGGAAGTGTGGTTTGTTTGTTTTTGTTTTGACATCGGCTTTGAATCCAGCTCCTGCCTCATCTGCTCCCAAGTTCCAGTGTCACCTAACTGCCGTGTCAGGGGAGACATGAGTAATGTCACCAGTGGGGGAATGCTACTATTATTTTTACTTTTTCCATCACCAGAATTAGAAGGCACACAGTCAAAGCTTAATTTTTTTTTTTTTTTTAAGGGGTGATTCAATAAGACTCGCACTCCCCATTCTTAAACTTACAAGCTTAGTGCTTTATTTCCTCTGGATAATGGCCTCCTGGAGGGAGGAGGGGGCAAGGATCATAACTCATATTCGTTGACTGCCCACCACTTAGCCTACTGCCTGGCACATAGAGTGTGCCCAGAAAGTGTTCTTGGAGTTGCATGACAATAATAATACTAATAAGCTACTAATACCAGGTACGTTTTTAACAAATCAAAAATTATAAATGGTGGGCTTTATTACTGTTGTTATTAATTGATGACCATAAGCCACATCATGATAAATGGAGAAAAGATTGAAGTTGTCAAGGATTTCATTTTACTTGGATCCACAAACAACACCCATGGAAGCAGCAGTCAAGAAATCAAAAGACGCATTGCATTGGGCAAATCTGCTGCAAAGGACCTCTTTAAAGCATTAAAAAGCAAAGATGTCACCTTGAAGACTAAGGTGCACCTGACCCAAGCCTTGGTATTTTCAACCACATCATATACATATGAAACCTGGACAGTGAATAAGGAAGACCAAAGAAGAATTGATGCCTTTGAATTGTGCTGGAGAAGAATATTGAATATACCATGGACTGCCAAAAGAATGAACAAATCTGTCTTGGAAGAAATACAACCAGAATGCTCTTTAGAAGCAAGGATGGTGAGATTGCATGTTATATACTTTGGACATGTTGTCAGAAGGGATCAGTTCCTGGAGAAGGACATCATCCTTGGTAAAGTATAGGGTCAGCAGAAAAAAGGAAGACCCTCAACGAGATGAATTGACACAGTGGCTACAACAATGGGCTCAAGCATAACAATGATAGTAAGGATGGTGCAGGACCAGGCAGTGTTTCATTTTGTGATTTACTAATTAGAATCTAATAATAATTCTTATTAGTTACTATTAACCATATGCCCCACATTAAAAATACAAACACACAAAAAAACATTTTCAGGGAAGATGGAATCAGAGTGTACCTTCTAGAAAATTTGCTAATGAAACCCATTCGGGTAGAAAGGAATACAAATAATATGAGGAATGGCAAAACTTAAGTAAAACAACCAGAGGTGAATATTGAATCGATTTAAATAAAGAACTCCAACCAAAACCTGGGGGATTATGAGAGACGGACAGCAAGCACTTGACTTTGGCAAAGAACAAATGACAGTGTATGCTACAAAAACCTACAGAGGAAAGAGAAGACTTCAGAAAGCTTAAGATGACAAATTTTGTCTTCTCTGGAGAGGAGATGATCAATATTGTCTAAAATTAAGATAAGTAGTTAAAAAGAAAAATGGCTCCAATACTTGAATATTTTGAGAGATCTATTATTCAAAGGGAACAATCAAAAAAAAAAAGTTACAATCATGATTTTTGCTGAAGTGTTATTTACAATAAAACATAAAAATATAAGGAAAACCTAAATAACCAGCTACAGAGTATTCTGGTTAAATTAAATTCTGATAGAATGAAATGATGATTATGACAACCATGCTGCAACATGGAAAATGTTTATGCTATCAATGTTAAATGAGAGAAGCAGAATGCCTACTTGTGTCCACCATCTTTGAAAAGATATAAAACATTATATTCATAGAGATATGCATAAATGTTTAAAGAGCATATGCGCACACACTTGAATAGCTTCTGGAAGACTCGTATTTCATTTCTTTTCACTCTGTTCCCTACATTTTCTGAACTGAGTTTTGCGCAAAAAGATACATAGCCCAGAGTAGAATTTCAAGAAGCATTTTTAAATGAATGAAGGAATGAGTTGCTGGCTTGTTTTGCTGTTGTTCTTGTTTTAATCATTAAGCTCTTGCTACATTACCTGGTAAACCAGGGAGCCAGTAGGAGTCCAATCTCCCCATAAACATTTTCTGAGCCTCCTGGTTTAGAGAGTGTGTGCTTTGCCTTCCAACATGGTGTGGTATGTCTTCTCCTGTTGGGAAACAGGTTGTTTTCCAGGAAGTCATGTGATCTTTATGATCTTCCTTCAAATATCGTATGGTGATACTACATCATACAGAGTCAGAGAGGAAATTTCTAAGGTTTGCTGTTTTTATTGAGTCTGCATTAATAGTATACGGCCTGATACTTATGGATTAAGAGACAGTGAATCAAAGATGTGGAAGAGATAAGTTCCATTATTTAATTCAATCCCTTCATTTTCCAGATGAGGTCATAAATTGAAGATCTCAATGAAAATGCAAATTCGTCTAAAGCAGCATATAGTATCCAGGGGTCATTCAACTCTACACTTTTTATGGGGTCAAAGTCCTCTTGCAATGCTACTCCAAAAAAAATAAAAAGGGGGTTTTCCTTGTGGTTAGCTGCCAGAGGACAGAAGCAGATACCTAACAGTAAGCACAGATAACCCCAGAACGGCACCCAAGGTCTGTGGGGCCAGCTATTGTGTGATGTGGGTTGGGGGTGGCAACAAAGAATCAAGTAGGAGCATAAACCAGGCCCAGTTCAGCAAGAGAGTTAGTAAATTCATGTTGATTCTAGCAATGCCACATTTACCTAGTGCCCGCTGTGCCAAAACAACAACAAAATACCAGTTGCCATCGAGGAGACTCTAACTCATGGTGACCCCATGTGTGTCAGAGTAGAACTGTGCTTCGCAGAGTTTTCAGTGGCTGGTTTTCCAGAAGTAGAATGCCAGGCTTTTCTTTTGAGGTGCTACTGGGTGAACTCAGATTGCCAATCTTTCAGTTAGTGGCCGAGCACACTTACCGTTTGCACTACGCGGAGAGTCCACTTGGTATATATTGCCTCGGGTGCTGTACTATCTGTTGGGAACGCACAACTCAGCACACTCCCTGCCCTGTAGGTGATCATGACCCAATACCAAGTCAGTTCAGTCTTGGTTGTGCTAAGTGACATGAGTGATAAACCTAGAGTTCATGATAACCAGAACTAGAGTCTGAGAGGCCAGCCAGTTTCTCAGGTGGCCAAGATAGGAATAGCACCAGACTAGAAATCAGAGTCTTCAGTAACCACATACAACCAGTAAGGAACCATCATGAATGTTTGCTTCCTACCCAGACCTGGAATGGTTTCCAGGCCATAGTACCAAGTACTCGGGACTCAGTATCCAACCAGAATTCTGAACTCCTGAATATACTAACATTTTCCATAACATTTTTCAATTTTTGAAATGCTTATAGTACAGCTGGTTTTTAATCTTGAAATATCCTTGGTAGTTGTTTATATGTATATGTCAGTATGTGCATTATAAAATAAAAAAATAACGTAAATGAGAAGAATATGAGAAATAAATCTATTTGTTAGGGCCCAAACAGTCACTGTGGTTGTGCAGTATATAAAATATTAACCTTATTGCTGGCTTTTATTTTAATACGGATCTCTCGGACTAAATAATGGGAACCAAGAACAGTAATATACTTTCCAACAGTGCTACGGGCAGCCCCCTGGGACTATCAGGGAGGAGTTGGTAAGTGACACTTGTACGGGCTTAAATTTGAAATTGCATTTAATTTGTATGTCCTATTACTTAGTTGAAAACATGTACCTCTAAGGCAAACGCAGACTGAAATGGGCATCGAGCTAAAAATATTTGAGAGGCAATAATTTGCCTTAATGGCATCCACACCTAGATGGGGAAAGTAATGAAGCATCTCATGGGAGGTATTTCTTTGGCTTAATTTGTTTTCACGCTGTTACCGAGTTGTCAACCTCAGGACTGTACT